>NC_048896.1:32296279-32531724 GCF_011077185.1 Oxyura jamaicensis
AAAAAAAAAAAAAAAAAAAAAAAAAAAAAAAAAAAAAAAGTAATGTTTACCTAAGAGTAATCGAAAGTGGCCGAGCAGAGATTTTAAGCTTCTAGATTTTAGAGTATGTACTCATCTGGGCTCTTTTTTAGTCACCTCGTCATTTGTTGATTCTTCTCTTATTACTAAAAATTGCTAAAAGTTATAAAAGTGCATGTACTGAATTCTGTGGAAGAGGGGATCAAACATGAACTGATGGTATTTCAAGTCAAGAACCAATAATGTTGTATTTGTTGTATTATTTTGATTATATATTGTGTTGTTTTACAAGTTGGTATAGAAAGAAGGCTATATAATTTTTTTAAAGTATTAAAAAGGAAGGCAATAATTAGGATATAGTGTGGTTATTCCCAGCTGTGTGATAGTACTGTGTAATTATTAAATCCAAGTGAAGTTTGCGTGCTTCTTAAGAGTATAATAAATAGTTACCGTATGCTCATGTGCCAAAAATGGCTAGTCAAATTGTAGTTGCGTAATTTAGAGATACCTAATTTAATGGTATCAATTCACAGTGATGCAAGTTAAATTAATATATACGGGAAATCAAAACATGCACTTGTAAGGTTTTTTACTATATGTACATAATCTCATTTTTTTCTTACTATAAAGTGAATTAGTGAGATTTAATCTTTTTTTATTATTATTTTATTCTTTAATTTTTTACTCTTCATTTTCAAATTC
Source organism: Oxyura jamaicensis (assembly GCF_011077185.1). Lineage (NCBI taxonomy): Eukaryota > Metazoa > Chordata > Aves > Anseriformes > Anatidae > Oxyura > Oxyura jamaicensis. The sequence continues at coordinate 32,297,000 of NC_048896.1, forward strand.
ATCGACCAAGCAAGATAAGCAATAGGAGTACAAAGACTCTAGCTGTTGTACTAAACCTGTTATCATAGATTTGTGGTTATGGTACAGAGTTGTATTTCAGCCCTAACCAGGCTTGTCTTCCTGCAGCCATCTCTTCATGCTGAATCACTTTAAGGAAGTGCTAAGACATTTTTCAACAGCAGCAAAAATTTTTAATTTTGCTTGTGAAGGATATATTCAATATATCAATTATTCTTGATATATATGTTAACTGTCTGAATCATTTAAGCTTTCAATGTGTGTGTTACATTTTAAGCTGACATGTTTACACAAAATCCTAAAGGTTTTTTGGGAATATTTCAAATAATCCTTTTTCAATTATTTCTGTAGATCAACTACTATACTATACTATATCTTATTCTAACTGAATGTCTTTATTATGGAGTATTTTTTTTAACATGCTGAAATATTTTAAACACAAAAATGCCAACTTATGTATTCTTACAAGTGTTTTGACGCTGTATCAAGATTAAAGTTCCAGTTCATCTACTGCATACATGTTCATCCTCACATGCATATGATGGAAACATATTTAGGACCTATTATTTAATAAGCATTATTTATATTGTGTAACCAGAGGATATCAATTGAGTTTGGTAGGTGCTCGATTCAAAGTAAAACAAAGGAAGGACAGTTTTTTTATGAATCAGATCAGCTTGTAGGATTTAGACGGCATTTCTGTGTATGCTAACAGTGCAGATGAGTTCAAGGTGAGATTGGAAAATTCATTCAGAAATACTTAGAAACTATGTGGCTCAGAAAGCGACTTTAATGAAAATGATTAGAGTCAAAGAGTTCTGGGGAAGTATTGTGTATCCTTTGCAGGTCAGGGTAGAAAGCCAAAACCTATAAACAGAAAGATTCAAAGCAACTTAAATTAAAGTAAAGAATGACTAAGAATAGCAGATGCCATCAAAAGAATAATATGTAAAATGTTGTAAATTGTCATTTTAAAATTGTCTCTGCACCTGGATTTTGCTTTTCAATGTCCATGAGATTCCAACAGCCTACATCCTCACATTTCCACTGTGATTTTAGTTGTAATGTGTGTTCAGGCTTATGAAAAGAAAACACATCCAAACAATACAATTCTGAGTTAATTTGAAGAAAAAATGTAATCCTCTTAGAGTACTTGCTGGGAGAAAGGTGGTTTTTTATTTGTTGTTGTTGTTGTTTGTTTGTTTGTTTTTCTGGAAGCTGTGGTTGAAAGGAAGCTTTTGGTTATTTTATGACTTTTAAAAGTTGTGCCCTTATAAAGTTCATGCCCTCTTACAAGTTGTACCTTCTTGGAGCTTAAAACAAATAATAAAAAGATAATGTTTTAAGCGCTCTTTTGATAATGTATCTTAAAGATACATTTGACATAAGAATCAATTTCAGTGAGGAAGGCTTTTATCTTGTAATACCTAGTTGGTGCCTTAATGAGGCTTGGCAGGATCCTGCTGAAAAATTTTGAGAACTGCTCCAGGCAAATGTTTCATGGTGCATTACTTAAACACATATTATTTGGGATCTTATGGCCTCAGTTACTGGAGAAACACAGGATTCAGAGTCAGTAACGTAGCCAATTTACCAATAATAATAAAGGTAGAAAGGCCTTTTACCACTCAGTTCTTCAGATTAAGCTAAACGTTTCCCTGACATGATCTTCTCAAAGACATTTAGAGAACATGGAATTATTTTAGGCTGCTAAATACACAAGTTACAATAAAAAAAATAATAAAAAAAAATGTAGCAGATTCTACTGTTTTGTAACTTGTGTATGTGCATATATATATATATATATGTGCTTTATATATATATAGATAGATAGATAGATAGATAGATAAAAGCAGGAGTCTGTTGAAATGTAGACCTGAACTCGGAGATAGCTTACTTTCAGCTAAGCCTATTTTTAGTGGAGAGGAACAGTTTCTATGGGACTGTTAGTAGCCAATCACCTTCTATTTAATTTGCTGTTATTCAAGTCTTATGTCTTTAACGTTATTGAAAGTGCTCTTATGGTGAGGAAAGATGAATGGAAAGTTACATTCAGTTTAGTTACATTTAGTTTTTTGACTAAATCAGGGAGTTGGAAAACCAACTTGAAACTCTTACCTTGAAAACATGAATAAAACATTACATAAAATGTGTTTCTTTACATTAGATGTTTAATTTGGCTGTAAGGAAAATATTCCTTTTAGTATTACAATAGCAAACACTCCAAATGGAGAGAACTGTTGCTTTTGAAACATTTAAAATGTTTTTGCTTTTTAATCAGAACTATTTACTAATTTTGACATGGACTTCTATGCAAGTATGTGACCCCCAAAATGCGTTGCTCAGTATATAAAACCACCTTTCAAATTTAGGTGAGATGTGATATTGCATCTGGTTAGTTACAAGTGTATATGTGTCAGTGGCTACTGTCTGCTATATCTATAGAAGGAAAAAGGGAAATGCTAAAACAAAATAGTTAATCATGTACACTGTGTTATAACTATAAGGTTACGCATTTATTTGTATTTTGTACAGTTTTGGTAAGGTGGACCTTTTACAAACTAGAAGTGTTAAAGTTTCTATTTCTCACATTCCAAGTTTGACATGCCAGAAATCATTACTGTCTCCTGACTATGCCAATTACTCTGTTAATAAGATTTGCATCTTAAAGAATGTTTTTCATTTCGTGTATGTAATTACAGGAAATGACTGCTTAATTACTTGTGTTTAAATTCTATTATTTGTGTTTTCAATTGACTGTGAGTAAAAATAAGTTCAAGGACTAAGACTTCTTCCAAGAAAAAAAATAGATATTGAGATTAAAGATGTCTTTAAACATTTATTTCTTTCTCATGTGAAGAATTGCTCGCTATTCGTGTTATGCCACTTAAGTATGGACTCTATGAGGAAATAAGACTATGGAGGGAAAATCTTTATGTTTAGAGATAGGCAGGCTGGCGAGCTGCTGGTGCCTGCTGGGTGGGAGGCCGCTGCTGTCAGACCCGTGCATACTCTGGTTTCAAGCTGTGTGAGGAGTTACTGAGCACAAAAACACATAAAGCAAAAGTACAGGAAGTACAGGCACTAAAGTGCTAGGAATTTAGTGTCCCGTTGTACTGTGTGCGCACTTAAATAAAGTGTATTGGACTTGTATTTATTCAAGATTATGAAATATTCTCGAGTTGGCCTGGTAGGAAATTGCCTTACTGTTTGTTGCCAGGTTAGGGATGTAACCTGCATGGCTGGATTATGCCAGTTCCCTCGTGTCTCTGTCTGTGCACAACCTGCATTGCGTTGACTTTTCCAACTTGTAGTCACAGCACTCAGCAAAGCACGGATGACAGTGCCAGCCCCAGGAGGAGACTGCACAGGCTGGACTGAAGTGGGAGCCTTTGTAGACAATCCCTCTCATGGGGATGGGGCCCCTTATCAGGGCCCATGTCAATCACATTCCAAAGGCCAAAAGTGATTTCACATTTCTGGAGTGAACTTGGACATTAAGCTTATTTTGGAGCAAGACAAGATAGGGAGAGGTTATATTTTTCCATACATTCATGTTAGTATCCTTATTTTGTTTTGCCTGATGTTTTTGTAACATGCCATGGCTATCTAATCATTTTTAAGCAACAGTGTCAGTAAATAACAGAGATTCTTCTTGTGTGTTATGCTAAGTCTGAACTTCAGTGTAATCTACTAACCAGCTTTTCTGGTTTTGTTATTTAAAGTAAATCACTGAAATATGGCAAAGCAAAGGTCCATGCAGCATCTGTTTTCACTGCCAGTGATATGGATTGGTTACCTCCAAACCTGGTTGTAGGCTGTTTTTTCCTTTATTCTTAACCAGTTCTAAGATGATCAAATCCCATAAGCTCAAAGCAGTTACCATGTAAAGCTATTTGACTAAGGTGCTTTTTCTTTTTTTTATGTGCTTCTCTATTACGTTTGTTTTGTGACAATTTTATATTTTTTTTTTTCTCAATACAGTGAGCTGTTCATTCTGCTTTGAGATTTCTTCAGGTTTTGGTTGTTACTAACAAATAGGTATATGGGCTATACAGCTTACAGACACTTTTCCCCGCTTTTAAACATGAACTGAAAACATCATATGGAAAACAGAGCTTGGAGATAGCTCCATAAGTGTTTGTTGATTTTTTTTTCTTTGTTTGTTTTGTCATATCAAATGCTTCTGAACTAACACCACAGGTTTAAGCCTTCTTAAAATAACACTATTCAAATCTCACTTGAACAATTATGTAAGTTGTAATTATACTAGTGACTAATGATCATTTACAAAGCATCCTAATTAGAAATATTGCTGAAGATAAATGAAAAGTAGTGAAAGAGTTTCTAGTTTTTTTAATGGAAGTCAAACTGAGTACTTGAATTAGTCAAAATAATTGTCTAATTTGGACAATGGATTCTTGGTTTTGATAACAGTGCCTTCCATAAGTATCTTCATTGGTAGACAAAGGATAGCGATTTCTAACTATTTGTTATAAATGTTATTTTGACATGTCTATTGAACATCAGTGGATTAAATCTAATTGAATTTTGATTGCCTAGCAGATTTCTAATGGATTGCGTAGTGGGATTCATTGGCTTATATTTACAGCTTATAATACAATACTTCTTAAAATCCAGCCTCCTCATAAACAATTTAATTTAATAACTCCGCTTGGCATATTAGTCAGCAATTAACTGAAAGAACTTGCTTATTGCCCATCATAAGCACACTTTTCTAGAACAAGAAAATAAAAAACATGTTTGTTTGTTTTTTCTCTAGCTGGGAGAAGAGAAAAATCTAATTTGACTGACTTTTTTCCTACTGTTAAATAAGGAGTATGTCACATTGTGAAAATGGCAAGACCAAATGTGCAAGGATTTCACTTTTTTTCATCTGACTGCAATGTGTGACTGAATTTCATGAAGAAACGCTCACTTCTTGATTAACTCTTGATCTGTAATATAATAGCCTGTTTCCAACAGAATCTTATCAGCAGCCTTTCAGTTAGCATAAAATTTCACAGCCTTGGTGACCTTTGGCTAAATACACTATGCAAGTGTTGCTAGTAAATCCTTCAGTGATAATTTTCCTCCCACATCAGGAAAAAAAAAAAAAAAAAAGCTATCTTCTAAGGAAGTTCAGAGAGTTCTCATTTGTGCAAGAAAGGAGGAAATCCTAAGGCAGTATTGGAGTAATGGAGAAGGAGAGGAGTCAGCAACCACAGTAGCTGACCTGGAGTGAGACCATGGTACGTAATACCAGTCTGGGGGCATGGGAGTGAGCACCCAGCCTCCTGCCTTGGAAGCCAAGAGTGCCTCATTACAGGTCTGCCCACACTCGTACTTGTTCTCAGGCACTGTGCACCTTCCCTGCAGTTTTCTTCAGAGTCAGTGCTAAAAATTGAAAGAATCATGTCACGGTGCTAGGGCTGCTGTTACTGAGCTCTGAAATACTTTGTCAGGATTTGATGGTTGTAACAGGAAAGACTTCGTCAGCATGATATTCAGTCTGAATTGTAGTTCACGTGCTTCGTTTTTGCATTTTCCTTTTTTTTTTTTTTTTTTTTTTTTTTTTTTCCAGACCAGAAAAAAAACCCTTCTGGTAAGAAGGCATTTTCAGGAGTAGCAGGATTTCCTGCTGCTGATGTATACATTCTGATTTTTTTCTGCTGGGGAGTAAGCAGTAGCAGCAGGCTACTGCTAAGCAGTAGTAGCATTGACCTTGGAAAGAGTCTCTTAATGTGTTGCTTTATCTATAAATGTTATTAAAAGAAAATCCTCAAGTTTATTACATGGATATTAATAGAGCAGTACCCTAGATACACCCAAAGTATTGCACAGTAACAAAGCTGATACTTCTCATGCAGAGCTCCATGGACTTAGATGATGATATGTAGGAGGAGCTTGAATAATGAATTTCCCTGAATACCAGGGGTCCATCCAAAGGGTGCCAGGAAATGCAATTGTATATAAAAGGTCCATGTTAGAAAGCAAACATTAGATCTACCTAGATATTTCTCAGACTAGACTTTATGATCTCAGGAAAAAAAAAAAAAAAAAAAAAAAATGACGGTTTAACTTTCACAAGCGATTTCATTATTAGCCTTGGGTTAGGACATTTTTTAATATAACCCGTTTTACAATATCTCCTGCTGCTCATGTTTCTGTTGTAGCTTGTAATGTCCCTAGTGCTTTTGCTGAGCTTGAATCATTCTTTGAGGAGTTTATTCTGTCACAGTTTTAGAAAAAAAAAAAAAAGGGTTTAAAAAGATATAAAACATCAGAATACTTGGGGTAGCAGGGTTTAAGGAAGCAGTAGCTTTATCTCTTGGCCATTTACTGCAGCACTGGCACTTGTCTTTCTGATGTGCTGCAGCAGCAGCAGCTTCTCAGAGTCCACACACGTCAAGAGAATGGCCAGTAAAGGGGAGGAAGCCATTATCCCTCTTCTCAGGGCTGCGATGCTCTTACCCCTGTCTCTGCTAATGACTTCAGCTCAGTGTCACGGTGGCTTTTGGTTGCCTCGTACTGTTCTGGTAGAAAAAGATCTTGCCTCTGGGGTTGCTCTCTCTAGTTCTGGGCTAGTGAAAAAGACAGCTAAGAGAGCATAAAGTTAAAAACTTAGGTTTCTTCTGTGTTAGAGAGCCTGCTGGATTGAGCATGGCTTGTGAGAGAAAATGACAAGTTGCTGGATTGTGATGATGTGGGGGGAGAGGGGACAAAAGAACTTTCCTTAGAGAAAAGACTAATATTTCATTCCCTGTAGTAAATCTGTAAAGGTGAGCATTTGCTTGACCCTTTGCCATATCAGTCAACCATATAATGACTTTCAGAAGAAGTCTGGTGGTTGGGAAGCCACAGCTATTACTGCTATTTCTCTGTTGGCAACAAATTGCAAACAGAAGCTGCAAAGTTGCTTCTATGAATGCGTGAATACAAGGTCTACGTGACAGCCTTTTGCTGATTCATCCAAACAAAGCTGCCAGCCTTGGATAGCTTAGCAGTTTGGCAGGAAGTAGTTCCTACAGGAAACAAGTCTAACGTCAAAATATAAAAATAAAACTAATCTTGAGTTGTTCCATTTTTCTCCTTTGCAACGCAAGCAACTGGTACAGTATGTGGTCTGTATATGTCTGCTTGTATTAGTTGATCATCTATATGTACTGATATTATTAGGTTTCATTCTGCTTGGTGGTAGTTTTGCACTTTGTAGTCAAATGAAGAAGGGTGACAGGAGGTCTCCCTCTGCCACCCTGGTTTACATTTGCACTATAGAAGCAGCCACACAAAGAGCCAATAGTTAAAACGTGAAGGGTCTCTCAAGAATCTCAATTCTTGGCTATGTAGATGAATCCTTCATGTGTCAGGTACTAAATGATGTCAAAAATATAGAACTCTTGTGCACATGGGAGCATTGCAGATAACTATGTATAAAAGCAAACCTTGGAGGTAGTGTTTGAAACCTTGCCTTTTGCAGACTTTTACTGAATTTTTCAAAGCACAAGACTGAAAATGAGCAGACCTTCCAGAGTATTAGACTAGAGTGTAGTCACAGGCTTCTCAAACAATGGCACCTTTTCATTTTAAATAGAAATTTATGTAGCCGTAAATTTACTTAAACCTTATTTAAACCATACATAGTATATGTAGTGGTGTTTTTTTTCCTTTCATACTGGTAGACTGTTCAGCAGGGGGATTTAATGAGAACTTCCTCAGATGCATAGTGCCTTGTTTCATTACTTGCTAGTCTGCGGGTCTGAGCACGGTGTTTACCTAATTGATAAAATGTGATTTGGTAATAAGGGGTCAGCTTGTAAACTAAAAATCTTGCACATCTTGGTTTTGACACTTTGACCTCTGTGGCTTGGTTTTGGATGTGTGCTGATTTGTTAACTGGCCAATTCGAAGCAAATTTCCTGAGTGCTAAACAATTCTGGCAATTCCTTCCCAGTCCTTGGGGAAAAAAATAAAAATAAAATGTTATTTGTCTATTGGGTCTGTCCCTCTCAGTTTCTTATGAGTAAAATTCTAGTATGTCTCCGTTAAGTATGCTTATTCGCCCCGACCCTTCTGAGAGAAGGTTTCATGTCAAACAGAATTAGAGGTACACCAGGCTCTTAATTTGAGGTCTAGATTTGACACAAGAATTATCCTCTCTTTCTTTCATGTGTGAAATTGAAGGTTCCCCACCAGCTTTACAGAGCCCTCAACTCAACAGTTGAGCACTTTGTGCTCAGGCTGTAAGTATCTTCCTACCAGCAGTTCCTCCCCAGGCCCATTCATCTGAGGAGACCGAGAGGCAGCCCGGACTCTGCCTGAGTGGGTTTCTATACAGCTCTTCAGGCACTTCAAGGAAGAGATGAGGTATGCAGTTTGACAGGATCTTTACCAGTGGTAATGAGCATTTTCATGCTGAGGTCTGTGTTCAGAGGTCACAGGGCATTTTCAAAAATCCCTGTTTAATAAAAAAAAAAAAAAAAAAAAAAAAAAAAGGAAGGAAAGAAAGGCAATAAAGTAAAAGTAATTAATGCAGTTATTTTCAAGTATCATAAGATTCCAGAGTTATCAACAACAGTTGCAACTGACAGCCTGTATGTGGAAAACTGTTTGTTTTGTTTTGTTTTGTTTTTTTTACCAAGTGTGTGTTTGTTTTGTTTTGTTTTGTTTTTTTTACCAAGTGTGTTATGAACATCAATGTGAAAGGTCAATAGATACCTTGCTCAATATTGTGATTATACATTTAATGAAATAATAATTATTTTTTTTTACCGTAACAAAATTGGATAAGAATGAAACGCTTCTCAATAATGCCTGTTTCCTCTGTGAAATTTTTAGGCCATCAGTTGCCTACACTTCCCAGCTCAGTCAGCTTTCTTTTCATATGTGATCTAAATCGAAAACCTGCCCACAGCTGGGAGGGCTAACTTATCACAAAAGAAAACTCTGTTTGCCAGCTCTTTTATTACTACAGCAAAGACATGCTTTTAAAGCATCATGCCGATTCATGATTTTTCCTCGTATTCTGGTACTCACACTCTTATGGATTATTACAGATGGTGATCTATTTGAAACAATTACATGCATATTCTGTGTTTTCAAGGAAATGTTCAGTGCTATCTTCATCTGATTCCTTACCTCCCCAGACTTTGTAGGCACCCACCTAGAGACTAACATCAGGTCTTGTACTGCCACCAGTCAGGATAAAGTTCAGCAGCATACAGATCACAAATACCATACAAACACAAAAATACAAAGTCACTACATTTACGTTCCCTTCAGCCCTCCCTGCTTTCTAAAATGTGGAGCATGTTCTGATTTTTTAAAAAAAACTGGAATGCAAAAAAAAAACTAACAGTTGAAGGTCTGAAATCAAAGATCCAAGAATGGTATCACAAAAGATTTCATGACCTTTATAGGTAAAGATAGAATATTTTCCTGTGCCTACAGATGTGCAAGAATCTAATGCAGATTGCAAAGCATTAATTGTTTGGTACCATTACTGACTGTTTTTTGTAAGAGTACTTTTTAGATTGGCATCCTGTCTGAAATAAATTCTGCACTTGTGTACCAAAGGAACATAAGATTAAAAGTTTATTTGTATGCCTCTCTGGAAATTCGAAACATCAATTACAGTGGATGAAAAATATATGTGGTTATTCACAACTCTTTTTCTTAACGAGATCATCATATATTTTTCATATATGGTGATCATCATATATTTTCCATGAAATGTAGTGAGTTTTATATTTGAGAATGGATACCAGTTTATTTATTTATTTATTATTATTATTTCCTATAATGAAACAGTTGACCACGACAAGTTATGTTTCCCAAAATGAAAGTAAGGTAAACATTCTGTTCTTGAGGTATGTTTTCTAACTTTTAGTAGCAGTGATACTTGGCTGGAAATCATGATTTTCGTTTTGCCATGTCACTTTGAGGAGGAAAACATCGTCCATGAGATGTGTTGGCAGACGGATGTAAGAGTATATTTAGAAGGACACAGCAACATAATACACAGAGTATGTTGTGTTAAGATGCATAGTTTCAATTTTAAGTTTTAAATAGCAACAACAAAGAAAAAACAGTAAGGAAACACCATGAAAAAAAATTATACAATATTTTATCATATATAAAAAATGTTATTGAACATGATAATATGAACAGTACCTTTTATGGTGATTTTTTGCCCCCTATAAATTTTCCTTTTGATAGGTGGAGAAAAAAATCACTTTCCTGTTTCCTAGTTCTGCAAGGTATGAAGAACATGCTAATTACAGCAGTGGTTCAATGGTAAAGAATCAGGGCTTGATGCAAGTTTTAATGATGGTGTAAAGAAATGTGAGACTACTTGTTTAAAAACCTTAATATTTTTATTTTTTTCCCTCCAGGAGGCATATATTAAAAGAGCGTCAAAACATAAGAATTAACTTCCATTGTCCTTCATCTTTACGAGATTAACAATATAATTGAGAATGAAGGATGAAAACTGAACTATTGTTCTGGTTTAACTCTATTAGGAAATTACATTAATTATAATGAATATATTCTACTAAAGTTAATTAATGTAAATGCTAGTTTTATGAAGTTAAGTGGAAGTATATGGAATGCTTTTCGACTAATTAACAGATTGCAAGAATAAAGATTCTATGCAGGGCAACATCTTGACTCTTGGAGGTTACATTGTAAATATATAGTTTTTCATAATTAAAAGTCTAAAAACTCCACATTACTTAACATGGGTCAGTGCATGCTGGCCATGTGAAACGTGTTTCATTATTGCTGTCTGGACAGAAATCTAAGAAGTACTCAACTCAGTTAAAGTGTGAACACTTATTATTTGCACTGTTCTTTTCTTAGGACTACATGGAAGGGTGAATTTTATTTTAAATTACTGAATTCTCAAGATGTCTAATAGGAATTGAAAATTTAATGTTTCATTTTATTTTGATGTAACTTATTTGATGATAAGTTGTCCATCTCAAACTTCATGAAGTTAAGACATATATTAAGTCCTGTAGATTAAAGTTTCTTGGCCTGCTTTCATGTGTATGCCATTTAACCATTCCTCGAAAGATTTCCCTGGATGAAATTCTTTGCAAGGCAACTTTAATTGAAGGCAGGAAGGGCATAAGTGAGAGGCTGGTCTATTTGTATATATATGCAGGCAGGTTTTCCATTTTCAAAGTTATAAACCCTAACTACAGCAATCCAATATGACCTTTGGTTCCACTCCAAATGGAAGAGGAATGCTTTAGGATCTCTTAGGGACTCTTTGTTGGTTGTGTGTGTTTTTGTTGTTATTGTTTTGTTTTGTTTTTAGTGTTGAAGGGAATTTAATCTTAGACCAGACACAAAGTAATGTCTTTGGTTTCTGTGTGGCAGTGGTCATTTTTAGTCAGCCTTTCTAAGGGAAAGTTAAGAACTCCAGAATCCTTCAATTGTGGACTTTTATTAGGGAAAAAAAAAAAAAAAAAAGGTATCAAATTAAACAAGAAGGAAATGAGGACCTGTTTCTACTAACAGTGTGATATCCTTACTTACTGTGTACTTAGTGCTTGAAATTTTCAGTCTTTATTCTAGAAAATGCCCTTATATTCCTACACTTACAAGAGCAATTTCTATTGGGATCTTACACTATTTATGTGCCTGAAATCAAACCCCTGCTTAAATGATTTTGTGGTCAAGGAAATGATCAAAGATGTAAACACTTGGTTTGTTGTTGTTATCTTTTATCCTTTTCCCATCTGTTCACTAGAACATGATATGAATCATTTTACTGAAACCAATAATGGAGCTATTAGTGTTCAGATGGCAATATATATATATTTCTGTTTTGAGAAGAAGCTTATAGTGCTATTAAAATGCTTATCTGTGTCCATCAAGTTCAGCTTCTGGAGAAGTGAGTAACTTTGAAAACCTTTCTTGAAAATTCCAGACTTCTGACTGCACAGTGGTTACAGAAACGTACTCAAACTTACACATCCACTATTTCTAAAATACGAACATTATGTTGTCTAAAATGTAGCTGAACTGAACCTCCATGGTATTTATTCTAGTATTTCTGTAAATTCTCATGCTACACAAACATACTTTTTGAGGAGGGAGGGAGAGGAGATCTAAATCTTCTGTTCTCTGTACACATTAGAGAAGGCAACTTACTATTGAGGATCATTGCTTTATTACAAGGCAAAAGCAGTTATTTTCTGGCTAGTTTCTTCTGTTCTGGATTTCAGCAGCAAATATCAGCCTTAAAGAATAGCTGGTCTTCTCTAGTCCTTCTGCAGTCCTAGTTTGCCACAGGAATGACATCTCTAGTATCAGCATTGCGAATTGTTGCTGATGTGTTGCTCTGCGAGGGTAGCCTTGGGTGTGGGAGGAGTACTTGTTCTGGGATGCTCTGGGATTTCCACTGTCCGGAGGGAAGGAGACACCTAACCCTATGCTAAACCCTCACCGTAAGTGGTTTGGATTTATGTCTGTATACTCTCATGAGTGATTTTGTGCACTGTTTTTTTGTGCTTTTTATTGCTTTCTTTCCCCGTGATGATGGAGAGAGATCTGTATATCTGATTAACTACAGAAAGTTCACGTCACAAAAACTTGTAACGTAACCGTGTCTGAATGGGGAATGGTCTGATCTGGTTTTGAAAAGAGCAATCTTGGATATGAGTGTGACTCCAGCCTAGTGTGTAGGGTATGTACTTATTTGTTTGAATATGCTATTGAAAACTTCAGTGTCAACATCTGTGTAAGTACCCCAGGTTGCACTTAAAAATGTGCTTGTTTGGATGCAGGTTTCTTTCTGTATTTACTTATATTCTAAATTTTTGCTAAGTACATTGTTCTCTTATGGCATAGGGCTGTAATAGTAAAGAATGAAGCTCAAGGCAATAGTGAAAAAAGTTTTCTGCTAGATAGTCCATCAGCTCCCTTTGTTGCAAATGTGGATGGAGGTTCGTGCACCATAATCATCAATACTTTTATCATCTTTACGGTTTCTCTGTAAGAGTCTAATATGACAGTGACATTTGAAATAATGAGAAATTTTCACTTATTACTTTTATGAGCATTTCATGTCTTTTCATTGCTCAGTTTGAATAATCTGAACAATGTAATTTATAACAATAGGCTAGAATGACTAAATGATTGGCTAGCCAGCCTGCAGGCTCTGAATTTCTGCTATTCAGAGATGGCAGAATTTTCCAAATCTGTTTCTTTGCTTCATGTACTTTCATAAAGACACACTTTCCATTACCACAATGATGGTTTTGTAAAAGTAATTTGGAAACTAATTCTTCTTTCAAAAAAAAAACCACTATACGTAAAATATAATGACATTTCCATCTTCACTATCTTTTGAATTTAGTTTTCATTTTACTAATCTATTTCTGTAAATTAAGTGCCAGTATGTTGCAGTTGGTTGGGGGGAGAGTCATAGGAATGAATAGATATATATATACATTTATTACATAAACATATAGGTATTTATTATGTTGCATATATACACACATATGTATACATAACTTTGTATCTCAAGATTGCAGTGTCACTAAGAATCTCTCAGATGTCCACAGGCTCTTTGACTAAATTTTGTCTTCCAATTAAGTGCAGCCTCCATTATTCTCCTTGGAAAGTATGTTTTTTTCCTTGAAGCACTAAATTTGTTAAAATGTGCTGCACAAGAGAGTATGAGATACTGAGGACCATGCAGTGAGCAACCAATGTTGATTTTTTTCTCCTCTTGGAAGTTCTAAATCTGAACTTCTAGTAAGGATGGAATGCGTTCACTGGCTTAATGCACAGGCACATCAATTTTGGGCTGTGAGCATTATTCTGTTGTTAGGTGCATTTACAATATGCAGACTTCTGGTGGCCAAAACAAAGATTCCATTCTTCTCTGTGTAACAGTACTGGAAGAAATAGGACCGTGCTGTTCCTACTCATGGCAGTGCTTCCAAAGCTGTTAGAAATACTGTCTCATTGGAATAATATCAGACTTACAAAAACTATTTGCTGGTGGACTTCATCTTGTATCCTGGGGCTGTTCACCACTGACACTCCTGTTCAATGAGAAATCACTAAAAGAACTGATGGACTGTCCTGAACAAAGGCTGCTTCGCAGTTCTTCATAGTCACCTAAAGAGATGATACCACTGATGAACACTTTCAGCTTAGAGTTAATTGTTAATTTTCTTGTTTTATTCTCTCCCTTCTTTTTCCAAGTTCATTTGCTTCCTATCTTTTGCTTCCTACCTTTCTTCCTTAATAGCTGGGATTTAATTTCGTTTTTCTTCTGGGGTAACATTTTTGCATGTGTACCATAGAAAACCTGAACAGTACAAATGCTCCTTTAGCTTCCAGTCTTATTAATAATTAATGCAGTTAATATAATGTAATTAACATAATTAATCAAAATAATTCAAGTGAGATCTTTGGCTTCCACCCAAATAAGTTTCCAATTAAATAAGGAGACAAATGCTGTTTAAGCATTTGTGCCAATTTTAACATTTGTAGTTCCATAGCTCTTAAACAACAAGGTGATGATAATCCACATAGCTTTGACTACGTGAAGAATGGTCACCATTAAATCTCTTCTTTCTCAGTGCCCTGGGTCAGATACCTCTGTCATTAATCAGTCCGTGGTAGGTACTGTGACGCATCCAGGCAGGATCTCTGGAGGTATGGTTTCATGACAATACGCAGCCACTCTTTCCAGATGCTTTTATCATGGTAAGTCTGTTCAGTATTTCTTTACATCAGATGTCTGGATATAATGAGTCTGGGACATGAATCAAAAAACACGGAGTTTTCAGCATAATAGCAGCTAGATCCTTGATTTTTTCAGCTTTGATTTCCTTCACACCCAGCAAGCCTGATTTAGATGACAGTGAAAACCATTGGGTCAGAATCACATCAAATTACATATGTTATCAATATTGTCGGACAGAAGGTAACTTCAGTGAAATATCTTTGTTCCTAGCAAACAGCTATACAAGCGTTAGTTAAATTTTGCGTAGTACATGCCTATGTTTTTACAGGGAAAGTAACTTGTGATTTGGGAATCATGGCAGCTCTGCTGTCTCATCAGACCAACTGGGCAGATGTTACCTGACATCTGTCACATTAGACAAAAAATACAGTTGTCTTTTTTTCCTGTATCAGGTCCTTCAGCACATTCACAGTATGAGGTTAACTGTGAGGTTAGCCTATATCAGAAAATGGGTTTCGTTGCCCGGCCTGCAATGCAGGGCAGATCCCTGAGTTTACACAGAATAAAATAGCCTTGGTAGTAACAGCTAAGCAGCTAGAAGGAATGGACTCTAATGATGATATTTCAGCAGGGAAAGGGGCTGTTGTAGACACTTTTTCATAGTTTCAGTGATTTTGTTCATGTCATCTTTCATGTATCGAAGGTAGAAGATGAGGAATTCCTTTCACACGCTGTCATTTCACTCCGTTTAAACTGAAGTATTTAGCACTCTGCATATTTGCAGTAAACTTGAGGCATACTCAATGGAGTTTGAGCACGTCAAAACAGAGAAAGGAATGAATGTAGAAATGTTTCTTAATTTCTTCTCTTGCATTATTTTTTTTTTTCAATTCAGATACTCGAATTGTACAGAAACATCTTGGAAGGATATAAAAAGTTGTAAAAGTGATGTAGAGGATTTTTTTCTTCTGCTTTGCGGTTTTGCTTATGTTGCTTGTAGAAAACCAGATCTTTGTGAACTGAAATATCGCTGCTTAAATATCTGTGTAGTCTAGGACAGAGGATAAGGAGGAAAAGGAGTGGGAAACAGCACAGGAACATTTCTGCAAATTCCCTGCTTCCAATTTTCTCCTCTGTTGGTAGTACTGCTGATGTACAGAATTTGAAGAAAATAGGTACAGCTCAGATAAAGGAGAGCAGAATGGTGGAAGGCGGAATTTACTTCCTGCTGTAGATAGCACATCCCTCTGCAAATTCACATCTTTATACGAAAATGTTTACACACAATGCATAAACTCGTATGTTGCCGAAGGCAGTATATGTCTTCATATGCAAAGAAATCAGAAGCACACAGTGAATGCATCGTGTTAGAGCAGTGTCCCTGTTTTATTTTGACACATACAAATGTATGTGCATAAGTATATCCATAGTTCAAGTTGTTGTTGTTGTTTGTTTGTTTTTTTAAAAAAATATGATCTAGATTCTTACCACTGTTAAAACATCTGTTATTTTTCTGTTATTTGGCTTTGGTAGAGGGATGGTGGATAGTGTTGTATCATTTAATTTATGGGTGAACTTTAACCTATCCTGTCTGTGTATTCAACGCTTTCAGGAACCAGATCCTCACCTGATGTAGTTGTTAATTCTAGTGACTATGTGGAGCTACAGCAATATTTGCAAATCATCTGTATATAGGCTATAAAGTGGATCTGCTTTTCCTGAGAATTTTTTGTGCAATTTTTCCATGTTTCTTTCTTCTGGCTAGCCAATACAGAATCACAGTCTGAAATGTTTACAACAGTCACATTTTTAATTTATTTTTATTTTTTAGAATTTTATGTGAAGCATGGTTATGCTTTAGGTATTACTTTCTGGATATCAAGTATGTCCATAATATTTTCTAAGCAAAGTTGGAATCAAGATTCATTGTCATATAATTTCCTGATTGAGCCTGCCTTGAATTTTTCTATTTCATTATGTCAAGTGAAGCCTCTTGTGACGTATTGTTATCCTTTATTATTTTTGTTTCATCTGGATTTAGTTTATTGCAACTGAGAGCTGAATTCTACCTTGGTATTGAGCATGTCTGAACAGAATTTTTTCATCTTTGTCATAATTATTTTTTTCTTACTATTCAGACAAATCCCCCATTAACTGAGTGAGCTACCTTCATTTTTACCTGCCAAGATTCAACAGAAAAATACCATATTTCAAGAGATTTTACAATTAAGATTTAAAATGTCCTTTTTGTTCTCTCTTGCTGAAGTTTTTGTAACATACATGAGAAAGAAACCTCACCTTAATTACAATATTGGCATATAGAAATTCATACTGCACAACAAAGGGATATACAGAGTCCTTTTTATTTTTTCCTTTTTTTTTTTTTCTGTTTATTTTCAGGATAAACTTTGTTCTCATGTCATTAGGCTATTGTCTGTGAACAACGGTTTAGCATGGTCCAAGATTAGGCAAGGCAACCACTCCTGAAAAGGGTAAAGAAGCCTTCTGTAACTGACCTCTGGATAAAATGACTGCATTTTCTCTTGTGTTCTGCAACTTATTTCACTCCTGTGAGGAGGATCAAAGGCACCTTCAATAGCCAGCAGTTGTTAGCTGTGTATTTGAGGAAAACAAGCGACATTTCTGGAAGTGGCAAACCCCACCGAAGCCTTCCTCTGTGCCATGTGTTACTCCACTTTTGGAAGAGGTTGAGTATGTCACGTGTTACACAGGGCAAATTGATTCCAAGGCAGCTCAAACAAAGCAGCACGAGAGGAAGTATCTGCAGGTGTTGCGTAGGCCTTGCTGTTCTGGGTAAGGAACATTGCATTTACTTAGTTTTTCGTTTTATCAGTGTTCTTCATGAACCTGTGGTTTCTTTGGCTTTTGAAACATTTCAAGTATGTTCAGAAAAGTCTTCAAAATAAATAATAGGCAGGTCGGTGAAAGAGGCAACTTGTGAATATAAATATTCAATTCAGTTTTATCGTTTTTTAGAGAAGTAAACCACCTCAGAAAGTATGTTATTCATTGCATTTGCCTTGGTGTGTGTAAGGAGATGGTAGGGATAGGTCCCAAGAAAGCCACCTGCAGGGGAGAGTAGATGGAAGGAAATTGGGCTTATACTCAGAATAGGTGAACTATTAACACTTGTGAAAATGCTCTAGGAATGGAAGAGCCTTCCGTGTTTTGTGCCTGGCTGGTGCTTGCTTGCTGCCCCTGCGGTGAGCTGCTCTGTGGCGTTTGTCAGGAACGGTCAAACAGAAAGCAGCAGAAAACCTCTGCCTGGGAAGTAACCTGTAATAGGGCAGCGTATTGTATGAAAATCCAAAGTGAAATATTTACATGTTCTCATCCACATGCTTTTCCTCCATGAGTGATTGGAAAATAAGTGATTGAAAAAAGTTTAGAGTGAGTATTTTTACATGCTTGTACCAAGCAAAATCACAAAACAGTAATGCAAAACTCTGGTAGCTACTTACAGATGAGAAGAAGAACTATTTACGGTCTAAAATAAGAATATTTATTTCCTTCTATCTTAAAGGGCTTGGGTACTGTTAAACATGCTGCTGCCTTGAACTGTCCTCACGCCAGGGGCTTTTTGTTGTTCCTCTTTCACTGAAAGCAAGTTTTTAATAACTAAAGATTAGGTGACATAGAGGGAGGCAAAACCAGAAAACTGCAAGTAAACACACACGTCAGGTTGCATATAGTTTGCATTTTCCCAAAGGTCATCGAGGGCAGGCTATTCTCAGCTTCAGAAAATGTGAAAGAACCATACGTTCTCTCAAGCAAGAGATCCTCCTGTGAGGCCCTCGAGTCACAGCTGGCAGCCTGTCCTGCTGCTTTCCTGTGCTGCCTCCTCTCCAGAGTGAGTGCGCATGTCCTTCTAAAGTGGAACAGACACAAGGCTCTCCCACTGGGAACCCATTACCATACTGTCCTATAGAGTCTTTGTTTGAGATGCTGCTCTGTTAAGACAAACACGGCCCACTGTGCATGCAGGTGCTCTGTTCTCAACAGCACCTTTCCCATGGGATTGCTGTCTTCACAAGTATAATGCTGCAGGAGGTGATGTTCCACTATTTTAGTTAATGGGATGTGATTTTTCACATTGTCTACAGCTCAGTATTGCTTCATCTTCTGATGTGCATATAAGGCTGGAGGAGAGCAGCGTTATGCCTTTTCTCTTTTCCCCCATCTCTAAACTAGTCTTCATTAATGCTGCGTGTAAATCTTGTAAGATTAGTCACCAAAGCAGGAAAGCCCCAGGCTTCGGTTAACACTTCACTATAGTGCCTTCAACATTTTTTCTCATAAAAACCCTTCTATATGTGTCCTAATAAATAATTTTCCATAGTATTTGTATGTTTGGTGGAAGGTTCTGTTTGTTTACAAGTTTTTTCTCCTGTTATTGCTTCTTAATACTATTTTCCAATCTTTTTATCTTTGAGGGTTCTTCTTCCCTCCTTCTGGTACTCCAAGCCCTTTCCTATATTTCGAGTTCAACGTAACTGTTTTGTGAAACTGAAGCCTTCAACGTAACTGTTTTGTGAAACTGAAGAGGAGATAAAATATTATTCAGTGCCTGGCAAACTTTGCATACATTTGAATTTCCCTTTCTAAGTCCTAACATTTCTGAACACAAAAGTTAGTAAAGTGAGTGCTACAAATGTAACAAATCCGTAAGGATTAATGTGAGTCAGCCTTAAGGCATGGGCTTTTTTCTTTCCTTATATCTATTTGCAAGCACGTAACTGTTGTTTTTGCTAGGTATTGCATTGTATTTACCAAAACTGAGTTCAGAACATTGGCTGTTTATCCAGACTCTGTACATCTATGTAAAAGGGCTTGTGCATCCCTTAAAAATATTGACATGTGAAATGGTGTAGTTTTTCACAGTGTGTTGTTATGGTTCTGTTTTGTATTTTTGCTTCTTCTTACAGCACAACTCTTCAGTCATGTTTTTTTTGTTTGTTTGTTTGTTTGTTTTTTCCTGTTTTCACATTCAGCATGTATGCTATCCAGTTCCTTGCTGCAGAACCTCAGTGCCTTTCACAGTGATCTCAGATATCCTGCATTGGGCTACATAGTTGTCAAGAAATCTTTCTTCAGTAACTTATGATGCTTTTTTCCCATGAGCAGCTTTAGACTAAGTGCCATGTCTTCCTTGGTTATGAAGGAATCCCAGTCCCTATATTCTTAATTCAGTGTTGCTAAGTGTGTATTTTATTTTGACTGTAAAAGATATCTTCGTCCTTTTATGTAGAGGAAAAACAAGAACTCAAGTTACCTGCTCATCAAAAGGCTTTAATATTCTAAAATGTGCGTTGTAATCAGGGAAAGCACTTTACAAGAAATTCGTAGGACTGTGTCAAACTCACTACAAGCCAAGATGTACTGCTTTTCTGTGGTATCTCATCCAGTTGCCAGCTAACCTGTTTAAGAAGAAAAATTGACCCTTTTGTGATACTTCACTATTGGCAAACTTGTGATGGTTTCTTATCTTGTTATTTTATGGGTGCTTGTGGGTTGTTTGCTTGTTTTCAGTTTTGCTCTAGCATTTTTCTGGAGATGCAAATCCATGAATATTGGAATTACTGGCAAAAATTAATATTTGAACTAATCTATAATTTCTCACGTCTTTTTCTTATTTCTTTTTTTTTTTTTTTTAATTAAGTACCCTATTTGCCTTTTTCCATTCCTTGGGGTTGCTCACTCTCCATGAGTGTTCACAATGATGATGCAGAGATTTCTTCAGATGCTTCCTTAGTTACTCTAGGCTGAGTCTCATCAAGTGAGCTGGCCTGTGCCTTGAGCTGAGAGTAATCTTGCTGAATAGCTGAGTATAATTTACTGTTCTTATTAGCGTTCTTTTTTTGATTCAACTCTCCTTGATTCATGACCATCTCCTTAATACAATTCTGTTTTGTTCTTTATGTCATAGTGATTTCTACATCAGGTTAGTTTTTTAGGGATGCTTTTAATGTACTTTAACCCTTGGATCAAGTCTGCTGTTTTCTCAGCAGCCTTATTTTGTGAAACTCTGTGCCATGATGTTCCACTTGATGCTGTCTCAAGTGCTGTGCATTTGCCTCTGGTGATACTTGAATTGATCCCTACACAGAGGAGGGAGATGAGTCTGCAGTGCAGTAGGTGATGCTTTGCAGAGGGAAACAGTAGGTGCTGAGTAGCCAAAATCTGCACTGTCATTATTAAAGGGAGTTACTTTGGACTAGTTCTACTGTTATCCATACTGCCTGAACATCCATTAGCAATAAAGGGTTATTAGATGTGCTTCTGGAGAGCATATTCTGATTTAATATTGTCCAAAAGCAGTCCAGTTTGCTTGTTATGAGTCTGTTCCACAAGGTGTACCAAAGCACAGTAAGTGGAAACTTGGAAGAATAATTTCAGAAATGCACTTCTGATTTCACCTACGTCTACATTTAGCTGTAGTTAATGCCTCAAAGCTTGGCTCCTGTCAAGAAATTCATTTCAATGGATGATGGAGCTGAACAACAGGAAGTGCTTTTGTTTCTGTCCTTCTACAACAGGCATCTTTATAATTAGCTATTCTGCGGAGTAGAATGCTTACTCAAAATTTCAGAGATTTCCTCCTCTGTATGACAGTGATGTGAGCTTTGGCAGGGTGATGGGAGACAAATAATTTGCACCTCTTCATAAATTTAAAGGCAAAAACAAAACATCTTACACAGTTTGTTAACATGATGGACACTTTTCTCAGAATTTCATTGTTTTTATAAAGTTTTAAATAGTCTCTGAACAGAGATTGTTTTATCTATTGATTTGTAAAATAAAATTGATTGGATTATTTATTAAATTAAGCAGCTAAAGTGATATATGTACTTAGCTATTGAAGTTTCTTCATTATAGCATTTGTATACTGTTGTTTTACTTCTATTATTATCAGTGTAACAAGCTCTAGTTAGAGTAATTTTGTATTGTCAAAGACAAAATAGGAAATGTAGTTTCCTATTTCAGTATTATTCATGGGCATAGACAAAAGGATAGGGCAAAGAGAAGCGACAGTAAATACGTGCATAGGCAGCAAATGGTTGCATAGTTTAAATGACTATAGCATGTTGAACATCCTGTGTAACAGACGTAGTGCACTGTAGTGAAACTACCTGACTAGTCCTGTCTACACAGGTATGTTATAAAACAAAGAATATGCTGAGGAAAATACTGTTATTCATCGTTGTCTTGATATACCGGTGGGGAGATATTTAAGAAATTGTTAGGCTGAAAAAGTAAAAGGAAAGAAAATGTTGATCTTTATCCTGTGAAGTATGACTGTGATGGGAACCCCTTCTTTGAAGATGGTATGGATGCTATATGTATAAGTGGATGTCAAGAAATACCACCAGGTAAAGTCATGCAGACCATATTCATTAGTTACTGAAAAAAACGCTGTTCTGGATGCAACTTCTTAGTGCGTTTTCACAAATTGCTAGCTAGAGAAGCATTGCTGTTGAGAGATCTCTCTACACCTGGCCTGTTTCCACTTGATCCCCTACTCCTGGGCCCTAATTAGAGGGACAGGGCACCACTGTGCTTTCCTCTGGGCCTGGGTTACAGTTTTCCCTTCAGAGAAGCCTGGATGGATGAGAGCCAGATCAGGTCCCTGGCAGTCCCATCCACGCAAGGTGCTCAGCCCAGCCTTTCAGCACTGAGCCAGAAAGGCTTGGGGTCACCCAGCTTGTAGTATGAGAGTTTTGGGGCCCTTTCCACCCAAATTCATGCATTCTCTGTGGGATAGGAGCAGTTCAGATTTCCTTAAGAGGAACTGCTTTTGTGACAGGTGGTTTGTGGTCTTTGGTAGCATCAGGCTTAACCTCATGTGGTAAGAGGAAATGCTAAATGCAGAGGGGTTGAGATGCAGGGATGACATTCTGGCAGCACGGTGCTGACTAGTATGCTTGCTGCTTAGGGAGGGTGAGCATCTAGGTCATATTTTTTGTCATTAAATGATTCCATGCTGCTTTAAGTGCTATGGTATGGATATTAAGGTAATAATTTTGTAGCTTGCATTTTGTTTATACCTCCACTGAATCTTGCAAAGGAAACTTTGATGTACATGGGGTTGAAACATAAAGTAGGTTATTCTCTCAACTCTTTTTAGCAATAGCAGTAAGTACTCTCACAAGCTCCAGATAGATCTTAATAGGTCTTTAAAATGTTTTTACTGCTTTCTTTACCCCACTAAATTAATGTGCAATTGCTACTGGTAAAATTGCATGTTCTAGTATATATCATAGTGCAGAAGACTTTTTTTTCTGTGTATATTAGGAAGGAAAACAATGTAGTTTTGATTTAAATGAAACAGGAAGATCTCAGAGAGGGACAACAGCAGAGTATTGATGCCCTAAGTCATGCTACACTCAGGATATTAATATAACCTTAATAAGTTGAAGGAAAGAACTCTTTAGCTCTAAAAGTAATTCCTACAGAAGATAGATAAGGTACTTCATCACTGCAGTCTTGCTACTATTTTTCTTTGTCTCTCTGTTTATGAGGAGTATTAACTTCCATTGTAATTCTACTAGCATGTTTTAAAAATATTTTCCCTGATGGATGGAGAGAGAGAAACAAATATTGTATAACTGTAGTTACCTTCCATGATCAATAATATCATTAAACTATATAAACATAGTTTCTGTAACCTTATAATGCTATTACAGTGATTTCTTGCAGGGTCTTTTACATCAGGCAAGCTAACGATATGAAATAAAATACAGTCTTGATTCCAAATTCAAAATAATGTTACAACTGATGGTTAATTTTTGTCGTTTAAATTAACATAGGAAATATGTGAAGAATTACAGACTTTAGCCAATCTTATTTAACAGATCAATGTGTTTATTGTCTTGCTTTCCAGATTATTTTTTTCCAGACATATTTTTACTTCTGGAAAAAATGCATACTAACTCCATGTGAAAAACTATCACAGATTACTGTGTTATTTAACCAACTGCAAAACAACTGCATATAAAAACGAATGTATTTCATGTACTTTGACGTTTGTTTGGTTTCCTCTTTCCCTCAACAAATGTGTTCCAAAATAGGCCTCATTCACAGGGGTTTTGGACATAAATGGTGTAAAACAAAAATCCATAAAGTTGCCTTTTACTGTAATTGTTTCATGTTCCCGGTTCTCCCAGGATTATTTTGCTTGTGCATTTTTCTTAGTAATAAATTTGATTATTGTACTGCAGCATTTTACTCTTAAAAATATATATATTAACAATATAATCTCTCCAAAATTCTCTGCTGTAAGCCATAACTCTCTGAAATGCTCTTTAACTTTCCAGGCATTATAAATGCATTTAAAAAGCTGCACCATGTCGAAGTCATATCATAGCGGTGTCATTTCCCAGTGGACCAATAATGTAAAGTAATATGAAATGCAAATAATAAATATTTTAAGACCTGAAGTACAACAAGCACAGAATGCCACCCAATCGAAGAGAAACATTCAGATAGTAATTTTTTATTTTAAACTTAAAATTCTGTCCTGAGCATGAGGTACAATGTGTCAAGGTTCAGAGCTCCATAACCTGCTGATCGAACCTAAATCTCATGAGTTCAGTAGCTTTGTAGATAGCTTTTTGGACCATAAAATACAATTACCTAGAGGCAGGAAAAGTATGTATAAAAGAGCTTCACATCATCATTGAATATTCTGAATCTTAAAATTTTAATAATACTGCTGTGTTGCATATCTTTAAGTGAAAAAGGCAAACAATGATCAGGAAAAATATATTCTGTTATTTTGCTATATATGCATCATTGGATACTCAATGTAATTTCATTAAATGCTTCAAATACTTGGAATATTTTTTCTGAGCATTATGTTGCTTGTCTCACTTATTTGGTTGCAGTATTTACAATTTACATGCACTCAGATTTTTGTCATACCAATAGGAAAGATTACTTACCTAACTTTTCTTAAAGGTCTGAGTCATGGTGTCCAGTATGACAAAAATTGTGTGAAAGAGGAGACTAACAAATGGTGAATGCACACACAGGCATGCTCACACACTTAAATACTTTGTGTGTAGAAGCGCCACAAGTCTTCCAGTATGCTGAGGGAAAAATTGTATCATCTTCATTTTCTTGGGTGGATTTTAAGCATCTTTTTAAATGGGTTTAATTTCTGTTACTAAGAAGAGAAAGCTAATATGTATGTGACAACAGATCTCAAAGGATGAGTATTGTTTACAAAAGGAGGCATTGAATTCTCATCACTTTTGCTGTCTTCTCTTGTGACTACACACATTCTGAAGATGATTAAGGTAATAAATTTATACAGGATTGTTTGGAGCTGAAAGTTGCCTCCAAATGAGTTGACCAAAAAAAAAAAAAATAATAATAAAATACAGCTTATCTAAAGCGAAGTGTTTGTTCTCTACAGTAGCTGAAATGGGGACTTCTTGAGAGATGTTTCAATAGAGTGTATTTGGAAGAATTCAAATAATAATAATAATAAAATCTTGTTTTTCTGCTTTGTAAAACCAAGTGTCAGTTACCACATGGCTGAAGATTATAGTTGCTGTATTACCAGACCTTACTTTACAATTGCCTATGACAGCAGGGACTATGGCCCAGAAGGTTCTTCCTTCTGGAACACCCAGTGGTGTTTAGGGTGAGGAGTGGTATAGGTCTGTGTCGATCAGAGATTACGGGTGAGAAGAGGTGAGATTCAGGGAGGGCGGTTTCTGTTCTTTAACCCTGTGCAAGGTGGATTTCCTTTTCTCTATTTTGTGTAAACTATTCTGCTAGAAAAGGCATGGAGGCTTAAGGGGAGGAATAGGAAAAAGCAAGGCAGTTCCATGTTTTCACTTGCGTTTCACAGAAAGTACACATTTCAGTGGTGCAAATACCTTTAGGAGAAAGTGAGCTTTTTAAGGAAGTAAACTTAGGGTAATGTAACAGTTGCAAAGCAGTACCATGTTGCCAGATTACTTGACAATCATGTTGTTATTAAAGGAAAAATTAAGGAAACCTGTCATAGCTACGCATATATTAATGAGAGCAAGCCTTGTATTTTTATAGTTTCTTATTCAGTGTCTAATATTTGAAACTGTGCCTAAACACGTTCATGCTCAAAAAAAAAAAAAATTGTTCTCCAATTGTTATTTTTAATGGTTTGGTTTATACTATAGTTTCAAGTACCTGATCGGTTGCATGAATTGAAAACATCTTAAAACTTTGTAATGCGTGCTTAGGACTGGAAGGATTGCTTAGTTTAACTTTTCTCTCTTATCACAGTGTTATTTCAGTGAGTACGGTTGGTGTGATTGTGTGTAAATGCAAATGTAACAGTTCATACATGTTGCTTTGGAATATGCTACCCATATAAACATATATTCTTCAATTTGCCTCATGCTGCAAGTGTGTATGTATCATGAACTTTTTTCTATTGGTATTTATTCTTTGTTCTTCTATAAATGTATGAGACACCATGAGGTTCCTTTTCTGTCGATTATGGTGTTTAAATATTCAGATAAGGTGGGTTATTCTACTCCTATTTCCTATAAAGAGTAGACTGATGCTTGTAGTAGGTGAGAAGGTCTGGCCTGAAGGTGGTTCTTATTCTTAGTAGCTTGTTATGCAGTAAGAGGCAAACAGCCAGATTTCATTTTTTAAAAAAGTGAAACTCAAAGGCAGGTAGAATTCAGTAACCTATGAAGCCAACCTTGGACTTTCCAGAGGATATAATAAAATCTTAATTATTGTAAATTAAAGCAGTGTTATCCTACTGACAGGGTCATAAATGCCTTTTCTCATTATCGGTGACTGATGTTTCTATTTTCATGGCAGTTTGCCATCATTTGTGATCTGACTATGGCACAGTTGTTGAGAACATTTCATCAATATATGCACCAAGTTTTCATGGTCTTCTGAACACTGCATGAATTTCTTACTGCTTCCAATGTCCCATCCGTATGCAGAAAAATTGCTGCTGTGATAAAAAGCATGCAAGCTCAGACCAGTGATCTATATACTTGTACAAATTCTAGTATTTGTATACCAAAACAGAGTAAAATGCTAAAATGCTCTTTATTAATATAAGTGTTTATAAATACCTCCTTTATACAAATATATATGTATATAGATGCAGTTCTATTCAATCAGTGAGGTGGTGCCAAGTTTCAACAGGTAACTATCATTTATACACCAGCAATTAGGAAAAGCCTTATACAAGGGTGGAGCTCCTTTGGGCTTTGCATCTCTCCATGCATTATTTAACAATTATCAGGTAAACAACATGTGCTGCAATAATTCTAAAATGAATAGTGATGCATCTATGACCAAGGGTAAAGGCTGTGTAAATGGTTTTTATGTTTCGGAGTAGACCATCCTAATATTACCTCCAAATTGGGTCAGGCTGGTTCTTCAGTCTAGTGCACTCTGCTGATTTATTCCTGTACATTTGCCCTTGGCTACTGAGATTCAGAGAACATCTTCATTACAGGTGTAAAAATTTGCATAAATAAGCACCATGAGACCATTGCTGCATGAGCTTGTTTCAAGGTTGTGTCAAATAGTTCTTTTTTGTAGTCACGGTGACTTTTTAACGTTCTCTGAGTTACTGCCTTTTTTTTTTTTTTCCCCTCCCTTTTTTTTTTTTTTTTTTTTTTTTTTTTTTTTTTTTTCTCTGAGGATATTGACAGCTTTTCATTATAGCTAGCCAAAACATGATGTCCAAAATATCTTTGCTTCTTACTGGCTCGGTGATAGTGGTGAGACACCTGTTGGGTATTGCAGCCAGTCAGTAGCACACTGTTCTTCAGTCCCCACCTGGGAGGAGAGTCTCTTGTCTCATCCTGAAAACCTGTACTAGACTTCTGGTGTTACTCTGGTCAGAGCCTCTTTCATCATTTTGTGACAAAATTTGATTTCAACCCAAGTTGAAATATAAACAAGATTATGTTTTATCTTATTCCTTTTATCTCCTAACATACTCATCTTGCTAATGTGTAGCAGCACTGCATACCCACTTTAGCTTTTACTTCCAGCCTTCCTGAGAAGGCATGTCTATGCAGCAGCCGCTAGTCCTTACAATTTCTAGCGTGTGCAACATCTGATTTCAAGTCATGTAGTTCTTCCTCCTCCTCCTTGATGTGCCTCTTTTATGGTACCTAGGGTACAAATGTACCAGTTGCTTCCCACTGACCTTGATAGCAAACAGCAGTTCTAGGCTAACTGAACTTAATTAGTTTGTCAGCCTTTCAAGTCTTTCTGCAATATGACAGTTGAGGGAAACAGAAGGTATTGAGGGAGACTCAGAAAAGAGAATGGTGATGCTGCACAGCCTGTAGCAGGGAACCCTGGAGATAGGTCAAATTGAGGCAGAAGGGAGAAAGTGCTATTAGATGAGAATGACTGACTGATTTGTCAGCTTCCCTTGCAGATCTAAATTAATTTATTGTTAAACATTAAACTTCATGTTCAGCGTGCGAATGAGATGTCCTGAAAACTAATATACTTTGAATGATAGTATTCTTTCATATGGAACAAAAATGCATGAAAGACTCATGGAAACATCTTTGAAAAAGAAATATTGAACACTTACTATTCACAGTTTGCAATATATGTGTGTGTGTTTTAGGGAAACATGGAGGCTGACCACTGAAGTGTGGAACAAAATAATTTTAGTCCTGCTTCAAAGCCTAGTTTCAGTGAATTGCGTGCTGGAGTCATACGGAAATAAGATTTAAATATGCTCATTGCTTTATTGTCTCAAGATATAAATGCAAATGTCAAGTGAACCTTAACTCTTAGGTTGTGCATACCTGCCTCTTGTCAGGATGTCTTAATACAGAGTGATTTTCACACAGCCTCCATCTCATGTGTGTTCTCAAAACGTTAAAAGTATCAATTTTTTTACCAATGTATGCGGCTTCTGTGGATGTATTGTTCAGCAATGTCGCATTTATTAAATAATACACCGATTATTTAGTTTGCAAATTTTATGCTGTTGTGTTAGCTGCATAAATTGTAATTCAATGTGTGAGAGTTCCTGAAAAATTAGATATTGTAGGAGCTGTGTGAAAATGTGGGTGAGCAGCCTGTGTTGTTCCTTTAAACATACGCAGCTTGAAAAGCAGATGGAATTGTGTTCTCATGATGTTTAAGGACTTTTAGAGCACTGCATATCACCAGCATCTGGAGACCAATTACTGAAGAGGCTCCATAGGGGTCCTGCCTCAGGGTTTTTAGTTGGATGAATAATATATAAACTCTATAGTTTCCCACTGAGAGCAACTGGAGCAGTATCAGAAGGAAATAAGCCTTTTAGGAGTTGAACCAAAAGTGGAATAACAGCACTGGATTTAAAAATGAAGCAGTTTTGCTTTTGCATATGTGGTTGAACATAGTATATTGGTTGCATGAATTCTGATTTTTTGTCTTTACCATTTCAGAACCTTGCTTTTCCTAATGCTGACACACCTCTATTTTAAAGCCTCAGCAAAATGCTTATGAGACTTATTCAATTACTCAACTGGCTTACTAAAATTCCCCTTTATAGAAGAGGTAGAAATGATCTTTAATATGTGTATCATTCATTTAATAACACGGGTTCAGCATTATAGTACTGAAATGATAATCGGATTTTATCTCACCTATCATTGTGTCTGGCTCTGGGCTTACTTGCTGCACTTTATACAACTAGAAACAGATTGCAAAATGCCAGTACCATTCAAAATCTTCTTTCAACTCACGATATCCCTTCAAATTCCTAATCATTGTCTTCTGTTTCAGTTTACTTGAAAGCAAAATGCACTTTAAAAGGAAATAAAAATATCTGAATGGAGATATTTGTATGTGAGAAGAAACGTGTGTCTTTTGTTCAGTTATAACAGAAAACCTCCTTTAATGGCTCACTGCAATACAGATGTAAATGGAAATTCATTGAGGGGCATTTTGCAGCTGAAGAAAAAATCAGCTGGAGAACACGATCAAGATACATAGAAGAGAACATAAGGGAGGGTATCTTTTATTTATAAACAGCCCCCCCGCCCCCCCCCAAAAAAAAATAATAATAATAATAACCAGCTGTGCATTGCTGACTGGCAAAGGGTCTAGAAAACATTTCATTTTAAAAAAGGCAAAATAAAAATGGTAGATAAAAGGACTGAGGTTTTTGCCAACATTGTCATTGTTTCAGCCTGCAGCTTGCTGCCAGATAGTTAAATCTGGAAGCTCAATCCCTTGAATTTTAAATATAATGATAATCTTCATGAGGCAAGTACCAACCACCAACTTGAACATAACTATTGTGCTGCATTTGCAGCTGAAGCATTTGTGTGTTTGGTCATGACACCAAAATCACCTAAATGACATCAAAGTTGAAGGGAAAAAGTTAGCACTAGAATGATACTCCCTGGAGAAAAGGATCAGAATCAATATGGAAGCTATATGTTTTAGTAGTATTGATCAATTTTGTATTTAGAGCTTTGGAAAAATGAGTGCAGCTGCCTTCCTTTCAAGAGAAGAGAAATTACTATGTGATTGATTAAATAATTATTTGCATGCAGTGAAACAACAGTTACCAAAAGAAATATTGAAGGTATGTAAATTATCCTGATTTTTTGCATGAGAAGCTACCCATGTAGGAAAGGGAAAGAAAAGTAGTTACCTGGACTAGGCATCAGACTAAGCTGAACCCATTTAACAATATAGTAGAGCTCAAGTTGCATTTTATTGAAATTAAAACGGTCCCTTCTCCTTGAACAGTCACTGTTCCAAAACCTGTGTCCTTGTTTGAATTACCTGGAGTTGCTCATGAGCATCAATGCTTTCTCAGACTGACAGACTATTTCTGATGATGTTTGAAAAAGTCATTCATCATCTCTCTTCCATCCCCTCTTTCATTTTGTTTTCCCTGCCCTCCGTTTTCATTCATAAATATTGTTTCTAGTGTAAATTAGTGGTACCTAATTGTCTGTTGTTTGGTTGTAGTCAGTGCACTGTGCATTATTTCTTTGTGAAAACAGTGTCAGGAGGGTTACTGACAGGGAAACTTCAAAGCAGCTAATACTAAACTTTGTGCCACTGATTTTACTATAGGAGTTTAAAAGACAAATAAAAGCCTGGGTTGATCACAGCAAATGAAATGAAAAAATGTTGAGAAGAGAGCAAAATATAGTGAGTGCTGAAGCAGTGTGAAAATCAGTGGGGGGGGGGGGGGGGGGGGGGAGAAGAAGAAAGAGAAGTCTTCCAAACCAAATATTACCTCAATCTGTTCTTCAGCTCTTAGTCCTCAGTGTCCACTACTGATTGTTACCTGAGCTACGGAAACCATTATAAACTGGCCAGATACCTAAGGTGATTCTGGAAAAACGAGGAAAAACGAAGGCATTTGTGATAACCCTAGCTATGAGAAAAAACAACGTAAAGAGGATATTTGGACATGTGCAAATGTTGTATTGTTGGGTTGGTACTTAACTATCAAAACTAAAGATCTCAATCTAATCTTCATCTATACAGAAGTAGAATCTCATGTGACTCCTGAGC
This sequence comes from Oxyura jamaicensis, assembly GCF_011077185.1. Classification (NCBI taxonomy): domain Eukaryota; kingdom Metazoa; phylum Chordata; class Aves; order Anseriformes; family Anatidae; genus Oxyura; species Oxyura jamaicensis. The sequence goes on from NC_048896.1 coordinate 32,328,282, forward strand.
TAGATCTAAATCCCTGAAAGTACACACAGTTCAGGTGCATGCTGTCTCTGTAAAATGACTTTCAAGCCTGCAGTTTTGAGTGGGGCTGCTACACAGCAATAATACAGTTTAAAATTATTTTTGCTTTTACTGATGCTATAAAAGAATACAGAAACAGTAGAAATGAACCTTGCAAGTCAATTGCTATCAGTTTCTGTGTAAAATCCTGGCATGGGTCATGCCTGGAGGAGGGGAACTGCACACAGGTGATCCCAGATTTAGTTACCTCTCCCTAAGGGCTCTTCCAGAGACATTTTCCCATCCATTGGCCAGACTCAGAGGTTGAAGTCAAATTTGCTGCCTTCCTTCTGAGCATCTTCATGGCAAGGTGAAGGCTCTGTGGGTTCAGTACAGTAAGTCCGTAAAATGAGAAGTCTGTAAAAATAGCCAGCAATAAGGCATACTTGATCCCTCCAGGCATACAGGCACTTTTCATCCCATCACAGTCACAGCTCTCCTGAAGTGCTGGAATGAATCCTTCAGCTTGTTGGTATTAGATAGCTACCTCTCTTGAAGTAAGGACTGTTGGACTAGATTCAGCTACACCTGGGAGTACAAATGCATGCACCAAAATAAATATATGAAGGAAAATAAAATAAAAAAAAACACATACCACATTGATCTTTGTATCTACTTATGACATCCCTTTTATTATGCTACTACAATTTCTTGGGAAAGGGAGACAAAATAATACTTGGTTTAGAATGGCATCTTAGTAGCTGTTTCTGTTGTGTGTTCTTCCATCTGCAAGAGCTAGCTTACACTAACTTTACACAGTAGCTGAATATAAATGATGTAAGCTTGGCCTACACCTGATTTAAAATCAGCTTTTATCCATCTAGCAACTTCAAGCACTAAGTTTTAACATCAGACATACTTAAGGATCTAATGATCAATTAAACATAATTCTTACCCAAATTGTCTAATATGATTCCTTTGTTGTCTCTCTGTATGTATAGCTGAAATGCATTTTGCAGAAAATCATAACTTCTAAACTCTTCGGTGTAAAGTTTTCTTTGCCTCAACTATTAAAGGTACTAGATAATTTACAAAAGAAAAACATTTTCTAGCAGTGGTGGAAAGACTGTATTTTGATTGTGTGTCTGGACTTTAGTGTTGAAAATAAGAAAGAGTACTGCTTGGTTTGCAGACTGTAGTGATAAGTGGTGCTGTCAAGACTTGAATTTTCATCTCCTTATAACTTTAGTGGTGGACGCTTCCTTTTGAAGTTTCATGAAATATTAAAAACTTGTTTCCTCTGGTATTTCTCATCTAATTCAACACATCTGTACACATTTCAAACAGATCATTTTTTCAAATCTCTCTCTAAACTGGTTGGGTCTTTTAGGAGTACTTTTGAGCAATCTCTAATGGTAAAAGCTTAAAACCCAAAGGCAATCTCTAACCGCTAATCACAATAGAGTACTTTTTGCTTTTCTGTTTTTGAAATGAATTGCATATGTTAATTCTGTTTTCTGCTGTGCATGCTGGAAGAATTTTTGTGATTGTGTGGTGATGGTATTTACATTTAAATATATGTACATATAGAAAATCCCACAATTTATGTATACGTATTTGTATCTTTTCGTAATGGGTGTAAGAAAGAATAATCAATTTTTTTTTTTTTTTTTTTTTTTTTTTTTTTTGCCTTTCATAGCATCATGAGCTGCACTGTTGCTTAAATGAAGGGTTGGTTGGAAAATATCTCCAGCAACTTGTTAATTAAAAATGAATTATTTATATTCCAAATCATGCTCCAATGTTATACTTTATGGTTTATTCAGTTTAAGCTGGTTTAGCTGTTGCTTAAAGAAGAAACAAAGTGTTTCAGCTGCATATATATAGCATATATATGACTACTCCATATTTTTGCAATGTTTATAAAATGTAGTATTTTATTAAATAATCTCTTAAATACTCACATTCCTTTTTTTCATTTTTTTTTCTGATGATCCTTCAGCCAAGAGGTTCATAGCCAAAAGCTGTCTTCTTTCTAACCATTTCCAATTGCATATTTCTCTCAATAATTTTGGCATCCTACTAGAGTAACCTAGTCACTAAGAACAAAAACATCCCTTTGATTGGAAATATCCTGCAGGCTAATTTTATGAAGAGAAAGGATTTGCCTTTTTTTTTTTTTTTTTTTTTTCACAGTTTACCACAGTGTGGCAGTAGTTCTTTTTGACTCCTGTGAACTGATCCTGGCTTATGTTGTAAAGCGTAGGCGTTTACTGCTCAGCATCTGCCTGATGCCTTTCAACAAATTCCAACTGTTGTCCTGTGAATGAACATGAACTGTGGCATAGTAGAGCTGTGGAGATCTTACAGCATCTAGATTATTTTCCTCCATCCATATGTGATGGATATTCTGTGCAGAATTTCCTTACTTTATCTGATGGGTGCTCAAGGCTTACAAAATTACAGTAGGATTTTCCTGGGGTGCCCTCCCTGCATTTCCACTAGAAGTCACAGTTTTCATCTGTGATCTGCCTCCCTCTATTCCTTCAGGATCTTTGCTGTTGCTTCCACCTTTTCATTGTTCTGTGGATGTATGTGAGGATTATTTTTGTTGGTGGTAGAGCAATGGTCAGGCGATATCATGCTGTATCAGTTGATTGAAAGAGAGTTGCAGAGTTGCAGCTTTCATTTTTTATTTACTTGTTATTCTGGTCTTACACAAATATGAACTGTAGATGCAATATTGCTCTGTTAAAGCATGTGTAACTGAATTCTCTGCAGTAAAGCATCACATTCTGGTCTAAGTCTATAGTACAGAAGGAAAACAGTACACCTGGTAGCTTTGTGTATGTGCTGTGTTTATAACTTTAATCAATAGATTAAGCCACTGAATTGTTAAGAAACTTGTCCCATTTTCCTTTGAATAATCTGAATCAATAGAAATGTATTCATTCACAAAAATTTTAAAGTGCCTCTAAGCCTGTGAGAGGCAGTAGCACCTGATAACAGGTTCTCTTAAACGGGTGGGTCAGGAGATGCCATGAAAAACATTCAACACATGACTTTGCTCTGGTTTTGTTGTATGGAGGACGTGCAAGAGATCTTTTTACGTTGGATAAAAACAAGCTTTCTTTTGCTCTTCTCTCCCCGGATGAACCGGAGAGAGGCCAAACTGTCTGATATGTACTTCTAAATAAGTAGCTGAGCATTATGAACTAGATCTTTAGAACAAATGCTGAGCTTTGAACAAAAATACTGTATTTCCTTTTGAGTGACATTTCAGCTTCCTGCATAAATTCTACCTATCTACAAGGTCATCCCTCTGGAAATTCCTGGTCTGTTGATAGAAAGTACCTTGGACTTGTTCACTGACTGTGAAATGTGAAAGTTGAGTTTATATTGTTTTAATTCCAGCTCTGGTGATGACTTTAGGCACAATGTACAACTATAAGAACATACAGCTGACACATGGAAGTAAGTAGACTGTTTTGTCAGCAGTCATGCAGAGGACAATACTGCTTAGTTGTTAGAATAACCATGGAGTACAATACCTGCAAGAGGAAAAGATGGTTTGGATTTACTTTGAAGAGCCGATACATGCACTGGGCCTGATGAATAAGCATGTCTCTGTATTACTTGCTAGGAGAGAAAAGTTTATCAAGAAGTGGCGATTTTGTTGTGTTTTATTATTATTATTATTATTATTATTATTATTTAATAGAAAATGCCTTAAGCATCTGAATCCTGGGAGCTGATACAAGTTGATGTGCAAAATTTATTAACAGAAAAACTAGCTGAAGATCAGTATACCCTGGAGGTTTATGATACTTTCTCAGACTGTGTAGTAGCTCAGCCACTGGAAGATGAAAGGATGAGACAACTGCTGATGTCTGAGTGGTGTGGATGGTGTTGCACACTGAGCTGTATCAGCTGTGATCAAGGGAAATAATTTCAACTATATCAATTGGATGAGATCTGCTGACAACTCCAGCAACCCAAGGCTTCTTAAAGGGAAAGTAACTAAATTAGTTCAGCAGACTCCTACAAAGTTTTAAAAGACTCACTCATAACCCTTTCTCCAAGGGGCGGGAGAGAATTATCTGAGGAATGGGCACTGGACAATAGCCAAAGATCTGATGAGTCTTTTGGGTATCTCTCACGTTGGTAATTTCTTCAGTGAAAGATAGTATGTGGTTATTTCGTAGGTATTAAAAATGAACTGGCTGCAGAAAATAGCAATTTAAAAATGGCCTCTGATGTTTGCTGGCTAAAAGATCATGCTATGCTGACTAAAATAAATTCTGCACACAGTGCCTGAAGGTTTAGGACTGTGAAATTCTGATGTAGACCTTCATCTTACACAATATTTACCATAAAGACTGTGTTTCCTCAGTTCCTTGAGTTACAACTTTATGGTTTTGGAATTTTAAGATATTTTTTCCACCTCAATGTAATTTAACTTACTGGTACCAACTCAGAGGTGCAGCTAAAAACAGGTAATGTTGACTGAAATGTTGACACTAAATAGTGGCTAAAAATGCCAGTTTGGAAAGGAGTTGAGTGAAGAACTCAGAAACATCATTATGCCATTCATATACCCTTGATCCATCCAAAACCGCAAAATGGGGATGGATTTGTAGGAGAGCAGCATACATGCTCCAAGATGCATTTAAAAACTTAAGACAGATATGTTGAGGGTTCATAAACATGTAGGCATGCCCTTCACCTCTGGACACTGAGATTCTCATGGTTAGAATCAGAGAGGTGTGGGAACATGTAATGGTCAACTAATTCTGTACTCGTATGCTTCCAAAATTACCTGCTACCAATCACTCAGAAGATGCGAGACTAACTGAAGCCACAAAGGGCCTCTTCTACTTCAAAATGATTCAAGATAAAAGTGGAGCTGAAAAACCATATACATTAAAAAAAAAAAAAAAACAACAACTTTTAAAATAATAGTAATTAAAAATAGAACAGTATACAATAAAGCCATCTTTCAGACCAATGCGTTAAGCTGGGAACATAAATCTGCCTTAGAGCACTTACATACCCTCTTTGAAGTGAATGAAATTTTCACAGTTTTATGAGTGCAGAGTTACTCTACTTTTATTTTCCCAAGGAAAATCATTTCTGAATATACAGTCTAAAGAGGAGAAATATAGTTCAGGGAGTAAATATGTAATGGAAAATTAATATTTATGGGAAGAGAGATGCTGTTTTAAGAAAGTGAAATGGCATGAGTTTAATGGAAACCCTTTTTCGGTTGTTTTTTATACTGTTAATGAGGTATCATAATGAAGTTTTCCTTTTAAATGACTGGTGTATTAATCCTTTATATGAACTCTTAAATTTGGTGATTCAAGGCTGAATTCTGCTGTTCTCAAGTACAAATTCGGAGATTTGTCTCAAATTATTGCAAGTTTACTCAAGTTAATAAAGGTCCAGTTCTGAATGTCTTTCTTTGGTAAGCAGTGATGAATTAAGTAATCCCCAAAAGAGTTTTGGACTGTCCATGTAACGCAAAATCAACCCGTTCCTTGAAAGAACAGCACAAGTTCATATCTACTGTGTTTTCTCAGTCTTTCCTTGCCTTCTTCTCTATTCCTTTGCCATATTAGCAAACAGACAAGTTATCATTCGAAAGTGTGGTCCCCTTCCATTTCCATTGTGGATGGGATATTTCACTTTTGTGATAGAATATTGGCTTTTCTTGTTCATTTCTTCTTTTGGTCTGGAATCTACTGTAAAGGAATAACACATCAAGAAAACTGTAAAGATGGAGGAGTAGGCTTAACAAATTAAATGAATACAAACCAAGATTATCTGCCTGTGAGTGGAGTTAAATTGAATATAATGGAAGCCAAGCTCATAGTGTATTGAAAGCCCATAAAGGAATTGTAGAAAAATTAGAAAGAAACATTAGATAAAATTTCAGTTACTTTCTAATTACTTACTATAAATTATTACATCATTGTTGTTTTTTTGTTTTGTTTTGTTTTGTTTTGTTTTCTGGTTTTATTTCCCATATATTGACACCAAGCTGAGTGTTGGGGTTGATACAATAGAAGGAAGGGATGCCATCCAGAGGGACCTGGACAAGCTTGAGAATTGGGCCCACGTGAACCTAATGAGGTTCACCAAGTCAAAGTACAAGGTGTTGCACCTGGCTCGAGGCAGTCGCAGACATGAGTACAGACTGGGAGAAGAACTCATTGAGAGCAGCCCTGTGGAGAAGGACTTTGGGGGTTTGGTGGATAAAAGCCTCAATGTGAGCCGGCAGTGCTCACTTGCAGCCTGTAATTACCATTTCTGTATTTCTGGGTTTTATTTCAGACTGTAGTTGTATACAGAACATACTAATCACTTTAAAAACAGAAAGAGTATACTTGCCTCAGGAGTTTACTGCCTGCCTTTCAGAACATATTTTTGACTGGCATTTTCAAATTCTACAGCAAAGCTATTAATTTCATTTTGACATTTGTCAGTCAAGGCAATGAAAATTTCTAATGCGAAAAAAAATAGAAAATCTTAATTTTTTATTGAAATATTTACCGTTTGGAAAATAGGGTTTTCTGAAAATCAGTCATTTCTTCTGTGGAGAATCATCACTTTCACTGAAACACTTCAACAGTGTAATAATAATAATAAAGGAAGACACAATTTTAAAACAGTGCTCACTTTATATCACATCATAGTTTGCTCTTGGAAGTGAAAACAATTCTGACCAATTTTTACATTTTAGTATTGCACATGATGCTTCACTAAACAGTTTTGAAGCTGTTCAAATAAGTCAGTCTGTAATTATCATGTCTCCCTTTTCAATTTTTTTTTCTGGTTTTGCTTAGCTTGCTAAACAGGCAAATATAAATAAGAAATAGCAATAAATTATGAAGCATCTGAACACAAGCTTGTAGACAGCATAATGCTTTGAAAGCTTTGTAACAACAACAAATCAGTGTAGCCCCATTGCTCTGTTTTAAAATTGGGAAATCTTTTTTGAGCAATGTATTAATGGAAAGAAGATTTCCAACTATTAAAGTCTAATTAAAGTTTAATGAATGTAGAAAACTTTAATAATGTAAGTGTTGAGGTGTGTATGTATGCCATGATAGTGCCTTCTGTTGTGCGTATATTCACAGAACGTGGGTCCTTGCAGTTTGCAGCTACAGCTTTCTTGTGCATATCTTTAGAAAGCCTTAGTCATGTGAAAGGAGAGCATCATAATCTAGGCTGAAAAATTCTCTCTTTAGTTGCATTTCCAAATTTTCTTTGTACTTGCAATCTGATATTTGTAACATCTTCAATTTATAAATGAATTTTTGCTGCAGCTGTTGCTGCAACTGTTTTGAGCAACTGCAGTGCAGGGCACTGACAACTAGATAAGGTCTCTGACAGCTTTCTAAAAATGCAGATATTACCACTTCCTCATCACTTGCACAAACAGGATAAAATCTATATTCTATCCAGAAAATTGAGAATTTGTAAGTGTATCAGGTAGTCAGGTACAAACTGACTTCTGTTAATTATTAATATTGTGTTTTATGAAACAGTTCGGTTATCTGTCATTTAAAAAAATAAAGATAACATTGCTTGTAACAATATTACTTTCTTGTAAAACCATAGTAAATAGATCTGGGGGAAAAAAAAAAAAAAGCATTTTATTATATATGCACATTTTTGGGGTGTTAGATATCCAAAAGTATATAATTTAAATACATTGATAGCTAAAATACATAGCTATGAAACATCTTTTTTTCACATGCATTCAATATGGAAAGAAGAAAGTTTCAGAAATGTTTTAACCTCTTGGTCTTCAGCAACATTTATCTTTCCATTAACTGTTCCATTTCCAATTTTTCTTTCCCATTGCAAACACTCTTTTTAGGCCTTTGAAGGGCTGAAGAACTCTAAATTCACAATTCAGAAAAAAAAAATCGTTTAGCACAAACAGACCTTTGGCAGGTTTAACATATCCGTAACAGCTGTTATAATTCGCCATAATTTTTTATGGAGCATCATAAAGAAAAGGCCATAACTCCCAACTCTAAATGCAACTGGCATATTTCTTACTGCTTCTCCTGCTGCGGACTGCCAATTACAAAGAGTGAGTAATGAAAGTGTGAACCCTTTGGAGCAGCCAATTCTCAGAACCATTAGTTTTCTTTTATACTCCAGCCTAATTCCAGGAATGTGCTAGATGAGAAATAAGACGTATCATGTCATTTCAGGATAATACCATGTAATTTTGGGGTAATAAAGAATTCATTTCTGGAGAGAGAAGTGATCTGATATGGAAAAGTTCAATTTCTTTCTCTCCAGAGTGCTTTATCTCGTCAGATGTGACCTTGTATAATTAAATATATTTCAAATATCAAGAGAAATGGCAGCAGAGCAGACAATAGAATTCTCTATTTTATGTAGAAATGAAATGAAATTATATGAAGCAGTCAACGTAATATAAGACGAAGTAGATTGCTACTATTCATTGTTTCCAGTGGAATTCTTGCTGTTTGATTTTACTTTATTACAGTTTCAGAAGAAGGCTATTTTGTCTGTGTGACTAGATTTTTAGACTCACACTTAATTGCATTAATTCAGAAAGTACTGGCAAGAATCAGAGCTTAATTGCTGTTATTACTTGAATATAAAAGAAAAAAGGGATGATGTCCACTATACAAAAAGATACATATTTCATGCTTGAAATACTTGGAAGCTACTGGGTTGATTCTTAAGGGGTGATGTGTACAATAAAAAAGGATCTAAACCCCTTTTTTATACCAACAATAAATTTAAAGTATTTTTAAAATCATTTGTTCTCACAAACCTCTTTTTTCATTTAAAAAAAATATATAAAATTTAAAATACTTTTAAAAGTAAAGAATCCAAGTCCACAGTTTTGTCTGCATGTTTCATGTCAACAAGGCACTAACACAAAAATTCCTGTTTCTAACATGGAAATCCTATTGTATTACCATGCTAGAAAATATAATGGAAAAAGGGTGTTGTCTAAACATAGTTTTACATCTTGCTTCTTACACGTCAGGATGTATTACTGTCCTTACACTGAAGAAAAGTGACCAAAGCTAATGGTTGGTTACTCCTTAACTGCTAGAAAGCCGTGGAAATGGCTGTACGTGTTTTTCTGGAAACCAGCGTGCGTCTTCAGCTGCGTTCTCAGATTTCGCCTTCAGTCCTTTTGAGCTGTCCCTTAACTTTACTGGTTAATGGTGCTTAGCTAATAATCGATCCTTATTCCGCTGTTCCGTTCCCCGGGTTATGTGCCGAGTTACAGGCATGGTGCCACATCCATCCACGGGCAGGGCAGGGCTGGGCCTGGCTGCTGATGGCAGGCCTGTCTCCAGGCCGCTCGGCGCTGCTGCTCCTCGCTGAGCTGGTGTTTTGGACATGGCTGAGATGCAGCAAGCACCACGCTTCGCTCTGCGCTTCCGCGAGGCACTGTGAGTGTAACCTTTGTCAGCGTTTTCTTTAGTTTGGGTTTTACAGCTTTGGCACCAAGCAATAGGGTAATGTCAGATGCTATCTAGAAAATATATAATGGCTGAAACGCCTCACGATGGATTGTCCCTAGACCTTTTCTTTATGAATGGTGTCATCTTTAAAGCAATAATGTAACTTAATGTAACATGGTAAATTTTATTCCATAAATGGAGTCTGCTAGAAAATTAGATTTGGATTTCCCATTCACTTAGGGTACCTGTGGTTAATGTCACTTCAATACCAGCTGAAGAGGCAGTTTTAGGAACTTGTCTGAGGTAGTTTAATAATTCAGCAAGGTGACTATGCTTTGAGTCTGGCTTTTTGTTTTCTTCATATCATATACAATGTTAAAGAACGTAGGGCCTGAACATAAAAATTAATATTTTCCGTATATTTTTCTGCAAAAAAGAAGCGTACTATGCAGTTTTCAGCAAAAACTGTGTGTATGTGTAGTGGGAAAGGTGGGATTTTATTTTTCCTAGTGTTGTTTATATGCCCCCCGCCCCTCTGCCTGGGTGGGGGAAGAGTATGTCAAAGGAAGTCTATCTCAGAACAGAGCCTTACATTTTGGCATAAAACCTGAGTTTTATGCTGGCGTAAAGGCACAAGTTAGACCTTATCCTTGTGAAAACAGGTGCTTGGAATTCCTCAAGGAGGTGAAGGACAGAGACCGAAAAGGTCTTATTTTTTCTGAGAAAATCTCTCAGAACAGAAGGGCTTCTACGTGTTCTTGACCTTGGCACAGCAGCCAGAAAATGTTAAATTTTTCTATGATTTTATTTCTTTTAAGAAAGATGGTAGATTTTAGAATGTGGTACAAAAGAAATTTCGAGCTGGTTTCCTTTGTTAGTCTTAGGTGATGCATCTAGGTTCAACAGAAAGTTTCTTTTATCTTTTCTTGCAAGTGTCCTCCTCTGAGCACAATCTTAATGCAAGTTAAAATTGGAAAGTATTGTATTGTACAGGTGCAAATACACGCCAGCGAGCCTAATACTCTCTACTGCATTTTGAAAACTCTAACATCTTGTGAAGTCAAAGTGAGGAAGAGTACTGAAGTAGATAAGTGGTTTCAATGTAACCTCTAAATTAATGTCACATTCTTTACCTTTTGAACTTTATTACATTCTGTGGAAATTGTGCTTTGCTGAGAGTGTAAATCATTTCAAATGTGTTGGTGGAGTTGTAACTGATATAGAGGTCACTAACTGGTTAGTTCACAAAATTTTTTCTTCTAAATCTAGTAAAAATGAATTCATTGAAGTTACCAATTCTTGTCTTTTTGTAGTTCTAAAATGTTTAATTTTAGTCTGTAAATTGAAGTTCTAATTTCAGTTGGTTTGAAAATAAGATTAATTTACTGGTTGTTTTTTCCAAAGTGCAAGTTGCAAATGAGTTATCCAAACATTAAATATGTAAATTCACATTCAGCATAGTATAAAAAGTCCTAGCTTCAGTTTATTAATTTCACTAATTTGACTCCATCAGGTACACATATGAGTTCATCCGAAAGGCTTAAGAGTTACTCCTATTATAAAAATCCTAGTAGTATTTTGTGCAACCCAAAGGGTGTCACATGCATAAAAAATATGAGGAATACATGAGGTCACCACTTTTGTCACAGTTTGTAATTGAACAGTGAGGGATTGGAGCTGAAGAGCTAGATTCATACAGATGTGTACATAGTTTCCAGTTGTATATTCTTTCTTCCAAAGAAAAAATGTCAGTAATGCAACCCCAGACTTCTGTAAAGGATAAACGCAAAATAAGTTTTTTTCAATGATGACTTAAGTGGATGCCTTTACAAGCAGTATAGGGATCTGGTAATGCATGTCGTATGTTTCCCCATCTGTTCCTGTTTGTTATCACAAAATGACAAGAGGATCACTTATGTATTGTGTATTTTTTACGTCAAAACAGTGCAAATATTTGCATGCAATTGTAGCAGTCTTTGGCAGAAGAGTCTCAGTAACAGACCTTTTCTAGCTATTGACCTTTACCACCATGTGAGCCTAATTTATGAGCTCTCATTTATATTTTTATCTGGAGCATTTGCAGTGATTATGAAGAATTTATGTTGGTGGTGCTCAGAGTGTAGTCCTGCACTTTAAGTGTATGTGAAACAGTGTAAAGAAAGGATAATATTTCCTTGGAAAAGTTTTAAATTTCAGTGCTATCATCTTTAAATAAATAGATAAATAACTTTATACATAATGTTAATTTCTGTGTTGCCAGTATCTGAAGTAGAGGTAGGCTCAGCTTTTCAATTTAGGCGTTAGTTATCTATACGATACATTTATATTAATCAAAACTCTTTTTTAACTACTTATGACTATGAAGGGTTATCTGTTTCACCTTTTTCTTCTCTGATCACGTTTTTCTCTAATAAGTGTGTGTATTGAGAGCATTTTTGTGTGGTGGGACAATAAATCTATAGGCTAATATATATATGTAGGTATGTATATTTGTGTATGTGTGCGTCACTTCATTTTGAAGTGATGACCTATGAATAAAAGGCATGGAGACCATATTTATATATAGTCAGGCAAGTGCAGCATTTTGTTTGGCATCCTGGGAACTCCCTGATCCTCCTGAGTCTTACTAGTATTTTGAATTTTCATTTTAGAAGTTCCCAAGGGTCGGAACAACTGGCACTGCAACAACCTAATTGTGATCTTCTGTTCAAGTTAATACAAATATTATTCTTTATTAACTATATAATGGCACCATGTAGCTTGATACAGTTTGGATTTTTAAAATGCTTGTTTTGAGATGAGTTTTTGTGAATATTCACTAGAGCTGTAATTGCAGGATAATCAAGTGAATGATTATGAAAAAGAATTTAGTTGCTAAAATCTCAATCTTTAGAGATTTATTGCAAACTAAGATGAAAAAATTCACATAGGAGCGTGGGGGGGGCGGGGGGGGGACGACACCCTCTGATAAAAGCCTCACCCACATCTGTCAAGTTTCAGTTCTCTGTTGTGAAACAAAGGTTCTCAAGATGGTTTTTCCTTGTTCTTTTTTCCAAAGCTAATATACTGAAAATTGTTTTTCTTTCTCAAAGAAATATTTTCTTTCAAGTTAGTCATGAGCTGTTGAACTATTTTGTGAAGTTATTCTGCTGATAAGAAAATGAAAATAAATGTTCATTCAGTCCATAACATGGAAAATATTTCAGTTTCGTTAAATTTTGATAAGGCTGACATACTGAAAACAGTTTTAGAACAAGAAAATATCCATGAACATCATTAGTAGATATTACTACAATTTCCTCGGTAAAAAATAATCGGTAAGCACTTTCAATGTATACTGATCGCTTTTTTAACAGTAATGTATGAGGCCCACTGTGGATTAGTATGGTACCATTTTCTTCTGACACTTAGATAACCTGTGAAATACAGAATTTAGTGAATTACCAACAGAGGTATTTTGCAAAGTATCCAGTGGAAGAGTCCAAACGTTTAATTCCTTGTCTTCTGACTTAACTGTGCACTCATGGTGATGCACTGAGCAAAGTAAGTTTCATGAACGCTACAGTTTTCCATGACAGTACATATATACTTCTTTGTGAATGTGAAATAAGGCAAGTTTTCATTCAGTCTATTTTTCATTCTAAGTAGAAAGATAGTCAGCAGTGTACATTCACTAATATCGCAAGAATTAAGAAAATAATAATTCAGAATAACTGTACGGAGTTCTTGTTGTTCATGAGCTACCTTAAAGGAAAATACCTCACTGAAGCCCTAAACTCAGTAACCACTGGATCATGCTACTAATAGAAGAACAGGGAAAAATAAATTGATTAATGTTTTCCTTTGCTTTTGCTTTTGAAAGGCAAATGACTTTTAATTCAGGTATTGTTCCCACAGTTCCCCACTAGTGAATCTTTTCTCTTGGCTTCCTAAAACTGCCTTTATAGATATCTCTTAATTTTCACATTGGCAATCTGCAATGTTCCAATCATTTGGGGAAATACTACATTTTTAAGTGCCTTTTTCTTTGGTCTTTACCTTATGAAGCTAAATTTTTATGGAGTTAAAACTTTAGAGTACATCTCATATTCCAAAAATAAGACTCTTGCAACTATACAGCGCTGAATTGAGTAATATTAAAGTTTTATTTTCATAATAGCTTCCCTGTATTTACTTACAGAGTGGAATAGATAATAGAAAAGAGCACTGTAAACATAAATAATGTACAAAATAAACCAAGTATGTCAAAAATATTTTTCTACTAAACATTTAAATAGCATCTGCAGCAGTCTAGGTATGACAACCCTTAAAAATAAGACAGGATCACAAGAGTAATGAACCTTGAGGTCTTTCAGTTCCTCTGGCGCTATTGAAATGGAGCATCTTTCATCTCTGTGAACTGCATGTAAGGAGGTAGTAGTTGAGTCTGTTGGCTTTTTCAGCACAGAGGAGGAAACCGGTCATAGAAGGACCAGACAGCAACAAAGCTGTTGCTTTCACAAAGGTAATGATTTGCCTTTTCAAGTGTTTTATGCCATACTTGACAAGGAAAGGGGAGGACAATCTCTGAATGTTTGCTTTTGCAATGAAAGCGAGGGTATAATAAAAATGTGTATCAGTAGCCTTGAAGAAATATGCAGGAGAGGGCCTTTTCCAGCTTGTAGCACAATCTAAACTGGGCAATATTCAGATGTTAGTAGTGGCACTAAAAGTTATCAGTCCTGTGTAGATTTGAAGAGCTGCAGGATCTTGATAGGTTTTTAGAAAGTCTAATATATGTCAGTCAGGGTCCTAACTTTTCCATGGCAAAACCACTTACTGTAATCATCTGTGGCTAATGCATTCTTCATACTAGCAACGAGCTGCATGACTTGGTAACAATGCTTGTGCCAGGCTTAAAGCAATCCCTGTGGGCTGTCATAAAAAAAAAAAAAAAAAAAAAAAAAACTGAGAGAAACCTTGAAATTCTAAACTTCCACTCCCTTCTGGCTTCCATTAATTGTGTTCAGACTGACACATCATGTTACCTCGTTATTTAGACAACTGTGAGATGAGGAAATATTGCCAGATTCTCCATTTAGTTGAGACACTTGGCAGATGCTTTCTCTGGAGCACAGTTGAAAAAGTTAGAGCTGAGCTGCTCATTTGTTCTGTTACCACATTCATTGTTTTTTTTTCAGCTTTAGGTGGTTTGGGGCATATTTTGAAAGAAAGGTGAGTAGGGAGGCACAGCTTGCGCTGAATGAAATCATAAATGCAAATGTTTGTTCATAAAAGTTTTTATATGGCAAACAGTAACAGCGCTATTTCCATCCCAAGTATCTACAGCTTATTATGGAGCTTTGTGAAATTATTCATCAGTACTTTCAATTTGTTTTATTTTTTGTGATAAGATTTTGCTTCTCACAATGTTAAGACTGCAGTTTCTTACAATGTAAGATTTCCCAGCTATGGAGTTAGCTGTGCTTTTTGTCTCCTTTCATGTGTCTCTGAATGCATCTGTGGAGGTTTTTAGACATGAACCTTTGTTTCTCATGTAATATTGTCAGCTGTAGACGGTATCATGATGTAGCAACTGTTTTCATTCGGCAGGTCCGACTGTCTTGCGAGCTCCTTGATTGTAGCCACTGGCATATGTAATAATCAGACAAGCCTTGTGAAATAACAGTGTTTATATTAACAATAGACAAGGCTTTTTAAGAGGAAAAACATCTAAAAATACTGTACATGTTTATTTTCTTAAAGGTCTTACTACCCTGTAATTTTTAGCTGAACAGACTTTCTTTCAGTTATCCTCAGTAAATTCTATGTTTGCCTTTGCTTTCTCTGACCCTAGTCTCCTACTGTGTTTAGGGTGTTACTTTTTAAACCAGTCAATTCTTTTGTTATCTGTTATGCTTCAACTATCACCTAAGAGCAGTCTATTCCGTTATAGAATTCTATCTTAGCACTCCTTTGATATTTGCAGAGACCTTACTACCTACCTAAAATAGCTCCTCTTGGTTAATTCACTTATCCCTAAACCAAAAGCAAAAACTTACTGTCCCCTTGCTCCTTTCTTGTACAGCTGACAGTCAGTGTGATCAGGATTTCGGTCCTGGGACACTTTTCAGTTTTTTGTTGTTTTTTTTTCAGGAAATGTTCAAATTCAAATTGTCCTCCTGAAAAGACTGTTGGATCCTTCAACTCTCTCTTCCTGTGGCAATATTCTCTAATATTAAAGTGGCAAATTTAAATTCCCAATTTTTGTGTTAACATTTTACATCCAAGAATTGGCTTAGCTGAGTTAGAAGAAATAACATACAAGAATATGCATTACTGATGGCTTTTCCACTGTCATATCCCTGTCTGTATTGGATATGTATATGGTCAGGTGAACAAAAGGCAATACTGCGTCACTTCTTTCCTTTACCTACATCCCTTAGGTTACAATATGCGCCCTGCTTGAATTCCTTACATAGTTGGAGGATTAGACCACATGAGATCTCTTTCCCCCTCCATACTGCTTCTGATGTCTACCACCTCCTAATTAAATCAAGGGCTATAAAACCGTGATTTTAAAATGATGCTGGCTTCAGCGTTATCTTCATCAGAAGATACTTCTAGAAATTGACTATCAAACAATTTAAAGGCTCTCATGATATCTTCAAGTGGAAGCTGAGATCTGTAAAGTGTTCTGCTGCTATATGCCATCTATTTGATCCACCTTGCTGGACTTCAGGTCTCTTGTCCACAGTTTCTCAATTATGACCAGAGATGGGGAATGTACCATCAGAGCCAGTCCCTCAGGAATGCATACATTTAAGTTTAAGATTTGGGGGTTAATGTAATGTTTGTTTATTAACCTAAGGAAATGTTGTTATTAGCATGCTGTAAATGAATAGATTCTGCAAATATTTTAATGCCTAGACCTTCTCTTGTGAAATATAATTCAGCTAGTATTGTTTACCATCTTGTTAATACGTGCATCTCGCTAATGAAAAGATGCCACTAATCTCTTCAAAGACATCTATTGCTGTGAAGATGGGATATAATCAAAACAAAAAGTATTTTTAATGAACACAACCTGAAGGCAGATTTGAAATAAGCTCTATTTCTTTTATGTCTTCTTACTATAAAATTGATACTAAATTACCTGTGTAGCACACATACAAGGGGGAAAAAGTAAAAAAGTTAAGCACATTTCTGCCCTAATCATTTCATGTTTCATTTTTTATCTTTTTTTTTTTTTTTTAATTGTCAGAAACAACCAAAAATTTCCAGGATTTTAATTGCTGTTTATTAGCTAGTAGATATATTAGGAAGATTACAGGATTATGTCAGGTCATTCCTGTAAATCTGTGATTGTGAATCAAATGCTATGTCCGCTCTTGCTAATAATCCAAAAGGACCTTTCAGTGACCAGCTTTAATGGTTAATGGCAAGGTGGTGATTACATTTCAAGAAAGGTTTTAAAAACCAATTCTATAATACTTAAAAATTCTATAACACTATAAAATGTTAACAGCTACAAAATATTTAATTCAGATCATCTTTGGTTCCAGTTCACTTATTTTCTTTACTACTTATTTTTCTTTATTTAATAGTCAGAAAATCATAGTATTATGATATACCAATCCCTTTGTCATGTAAAAGGTCCCCTGATAAAAACAAAATATTTTAAAATATTAATAAATTCAGTGAAAGAAAGTGAATCTACAGAGGTGACTCTAAGGTCTCCCGCAATTCATAGTACTTGAGTTCAACTTGAGTCTTGCACGTGTAAATGCATATGCGCTTCTACTGAGCATTCTCCTCTAATTAATTAAGGGAAGGATCTTTGACATTATCCCTTTTCACGTAATAGAGCTTGCGTGGGTTTGACACACTGTTATTAGTTATTGTTTAAAAATACTGAAATACTTGTTTACTTATTAGACTGAGACACTTTCTTAGGCTCCGTAACTTAAATGCATTATACAGGTACGTTACAAGTGTTTATAAGGCTTCTTACCACATTAACTAATCTGACTTAAGTATTACAGCCTCAATATACAGTTGACATTTAAATAAGATGTATACAACGGCTTTTTTTCACTGGTTTGCACTTCAGTCTTCTGTTATTTTTCTTATGATTTTCAATGTCACTATGTAAGCAAAGTGATGCAGTATTATGAGTATTATTTGTGCAGATGAAGCTTAATGGTAGCTTAGATTTCAAGTCTTAATGTTATTAATTAGTCTTGGGTTTGAAATTAATACTTCTGTCTTTAAATCCTGCCCCTCATGTTCATGAAATAGAGAATCTGAATTGTTTGGAGTTACAGACTGAATCTTCTGAAATTAAGACATCCCATTAAGAGGATGCAAAGGACTTCCCAGATGGTGGGTCCAGCCTTTATGCAGATGATTTCCAAGGGATGCAAAATGAGCAAGATAAGGTATTTCTTGATTATTACGGAAGTTAATTGGAAATGTCCTCTCATTTGTTCATTCATATTTTACAAGCCATTAGTTTTTTTAGATGGGTACACTCATTTACCTGGAGAAGCAGAGACCTTGCTTTATTTATTTATTTATTTATTCAGAAACATTGCAGGCTTATATTTACTCAGTAAGTATGAAGATTCCCAAAATAACATAGTAAGAAGAAGTGAAGCCTGAATGCAGAAAGGTAGGAAAATAGTTTTTTCCTCTTGATTTGCATGGCTTAAGAACATTAAGAATTAACCTGGAATCAGACACACTGTAGCACTGATAAATTCTATTTTGTTAAGTCCTCTTATAATTAGTGCAATTAAACTGTGATTTTCCTACAGTGGTGAGTAGCAGAGTGTACTCCTTGGTGCAAGAATGTATGGAGCCTAGTTTTCTTGAAATGAAGAAAACAAAAATTTCTATCCTTTCTCTCTCTCTGTCTTCCCCTGTTTACACTGCAGATGTTGAGTAACCAAAGTCATCCAGAAGTCACGTTGGTCAACAGGGTCCTCAGTGTTCTGACTCTGCAAAAACTTTTACTCATTTGCATGACTGAATATTTAATCTGAATTCCTTGTGTAATAGCCCTTGTTTTTCTACCTAAACCTTGTAAAGACAAAGCTGCTTAATTAAAGGAATTACAGACACTGAAACCTGGCTAATAGGAAGGGTCTAGTACTAGCAGTGACTCTCTGGACTGCCAATGATCTTCAAGCCATGTTTGAAACTGGACTTCCTATATTCTTAGATACAGTTAAGTTGCTAGAAATCAGCTGAAGAAAAAAGAAAAAATGTTGAAGATAACTTGACAGGCCCAGCCTAATCTATAATGATGTAACAGAATGAGTGTGGCACATGCTTCCCCTTCAAGGTCAGTTACTGCTGGTGATCACAGTAAATGCCAAATCAGAAGGAACAAGCAAATATTTTTAGGAACTTGACAAGTTTTAGCTACAATGTGAAAATTCAGTGTTTCTGGTGGAGGGGGGAAACATGCCCCTTAAAGTGTGTAATGTAGATATATGATCATAAAACACCACTGCAGTGACAGTATTTAAGATGCTGTCAGTAAACAGTAGGTCAGTTTACAAGATAAATGCCAGAACTGCAAATCTAACTACATATGTAAAAGTTTAAAGAAAAATGTTCAAAAATAATAAATTTCAGATGTGACAGTAGGAATTTCTCAGTAGAACAAATGTCCCAAAATATAGTGACCATTTTCTCAGTTTTTCACATCAAGCCTATATGAATGTGGGGAACACGTGTTGCTAAGTTATCCAACAGCACCAAGAATCACAGAGCACCAGATTCTCTAAAGTCTAGGCATTGTGCAAGAAACTCCAGAATGACATGACTGCTCAGAAGTTGTCCTGTTTTATTTCATAGTGGGTGGCAACAGATGTTTTTATGAAAGTAGAATAATATACAATAGAAAAAAAAAGGATTTCTTCTAATTCTTCCTATGCAGGATTTTTACATTTGTCAAACGTGTGTGGCAAGTTTGGAAAGTTTTCTGAAAGTTCTCTTTTTGCTTTAAAATTAGAAGTCAAATCTACAGAAGATTAAAAATTTGAATAGCTGAGGTACATCAAAACAGTACATTTTGATCGTGTGCTCTGAAGGAAAAAGGCTGTTGCTTTTGTAATTACTGTATGGGTAGAGCTGCTTTTAAAACTGATACTGTAAAAATTGCCTTGCGTTTGGTGTACTTGCTTATGTTTAAGCTCACAACAAACTGTCACGATTGATATCATAATATTCATGGAGTGGAATAAAGGTGTGAACATGGAAAATACAGGAAAAATAAATGCTCATTATGGGAGCTAATGGTTATAGGAGTCCTATGCTGCATGCAGTGGTCTGCATACAGCCCTAGGACTAGAGAGATCTTCATGGCAGTGAATGAAGGGCAGACTTCTATCAGCGCCCTTGGAGAGGGAAGAAAAAAAAAAAGAAAAAAATAGGTTAAAAAAAAAAAAAGCATTGTATTTGGTCATAGTAACAAGTATTTTCTATTCATTAGCAGTACTAAATTCGTATTGATTCCAGATATTTCCACTTGCTTCAATAATATTGATCTGTGTTTTTACTCGGAGTTAATCCTGTTGATCTGAATGGGATATTTCATAAATG
Source organism: Oxyura jamaicensis (assembly GCF_011077185.1). Lineage (NCBI taxonomy): Eukaryota > Metazoa > Chordata > Aves > Anseriformes > Anatidae > Oxyura > Oxyura jamaicensis. The sequence continues at coordinate 32,348,345 of NC_048896.1, forward strand.
TGGGCAACTAACACCTCTGATAAACTCACTGAAGAGACTCTTGTAAGTGATTTTGCATATCTTAAATGTAATGTTATTTTCAATAGTATCATGACAATGAAGGAGGTTCATTTATTTATATTGGATTGATAGAACACAGCTACTCTCTCAGTTTGTAAGCAACCACTTAAGATATCTGAGTCAAACACATTTTTCTGCAGTTTAAGTCCCTATTTGATTTCTTCTGTCCTGCTTATTATTTCTGAGAGGGCTTACTAGTAGTTGTATTTACTTCATAGAATCACAGAATCACAGCATGGTTTGGGTTGGAAGCCCACCCAGTTCCAACCCCCTGCCACGGGCAGGGACACCTCCCACCAGACCAGGTTGCCCAAAGCGCCATCCAGCCTGGCCTTGAACACCTCCAGGGGTGGGGCATCCACAGCTTCCGTGGGCTGTTCCAGTGCCTCACCACCCTCCGAGTGAAGAATTTCCCCCTAATTTAAATCTCCCTTCATTTAGTTTAAAACCATTCCCCCTTGTCCTTTCATTATCTGCCCAAACAAAAAGCTGCTCTACATATTTTTTTATAAGCCCCCTTTAAGTATTGAAAAGCTGCAATGACATCTCCCTGGAGCCTCCTCTTCCCCAGGCTGAACATCCCCAGCTCTCTCAGCCTTTCTTCATAGGAGAGGTGCTCCAGCCCTCTGATCATCTTCACGGCCCTCCCTTGAACAGAGGTATCCCTGGTATTGTTGGGGAACCATTCAAGAGCTAGGAATTTGGCAGCAGCCAAATATATTCAAAGGTCTTTGATCTAGATGGTGTACAGTTCATAATACGCATGAAGTAACACTTTCAGAAGGATTTCGAAAGAGTTTTTATATTGAGGCTTCCCAATACCAATAACATCCGTATCATTAATACAGTGCAACATTTCAAATACTTAGAACTGATGTATCAACTAACTTTCAGTGGCTCTCTTAAGTTGCTTTGCCTTAGTGTCTTGAAAATGTGCTGTTTCCAAGAAGAAACTCAGAGCCCTGGCTGCCATCTCCAGAAAGTAAGCTTTTTCAGGCTGATGGACTTGCTTGTTGTCTGAAACTTTCTCAGGCAAACGCTTTTAGTGCCTCGGATCACGTTTCTTAGTTTTGAAATTAAATACTCCTCTCCCTGGAGCACGACTGTGTATGGACAACTTCGTACATTTATAAGCCTGACTTGTGTGTCAGAAATAGTGACTGTGCATATTGTTTCATTTTACAGACATACACCATGAGTTTCAAGAAGCAGTAGGAACTCTCAGGTCTTGATTGCTGTTGATCAGCTAATGAGAGAAATGATTACACGTCTAAGCAATCTCCACTCTTCATGTGAGATCAGACAGATGTAGCTAGGTCCTTTTTTTTTGAACACACAGTCTAGTTGTGAATCTTGCTTAGCAGCATCTTTTCATCTTCAGGAATCTCTCCCTGAAGTTGTAATTATAAAAAAATAAACAGCATCTGTATTTTCTAGGGAATGTTTACCAGAGGAAGTAGCCTATTTAATTACAGTACTAGCAGTTTGTGGCCAATACAATTTAACAAGACTTTTCCTACATAAGGCACATTTTCCTGTGAAATGACTTTTTGTGTGTGTGCTGATGGACTGTGGTCAAAGTAATCTATTCTATTTAAATACAATTAATACAATGCAAGTAAATATTTATATAATCTGTATTAGTCTGTGAGATGCAAAGCCTTCATTTCACTGTACAATTTTAGAATTTAGAGTGTCCGTGATAACTTCAGTTTTGATGAACGCTGCCCCAGAGACTTAATTCTTTCAGTATCTAAAAAATCTTTTGTTCCGCACATTTCCTTTGTTAACTAGAGCGCTCTCAGGCTGCTTGTATAGGACAACCAAAAGACAAATTTCTCTTTTAAATTCACCTCTGCAAGGAATCTTGTTCTCCTCCTTATTTTTGTGTGCAGGCAGCATTGTATCAATTTTAGTGATACTTACTGCCACCACTTGACATGATAAATTCTTTAGAACAGAAATCATACACTTAAGGAAGGCGTTGCAATTTTTCTCTGTTTAGGGTTAGTCAGATATTGCTGACACTTTGTAGAATTGTTCCACGTTTGTAGTCATATTCTTCTACAGATCATGATCTCCTGAATATCTTACAGCACACTAAAAGTGATTGCGTGGAATAGCTTAGGTACCGAATACCATCCAAATGGCAGCAGTGGTTCTTAAGGGCATAAATGAATGCTGTGATCTGGTTACAGCACCTAACAAAATTTTGCTGACATCTCAAATCATAGAATCCTACAGGCTGAAAAAGACCTTCAAGATGACCAAGTCCCACCATCCAGCTGACCTACTGGATCATGTCCCTTAATGCCACGTCTACATGCCTCTTAAATACCCCCAAAGACGGGGACTGCACCACTTCCCTGGGCAGCCCATTCCAATGCTTGATCACCCTCTTCATGAAGAAATTCTTGATATCAAAAGTAAACCTCCCCACTGCAGCTTGAGACTGTTTCCTCATTTCTGTCACTTGTCATCTGAGAAAAGAGACCTGACACCCTCATTGTTGCAACCTCCTTTATTGCGAGATAGTGATGAGGTCTACCCTCAGCCTTCTTCAGAATAAACAACCCCAATTCCCTCAGTTGCTCCTCATTTTCTAGTATATTTTCTATATAGTATAGAGACTATAGAGAATCTTAATATCTGTATAAAATATTCCTCATATTTTCTAGTTCCTTAAAAAAAAATAGTATCCATCATCTTTCCTACAATTTCTCCTCATATATTTGTTAATAGTCCAAAATGTTCCATCCTTAGTCTTTAATTTTAAAAACAGAAGTGCACCAACTCTTATTGTGGTTAGTTACTCCTTTCATTTAGCCATCCAGCAAAAATATATAAAAATAATGTTGCCCTCTCCAACCACCTCTACTGGTCTTAGCTTTCATTAGCTACTTTAAAAAGTACTACTTGATGCAATGTTACATGAGTATTTTGCTTCTGACATGCCTAGATATAAATAAAGTGCACATACCTCAAAAGGCTTAGATATTAGAAGTTGGCTTCTGTTTGTCTTTTGGGGTTTGTAGCACTTGGTTTGTGTTAATATTTTGCTCATTTAAGAATATACAAATTAGCAAATTACAATGAATGTATCTGATTGCATGAGTAACTGTGGAAGAAACCTATTTTTAAATCCTACATGAAGAATACCATCTTGATTTGTAAACTGGTGCATCGCCATCAAGGTATTCCCTGGCAAGCAATAAAACAAAGCATTTTTCAGAGAGAAATGAAATGAAATAGTAAGAAATAAGATGGGATGAATAAAGAGCATAGCTCTTTAACCCTTAAAAGGAAAGCCAGTTATTTTACAGTGGGAGAGCTAGGATTAAGTTTCTGATCAGTATGAAAAATGCAAAATCATAGTAATTAGACTCATGTTCATAATCTTACAATCTACTTGTTACTCTCTGATAATATTACCATTCTCATACATTTCACTGTGCTTCATTAAATTTTATTTTCTACCATTTTACTACCCTACACATCAGCTCTCCAAGATTTAAAGAGATTAATTGTTTTTACTCGTGCAATAGTCCATACTTGTATGGCCTAATTAAGCACATCTTCACTGCTAATCGCGACAGGTACTTAATAATAATATTGACATATAAAGGTAAACAGTTCTCTGAGCTGTACGTGCAGAAGGGGAGTGCTGAGGGTAAGAACTGTCAGACTTCCAGGTAGCTGCCGTTGCCCGATTTTTTGGGATACCCCTTTTCTACAGGTACCTCTCATAGATGATGCTCGTGGACCGTGGGGTGAGAGCAAGACTGCCTCACACTGGGTTTTAGAAGTGGAAAAAATGAGTCCCCAGGCTAGATACAGAAGGGACTGATTTGTCAGCTGCCTGACACTAACTATTAAAGAGTCTTAGTTCTTGGCGAGTTACTTACATGTTTACTAAGCAGTAGATTTGATGATGTGTCTTGCTAGGAGCTAAATAATTGCTTTCTGTGAGGATCTGCTGTGCAGACAGATTGCTTCTGACTTTGTGGCTGATCTTCCTTTAAATCTCTTCTGAAACACCAGCCTGTGCTGGGACGCTTGCAAAATACCTGTCTGCTCTACTGGTGATGATGATTGTTTGATTAGTCAGACTAGGTGCACTATTTTCCTGATTATCCTTTTGTTGCCATTTTGTCTTATCTGTAAAAGACAGAGCTTTGTATTACACATGATTGTATGTATTTTGTGTGGTTGTCTGCTCTTTTAGAGCTAAGGCAGACCCTGCTTGTAGTTTCCACACCCTTTTGCTTACTTGGTTTACTTTCTATGTCTTCAAAGGGCAAATCTTTGGTGGTGTTGGTTGCCCACCAAAGTAAATGTAACTTCTGCTTCATTTGCCACAGCTTGTCCAAAAGGCTGCATCACATTTTTTAAAATGTTTCAGTCTTGCTTTTAACTGTCCTGGAATAAATGGCTGTGTACCTTGACATGCGTTCGTTCTTGGCAATGGCACAGAACTTTCAATACTATGAAGTAGGCAAAGCTTCTGTATTTTCCTTTTAAGCATTAATTGATTTATTTAGTCTTGGTTTGCAAGGTAAGATGTACCATTCTCTATGTCTAGCAGCTCTCTGAATCTTCTTAATGGCCAGATAATGAAAATATTTCTCTTTTCTCTGCATTTCCTAAGTATGAGCTTCAGGAAAGCAAAGATGGAGGACAAGAATGTCATAAATTATTGTTAGCTTCTCAACAATAACTCGTTCTATCTGGGTATTAACATTTCCTTTTGTAGTCATAAAGATACTTCTTCTGTTGCTGTTCATCTGTTAAAGCTACTGCTCTTTGTTTCTGAATTCCTAGGCATTTTTCCTTCTTGCAAGATTCATTTTATTTTTTTATTTTCTGCATTTTTACATGTGTCTTTTGTTTGGCACTTTAAGTTTCTAAAGAAAATGATGGTTACCATTTTGTCATCTTTCTACACGGCTTCAAAGCTTTCTCTCCTGACGTGGAATTCAGGCATGTACTCAGGTCTCTGCTTTTCAGAGTCAGTGTGTGACAATACTCCCAGTGGCCCCCCTTGTAGTTAGAGGGAAATGAGAAACTGGCAAGTAGTGCTCTGGTGGAACAGTTAGTGCAGTTTGGATACCAGATGATTAATGAGTTTTAGGTCCAGGAAGGAATATTATCATAATCAGATCTCTGTTGCATACTGTATACAGTATACCTGTGTTTTTAGGGAATACACTCTCAGCAGTGTCACTGCAGCTAGAACAAATCTCCTCTCCTCCTGCACTGAAAATGTCACCAATTTCAGAATAAAAGACGTGCTGTGTAACCAGACCTCGGCAGAAGACAGCAAAACTTATCTGAAGAGTTAATCTCTTGCTGCTGGTGTGTCCTTATTATCATCCTAAGCAATGATTGATTTTCCTAACAGAGCCTGAAGAAAGAATAATGCCAGTATGATTTCTAGTAGTTGTATAAATAATAGGGTGGCATAAGATGTTTTGTGACTGCACAACTTTGTCTGCTCTTGTTTAAAGTTTTTGTGTGGGTGGCATTTTTCCTACATGTTTAATTAATTTGAGTCTATTGATTTATCTAAGAAAGGTTTTTCTTTTTAAAACTTCAGGGTAGGGACAATGTTTATCTTATTGTGCTAAACCTATGTCGCATAGATTTTGATATTTGGCTTCTCTGACTTTCATGATGCTGTGATCTCCACAGGGTTTCTAAAGCTGGTCTCTTCTCACATTTTTTCTCCCCTTTTTAAAGCTACCATGAGATAGAACAGAGAATAATTGCTGCCATAATTGCTGAAATTGTTTACACAGCTACATTATTTGTCAAGTTTCATTCTGCTTAAAAATGGTTCTTTATAGATCCAATTCACCAAGCATCAATAAAGAATAAGGACAATTAAAAACTGAATTTCAATGCAAATGTGGCCTTTTCCCTATTCTGCATGAACGCACATTCATCAGGCTTATAAACCCTGCTGTTGACAGCATACCATTGAAATAACCAAGAAACAGCCATGCTGTTATTGTTTCATGAACCTTTGATATCACGATTCATTTCCCTCCAGAAACAGATTGCAAAGGTCAGTAACATGTCACGGAAGTCTGTACAGCAACTGCGTGAAGATGTATTTGCCTAAATTTGCAAAGGGTCTTCAATACTGATGGGCCTGATCCCTGCGCAGTGACTTTTTTCAAGAAGCATTTAATACAAAACTGTGCTCATCCTTCATTCATGTATTCCATTATTACTGACAAGTTGCGATTATAGAACTACAGAATGGTGGAGGTTGAAAAGGGCCTCCTGAGATCAGCTCATCCAGTTTCCCTGCTCAAGCAATGTCAGCTGAACTTGGTTGCCCAGGACTGCATCCAGCCAGGTTTTGTGCATCCCCACAGATGGAGACTTCACAGCCTCTCTGGGCAACCTGTTCCAGTGTTTGGCCAATCTCACAGTATACAAGTGTTTTTCATGTTCTGCTTGAATTCCATGCATTTTAAATTGTGCCCATACCCTCTTGTCCTAGCATTGCTGAGAAGAGTCTGTCTCCCTCTTTTTCATTGTCTTCCATCATGTGTTTATAAGCATGGATAAAATCCTCCCTGAGCCTTCTCTTCTCCATGCTGAATAGTCCCAGCTCTCTCTCTCCTCCTGTGACCGACACTTCAGTTTATTAAACATTGTTGTAGCCCTGCACTCGACACACAACAATAGGTCCATATCTTTCTTCAAATTGGCACGGGAACCCAGAACTGGACCCAGCACTCCAGGTGAGGCTTCACCAGTGCCAAGTAAGTACTGGGGCAGGATCACCTCCCTCGACCTGCTGGCAACACTCCTAATGCAGTGCAGGATGCCATCAGCCTTTCTTATCACAAGACTGATGGCTTACGGTCAGCTTCTTGCCCACCAGGACCCCATGTCTGTCTCTGCAAAGCTGCTTTCCAGCATGTCAGCCCCCAGTATATAGTGGTGCTTGCGGTTATTTCTCCTCCCATGCTTGTGTCATCAGCAAGCGGGCTGACGGAGCGTGCTGTCCCATCATTAGGAAGAGGCTGAACAATACTGGCCATGTTATTGTCCCCTCCGTTGGTACACCACGAGTGATTTGCCTCCAAAGAGACTTTGTGCCATTGATCGCCACCCTAGGGCTTGGATATTCATACAGTTTTCAGTCCACATCACTGGCCTCTTATCTAGCCTGTACTTTGCCAGCTTCTCCATGATGTTATGGGAGACAGTGTCAAAAGCGTTACTAAAGCTGAGGTAACTAACTTCCTCTGCTCTCCCCTCACCCATCACGACAGTCACCTTGTTGCAGAAGGTTTTAGCAATACCCTACCCTGTGACAAATGCAGTTTTCAGCAGACACGGCTGGACTTCCTTAGGTACAACGCAGAAGCATTAGGATGATGTTGGCAGTGCAACTTTTAATAGACTATTTTGGATGAGGTGCAGAGTCACCACCCTACGAAGAGTGAATATGCTGATAGCTCAGTGTCGTGCACTCCCTTGTTATGTTTTTTGTGTATTTCATTGTTGCATTCCACGCTTTTCAGTCACTGAACTTACCTGCAATTTTGGCAGAGCAATGATTTCACTGAGGCTTGTTAGGAAAGCGTTCTGTAGTGCATTGGTAGAATACGTTAAGAAATCCAATACCAATCTAGGTATATATTAACAACTAGGAGATGCCCTGGACATACACAGATAAGTAATTGCATTCAAAATGTGTTCTTCTATGCTGTTTTAGAGGTAAAACAAAATCTTCATAATATTTACAGTACACTGTGCTTCAATAGTAGAATTTGGTGTTTAATTCTTTAAAATGTTGTATTAGCAAGGTAGGAAAATTAAGACTAATGGTGGAAAATCCATAATTTGGGTATGTGTAGGATACAAGCAATTGATAGAAAGTCGTTTTTTAATGGGAAATTGAGAAAAGTATCCTATTAGTTAATTGATTAGTATGGATTTACTTAACATTCAGTTATTCAATGAGTTTTTTATGCCAGCATGTTTTACCCGTGGAATTATTTGCAGAACCTCACTCTATGCATTTAATTATTTAACATTCAGAATTTGATATTAAAGTTGTATAGCCTGGAACATCAATCATTTGATCTGTTTTTTGGAATTATTTTTCTCCGATTAAGTACTCTTATTAATATATAGTGTGCAAATGGGTAAGCTTGAACTGTAAACTTTGCTTTCCATAATATTTCATAAACAAAAGAAGGTAAGTCTGGCAAAATTTCTACCAGGGAATTTGTTAAAATGTTTATTGAAAAGGAATGGACCACAAAAAAAAAGTTAATAATAATCAGAGAAAAACAAATGAACAAACAAACAAAAACAATGATTATAAAGATGTGCTTTAACTCAAAAAGACAAATTTATTGCAACCTAAAATTAAAACAAAAACTTATATTTTATGCAGGGTCACTCACAAAATAATAGTGTCTGTACTGTCCAGGGCACTGATTGTATATCACGATTTCAGTCAGTGACCTAACTTTATCAAATATATCTGTGAACCAGAGTCTTAATAGAATGAATCCAATTATTGGTTTATATTTATCAAAATCTATTTTCAACCTTATATGACCCCACGTGTAGGAATGTGATAAAATCCTTCAGGACAGTTTTATTTTAAATACGCACCTTTAGGACAGGTGTATATTTTCAGAACAGCAAATATTGCTTCCTGTTCTTTTGTTCTTAAAAATGTGTATTATTTGTAATTAATTAAATCTGTACCGACCATTTAGGCAAGGGCAGGCAATAGTAATTAGGTTTTGTTTATTTGTACGACTGTGCTTTTAAATCAGGTACTTTGCAATCTAACATTGTTGGATAAACTTCACTGACTAAGAATATTAAAATTTACTTTTCAATTTCACACTTAAAGATTCTGTAATGGAGAAATGCAGACATTGAAACCTGAAGCCATGCTGAATGGACTGTTCATATTTAAAATCTGCCTGCTCACTTATGTACAATAGATACCCTGTAATGAGGCTTCAGAAAGTCAAATGAAGAGTTACAAGACTCATTTCTTCTTGGGAAAATTCAGTAGTATTCTTGCAAGGAGAAATAATAATGCCTTTTGTGGAATCTAAAATCATAAATGATGTTTAATGCATCGGTGCGTGATATACACAGTGAAAAGTATACGGTATCCATCTCGCTGAGACGGCACCACCAAACAGTTTGTTAATGTACAAGGAGAAGAAATTGAAGTGAGTGCAACAGTTTGTCACTAACCAGTGACTGAATTCCCAGAACAAGCCTGGGGCTGCAGATCAGAAATACAAATACCTGTTGTGCAAGTTAAGGGCAGAACTGAAACTGATAAGAAATTGAAAGTCACTTTCACCTTCTTTTTCAAAAAAAAACTTTATTCATGAAAACGATACACAAGTAAAGCGATACATGGAATGGTTTTATTTTGTTTTGGTTTTGTCCTCAGTAGGAATACAGAAGATGCAAATATGTGATGCTTTAAAAACACTTCCAGGACAAAATTCACTGAGATAACTCTTTTCAAAGCTTTCATGGAGAAGTTCATAGCTTTACCTGATGCAGGCATTAGTGCTAGGGTTGTGTGTGCTGCCTGGTAGTGACGAGGTGGTCATTTTCAGGTTACAAAATGTCATGAAGACAACCAGTAATGCTGAGGTCATGCAGATTATTTGTGTTGGTTTTGGAGTATTTTGTGAACTTCTACTAATGACACATGCCATAATTTGCTTAAAATTTTTGTTACAGACCTTGGTAAAAGATGTAAATTGAATTGCTAATGGAACTTTGTTGTTCAGTTATATAAATGAGTATACTAGTTATATAAATATTGCCATGTGTAATTAACATCCCCAGTGCTCTATTTGTATGCATCCTCATGGGTCCTGGTAGCAGCAAAGCTAATAGATTTGCTAGCAGGGGACATTAATTGGGGGTGACATTACTTTAGTTCTGTGCACATTCCTATTCAATTGTCTTTATTGTAACTTGATTACTTTTCCTTTGATTCTAAAAATTGCATTATATCAACTTAGAATAGCACGGCTTCTGATATGATTTTCTCACAAATTAAAATACTTGTTACCACTGTACTTGGGTCAATTTAAATCATTAATCATGCTGTCTTTCAGTTTTCCTTGGAGGAATGTTTCAGGAATCTCCAGTAGCCTAGAACTGCTTTGTTATCATTAAAGAGTTACTTGTGCTTTGTGTAATACATAAAGAACTGTATTATCTTGTTTGAGAAACTGGATGTTGATAGTTAATACTGAAAATTGTTTTTGAATGGATAATTTTTAGTTTGCAAGTTTTCACTGACCAGGTTATGTGACACTGAGATAGGAATCTTGTAATCTTTTTCTTGTAACCTTTAATGATTTGGTTATTTGCATACCTTAATTCAGTCCAAGTTTGCTGGATTGATTTTTATTTATTTTACTGATAACAAAGACACTTACAGCACTTTCTGTTCTAAGCGCTCAATATCTCTTAAAGTCTGATAAAACCTTCTTTGTGATTTTGTGTGATTTTCATATGTAGGGCTTTACAGACCAGCCCAGAGTGCGCTCTGCTTCAGCAACACTACTAATTTAGATATCCCTGTGCTGCTACACAACACCAACAAATTAGGCTCACACTTGTTTCTGCAAAGTCTCTGTTAGTTCAGCAGTTGTAGTTCCCCAGCAGATCAGCAACTGCACCTTCATCTGTGACCATGCAAGACAGTTGATTTCACGTGAGATGAATGCAGTTCTACAGGCCAAGGGTGAAGCAAATGACAGCCAGAGATAATGTATTCTTGGCTGAGGAGTATCGGTTGTAGAAAAAAACTTCAGTGGAGACTGACATAGGCTTTCTACTTTTGGTTTGTTTATAAAGCATTTTACAGTGTCTTTTATTGGTAAAGCTTTTCTACTATAGCAAGAATTATTTGCCTCAGAATGATGGAGAGAGAAGAGAATGATATTCAACCAGATCCGTTTAGAACATTTTGGGGTTGATTAAAACGGGTTCTCTGGTGATTGGTTCTATAGGTAGAATATCCTATACATAATACGATATGGCTTTTTCTCTAAGGATATCAGATATATTTGTCTATTTTGACATGTTCATTTGGCTCATTATCTGAGTTCTTCACAGTGTTCCTGAGATAGGTAAGCAACATAGCACTATTTATAAGCATGGTGAGCATAGGTACAAGAAATTGTGAAGTCCACCATTGATTCCTCTTTCTACCAGATGTATCCCAGTTCTCAACAGCAGATATGCCCATAGATTCCTGAATCAGAAAATTGTCTTGTACCAATACGTTGCTGAGTATGAAATATATGTGTATATTTCTATATATTAACAGATCACCTATTTCTATTATCTTTTCTTCAAATGTGTTCTTGTGTTTAGGGGAAAAAATGCAATCTGTGTGGTAACTAACACCACAGTTAGTCTCAAACTCATTAATTAATCTCTGTGACAAAGTAGGCATTCATCCCTTGACACTGAAAGGCAATGTCTCCTCTTCCTTCTCTAAGTGTCTGCTGTGGGACAGCAGTTACATTTATGAAAGCAACAATGCCCCAAGTTGAAACTTCCACTTCCCTCGATGCTTTGTGTTGGGTGGGAACTGAGTTGGTAAATTTTTTTTTGCCCATCTCTGCTAATGAGAGATGTTCCAATCCTTTTAATCACAAATTAATATATATATACCCATACATATATATGGGGCAAATTCATCCTTTTGATTATGAGTAGCTGTTGTAGCAAAGGATCTCAGATTTAGTGGTTGCTAAGAATTTTCTGTGTAAAGAAAGAATTGGAAGTATTATTTCTCATTTTTGTCTTTGAAAACCACTTGTATCAGGAATATCTGCCTGTGTTCTTTAGTGAGGCCTGTGATGGACAAAAGGGCTGAATTGCTCTTTTACATTGTTTCCATATGCTCTTTTTAGCATGTCTGTTCAACTTCTTGAACACGTAGGAGCTCAAAATTCTGCGTAAGCATGTGAAGAATGAAAATTGAATGTGATGTCACCTAGGAAATCAAGTTCTAATGATAGCAAAACTTTATGTGGAAGAGGTGATAAAACACTATTTCTAAAATAGTAATAATAATGTTCAGATAACAAAATTAGTCAATAATGGCCAATGTGAGGGTGGTTATGTGTTTCAGGCATGTTTATAAAAGATTACTTTAGCTATTCTGTTAATTTTCTATATGATGGAAAGAACTTACAGATTTTAAGGGTTATATTGCACTGAGAAAAAAAATCTGTTATTTGGTCCATAGGTGTTAGTATGTCAAATTGTTTTAATTCTTAAGCAGCAGACTTAAAGTAACTGGTTGAGCTGCAATTCTGAGTAAAGCTAGGGAAGCATCGTCAGCATTGTAAACTTAATAAGGTGGGTGATGTGGATCAATTCACGCTGCCCTTGACTTTCTGCTTCTATTAGAATTCTGGAAGATCGTTAGCTACCTCCGGGATGTATTTGATTAATAGGTTTGGTTAAACAAAACAGATGAGGTCAAGCGTGATCTGAAATTATGAGAAATATGTATTCCAAAGGGAATTTCCACTCTCCAAATTACGAACAAGGGTAAGCTCATTCTCTCTTGATTCTGATTAATGTAACTGTGTTTAATCATAGTGATGGCCTGTAAGAGCTTTGTTTTGCCTATAAAGTTTTACTTTATACTTACCCTGTGAAAAGCAGTAAGTTGAAGTATGGACTACTAGTATGCATGTAGAGGAATAGTAAGTTCAAAAAATAGTTCTAAGGATATTTAAAAATCCATATTTATAACTTATGACAGGGAAGTCCACATTTTTAGGATGATGTCCTTTCTTTTACCTGAGGATTCAATAGATTTTATTTTGCTTTTGCATAATTCCATACAGAAGACAACTCCGAGTGTTCACTGAGTGAAAATGAAAATGTATTTTAACAATTAGTAGCCTCCCTGTTTTTCTACTGCCCTTCCTCGTCATTTCTTCCTTCTCCCAAAATTTGCAAAACAGGATTTATTTCAAGCAGTTATGAAAATAAACACTTCAGTAACACTATTCTTTGCTCATCAGTGGCTTTTCGTTTTCTGTTGCTCATATTTTCTTCCTCAGGTCCATTGGTTTGTGCAGATTAAGCATGCTCTATAGCTTAGAGATACTGTATTTGTCTACTTAGTTGCCCATGAGATGAGAGCAATGAGTTTCACTGTATTTATTTGTGCTATTCACAATTACCTTTATAGCAAGCATGTCTGTCCTGTAAATCCAATCCATAACTCTCACTTCTTTGATGATGGCAATGAGTCTCCTGAGGTACAGTATGAGTTAATTTCCTTGTTATAGCATACTTTCCAGCTTCTAAATTACTCTTGTCCTGAAACATGCTGCCAACAATGGTAGCAGGTTTGCAGTAGCTGGATCTTAATATGGAGCATTGGTATCATTCTCCAAATTAATGGCATGAGTTATTTTTGGCTTATTAGCTTCCACAGGCGTGAATTTGTCTTGTTTGAATAGGTAGTTTTGCTATTCATATGCTATTTTAATTTACACAGCTTGGATTATGTCAGATGGGTTACCAACAGAGTAAGATTAACTGTGTTTTTATCTTCTCCAAGCCACTATTACTCAGTCACCATGTGCTTGCTCATAACTTAAAGATCTGCACCATTTTCTTTAATAACTTGTTACTGAGATATTATCTTCCTGCAATTGTCTTGGTCTCCATCAAAACAAAGTAATTTTCACTAGGTAAAAATGAAATTGTGTAATTATTTTTACCATAACTCTTAAACATAGTCACATCAGTAAAGGAAGATATGGCAGAAACTATATGTAATGGGGATTTTTTTTCAATTGATACCAGTTTTCAAGTATTTGTTTGGATGTTATGGTCATGTATTATGTTACAGATCTCTGGTCAGTTTAGACAATGGGTTATTCTACGATCAGATGTACCAAATCAGAATGTAGACTCTGAGTATCACCAAATGAAAAAGGTACTGTCTATAATTAAGTAAATATTAAGTAAATTTAAGGTGAAAAAATGACATCTTTCATATACAAGCTTTTTATGATGAGAAGAATTAATCTTTTTCAAATATTATGTAGCAGTGGTTTTTAGACTTCACTGCAGCAGGGCTTCAGTAGCCCAAGTATTGCCCAGTTTCCTTGTACGGGTGGTTCTGTGATTCCTCAGAGCTGGCCCGTGGCCATATTACCCTTGGCCTTTGTATCATCAGCACAGTAATGTTACCCTGTGCTTTACCCATTGTTTTACAGGTAGTTTTTGAACATGTTGGTTGTTGCAGGTCCATGTACGGGCTGTGGCAAAACTTCACTGGTAATCTCCTTTGAGAACTAACTTTTGTTGTACTCTCTATGCCATATATTTCAGTTAGGTATTTATATGTGTCAGGTTTTTCATTTTCTTCTTTGGCTTACTAAATTTGTTAAAAACCCCATGGAAATCCAAGTGGGCTATATCAGCTAGACCATCCTTATTTCTGTGCAAAGGACTCAAAATTTTGCAGAGCAAGGTTTCCTTTGAATGCTGATTTTTTCTATACTTATCCAGGAGTCCTTCAGTTACACCTTCTCGTATTCTGTTTCTGAAGGATATAATTCCAAGATATTCTTTGAAACCCTTTCTGAAGATTCATACCTGAATAACCATGGTTGAAGACTGGCAGAATTTAAAAGCATTTCTGTTCCGCTTACATATAAAATGCATAGCTCTCATAGCTTTTTTTTTTTTTTTTCTTTTAACAAGCCAAGGTAATAGTGGGGTAGCTGTGCTGGTTTGAGAGCACCAATGGGGCAAGGAACAGTAGATAAAACTTGCACAGCTGAAAAAATAAGGTAGCATGCTTCTGTATCCATCACTCTTAGCTTTGGCCCAGGACTATACAAGAGCACAATTTATGCAGTGAAACCTGCATGTATCCACACTGCTTTCTTCTGAAGACAGCCCATCTACAATGGATTGCAGATTCATACAAGTATATTAGCTAAATCCGAGAGCCCTTAAGAGCCTGTAAATCAGAGACCATGGGGAAAAAATCCACTACACAAGAGAGAGCTAAGTTTGGTATTAGGGTCTTGCTTGGGCTGTTTCTACTGCTGCATCTTCTACTGTGACTGCTGAAGTGGAGAGTGCTGCCTCTAATTGTTAAATTCTTTGTCACTATTAGCAAGTGAAGATCAAGTCACACACAGAGCATTACCATAATGCCTCTTCTTGGTACCTAATTGTGAAGCACATTACTCCTGTTAACCACACATTTATCATCCACCTCATGTGAACTGTCTTCTTTATCACATTTTTGATTGTTATATGGTAATGATGTCAATCTAATGTTTTAAAAAGAAGGAAACATTTCCAGTAGTGTGAATTAATTTTAAAGTCTTTAACTTCAAATACAGCAGTGCTGTTTGTTTTGTTTCCCCAAATTCCTGGCTTGTAATTAAAGGAAGATTTTTATGAATTATAAAACACACATTTATTTATTTATATTTGTTTTTTTTTTAAGGAATATGAAGTAACTATGGAGTAATTGCTTTTGTGAGTTCCATCCAAGTTAGACTAATGAAATATGAATGAAAACCTATTTAAAAATGAATTGGAAGTAAACTGCTCATTTGCCCCTGTTACCTAATGATCCTTTTACATTTTGTCTTTCACTTAGGAGATTATAATAGATTTATTGAATGTAAAAATCTGTATTTCATCTGACTATAGCTACAGTACTCATGTTTCAGACAAGAGCACTTAGTTCTTCAAGAACTAAGATCTTTCATAAAAGAAAGTAGCCAAGTTCTGGTAAGTTTTCTGTTGCCAAAGAAAAAGGTGGAAATATCTTGCAGAGAATATTCCTGTACGTGCAGCCTGTATTTCACAGAATTGGCAATGCCTCCATTAGTGTACTCTGTACAGATTTTGGGATCTGCATTGCAAAATGTTCTGTACTTAACATTTTACAAAAAGATGTGGTATCATTGAAAAAAAAGTGGATCTGAAGGTCCTCACAGCCTTCTTTTGTTCCATTTATTGACAACGCTATCTCTTACCATCAGGCAACACTAGAATAAGACAAGGCGATTATATTAACATGGTTTCAGTACATAAGATTTGAAGTAGAAGGCTTAATCAAAAGGCTCTCTAGGGGTAGGTGGTTGCTCTTGTTGGAGCCTTTTTTTATTTGTTCTTTGTCAAGAAAAAACATGGTAAAGTGGCAGCACAAATCAATCACTGTAAATGGTGCAGAGAGCACAAGAGGCATCTTTTATGGCATCCTTTATCTAGACTTTTTCCTGTTCCTGCTGTTTCTTAGCCTTCCCTCAATTTGGTCCTTCAGTAATGTAGATGAAATGCTACAGGGCAAATTGCTCTCAACTGTGCACAACACTGACGTTCCCAGGAGCTTTCTCAGGCAGCCACCCTTTTGTTTTATTTCATTTGACATCCATACTGAGAACCAAAAAATTCAAAGAGTTTTTTTGTGAAGAATCCAAATCTGTTCAGCCATGTGTACTTTGACACCTTCCCCAGTAGTGAAATAAGCCCCTCTATAAGCTGTTGCACAATTTTTGTTTCAGATTTCACTGCATCGAACCTTTCTGGAAAAGTAATATAAAATGGAACAATAAGAAGTTAGTATCAATAAGAAATTAGTATTGTTAAGAAGTTCCATGTTTGTGCCCTTACCCATTTTTAAAATAGAAATTATTTCTCAGGTGACTTTTTCCCTGCTGCCTGGAGACTCCAAATATCTTAAATCATTGCTGGCAGAATAATATCAGGATCCATAGCAGCAAATACAAACTTCTTCCCGGCTGCTTTACCATGGCAGCATATATTTTAGCCTTGTGCTTGCTGACCTGCTTCTCTTCTAAGAGCAACAGCAAAGGAATCTGGAACCTACTGTCTTTTGGTTTTCTTCTGATGCTTTTTCTGTGAAAAAGATAACGAGTAAAATTAGTGGGTCAGTGGAACTAATGAAAGAGAGAAGAAAGGATCTCTAATCAGGGGGATAAGAAGCTGTAACTTCATTAGAGCTAATAATGACTGGTTATAGTGCCAGGGTAGCAGGAAAAAAGGAAGCCGCAAATTGTTCATGATGGCCTCTACAGAAAATCTCTTAGATATATGGTCTAAATAGACTTGGTGTTGCTCCACGTGATTTACAATACAGAATATAAACAACTGTTTCCATAGTAAAATCAACCAGCATCCCCGTGTGTTCTCCCTCTCTTAACAACCCGGTATCTCTGCAAAGAAGCATTTGTTTCATGTCTTATTATCCATAGACTGACTTTGGAGAGAATCTCAAATGAGCAAACCTGGCAGGGGGAGGGAGCACTAATTTTCTGTATGCTTCAGAAAGATCTCATATGTTTAATTTTAACATATTAATCAAATGACTTTATGTAATAACAAACCACTAATTAGTTGAACTAAATTGAGGAACCTCATAGTGTGCGGCTCTTCTCTGTAAGTTCAAAAATGCGGACACACTAATGAAGCCCCAGGGCTTCCTTCCCAGGTATGCAGAAAGCATCGAGGATCACGTGCTTCACTCTTCCAAGCAAATCTACATTATCTGTCATGATTTAAAAATAAAAATAGAACTAACCATTAAAAAAGTAGTGCTTTGAAATGGTAGAGAGCTATTGTAAGCCCTGCAATGCTTCCCTTCAGCGCACAACTACACATTTTATTAGTAGATGTGGTTGAAAAGGGAATTATTTCTGATGATTAGGTAATCATTCTACATTGCTGAAGTGTAAGATTTGATCACCATTGCTAAAACAGTTTGCACAGCTAAAAATGTGGTGGGAAGAGCTGCTGGCCCCAGAGCCTCCAGCTCCCTGCACTGCTCCCCCTGAGGCCCGCTGCAGAGCTCTTGTTTAGTCTGGGCTGTCCATCAGGGCATGCCTTGTCTAGAGTTACAGGGGAAAGTGTTTCCAGGGGGTTACAGGCATAGGTGCTCTCTCTAATAATAGATAACAGAAATTCAGCTAATGGGTTGCATGTTTCCTCATTAGAGCATGAGTGAAGACATGGTTTCCTAGCCATTAATTTAATTTTTTACTTCAGAACTCTGAGTCCGTGCTGCATGCAGGTACTTTTTATGTAGAAAGGCAGGGTGCTCCAGGTAAGGGCTATAGTACATTGTAGCCATTCAACTTGTAGTTTAAAACTGATTAGTTAGGAGTCATAATTTAGAATATATGCAGCAGTTGACACAAAAATTAAATGTTACATTTCAAGTGTTCATAATTTTGCTAAGAATACATTTTTTAGAAGAAGATAATTTTACATTTCTGCTGTGTACAGTGGTGTGATTGTGCAAGAGATAAGGAATCTGACTTGACACCTCATTTCAACTGACAATCTGATTTCATAAAAACTAAATTTCTTCCTTTCCAAAATACACCAGAGATGTATTTTAGCAATAGCATGTAACAAAGTATACTGTATTTCTGGTACTGTTGTATTTTGAACACCATCTCAGGGCATGCCAGGCACCTGAAACCATACCTGGCCAGGATTTTATCCACAGCTTATAGGTAGGAGTATTTTAATACAAATTATTTGTAAACACTTGTAAATAATGTGTATAAAGGAATTGACCCAGGCTGTTACGACATCAGTTTTGGATAACTTGATTTATTAATAGTTGAATATAATGTCTTATATTACAAGGTATTTCATTGCTTACAGTTCAATTCACACGTAAGTCTGTTCTCAAACATTTTAGAAGTTGTGTACCTTTCTCCAGAAATTATCTGTGATGCATTCATTAGAAAGTGGTGATAAGTAATATAATATTTCCTTGTCTCACATTCATAAAGGAAAGAAAACGAATGAAAAATACGGGAAGGGTATTGTTATGATAATATGTTTATGCAATCTCTCTCATAAGCTGCAGGGGTGTGGATTGGTTGAATCGGTGTTAAAAAGTACAACAACCCATGCCTTTCTCCAAGGTGATTTTCATATTTCCCTGAAATTTGTGTTCCAGTACCTGATGTCAGTGAAACTGAACTTGAACCTGTCATCTTGGAATAGAAAAAAAAAATTGTCCTTCTCCAAAAGTCACAGATCTCCATGGTAAAAGCCCTGTAAAATGACTTAATCAAAAGAAATCTTAACAAAGTTGTATTAATAACACAGATAAATTTCAAATTGGAAAGGAGAGGCTTATATTTAATTACTGAGGTTTAATTTTTCTTTTGAGGTGAACTATGGTTTATATTTAGACACTTCATTCCCCAGTTTGCTTGTTTCACAGAAGTACTGGTGTGTGTCTGTCAGAGTACAGCCATCTGGCTTAAAACTTGCACAACCTATTCCTATTCTAAAATGTGCTTTGTATGCGGAAGTCACAGTGTTGCCTGTCAGAAATAAATTCCATAAAAATACTGTAATGGAATTAGGGAGTAGGTATTTCCTTACACTGCTGAATATAGTTCCATACATAGTGGAATATGTATTGCCTAATCTGCTCTAATACTTAATAAACCCGTGATAGATATTTTTCTCATTTTTATATAGCTTAAGATTTCGTGTATGAACTTGGCCTAAAGTTTGGGATTTCTTCTATGGGCTGGCTATTCTCATGTTACATTGTTTTTACAAGGCCTAAGCCTAGGCTGTTGATGCCTTTGGTAATGAGTTACACAATGCAATAAGATCATCTTCTTTACTGTAATTACAGTTTTTATGGTAAATACATTTTTTTCTTTCTGCTTTAGGACATGCCTATTGAGTAGATATCAATAAACAAGTGATGGCATTTCTTACTAATGTTTCTCAGTGGTATTTGATTAACAATGAGTCAGATGTCTGCTTTCTGCAATTTAATATTTGGAATAGTTCTGAAATTGCAAGCTGCCAGCATCTTCATGCCTTACCATGCTGATTCACACCCTTGTGTACTCTACCTACCCTTACAGTGCTTTAACATATACTTTATAAAAGTGGAAAACCCTTCAATAAAACACCCTTAGTTTCAAAACTAGCAATAGAAAAAAAAATGTTTATTTTTTTCCAGGTCAATCTAAATTCCTTAAAGGAAACAATGCAAGCTTCTATATGCATAATCTTATTTAGTAAATTTGCATCTGCAGTTATTAGTGAAAATGCATGAGAATATATTATAGGTACTAAAGATATTGCTTACAATGTTCTAAGTAGGGCACTCATTTAGTTGTTAATCCTGATTGATCCAGCTGTGAGAGCAATTCAGTGTCTGAATGACAGGTCTGCTTTGTGCAGCTTGATCTAAATTCTACAAGAAAACTACCTGAAGGCATCCTATTTTTATTTTTTAACACCTGCTTCATTTTAGTACGCCACTCTGATGCAGTTAAGTTTCAACATATGATTCAGTAGCATGCAAAGAATTATGTTTAACATGGTCTCTTGTCATTTATAGCAAAAGAACATGCATGTGCAGCCATCTCTGCAAAAGGACTTTCCTTCTTTATTCCCACCCTTCTCATTTCACCTTAATTAGGAGCTCTACTCAAAAGTAATATTTCTTTTTTAAAATTTCACACCAGAATGAACAGAATAATATGTTTTTGTTGTTGTTTTTGTTTTGATTGATTGATTTTTGGTATTTTTTGGAGGGTTTTTTTGGATGGCCAATTTAATAGGAGAAAACAATACACCTACCCTTGTTTTCTGGGGCTAGCTGATCAGTAGAGCTGGGTGTCCGTACTCCCCTGTGACAGAGTATCTAATAGAATTGTTGTTACTCCCATTCATATCCCCTTGACTGATTCATTTTCTGAACATTTGAATGATTTATACCTACTGCTTGTACTTCTTTTTGACAGTGGAAGCAATGTAAAGGAAGAGGTAGCCTCAGAAGGCAGCACAAACTCCTCAGATTCTTTGAGGAGGCCACTAAAGACAAGTAAAGGGGGCAGACACAAGTCTGAAAGCAACTTTTGCAGATGGTAGTTATGAGCATCCTGCTTAGTGCAACTGAATTTGCTGTAGACTACTGAAGGTAAGGCTGAAATAGTAGGTAGTGTCTAGCCCCATCAATAGGAGTCTTCTAGTGGATCACTGACTTTAGTTTTAAAACCTAATAAAGCTTCAGCCTAAATATAAAGTAATGCTCGGAAATTTTACAGTTTATTGTAGGTCACAATGTTGTTCTGCTTTGTCTTAAAAAGAAAGCCTTGGTCACTCTGAAAGTTTCACAGCTTTCAAGTTGTCTTATGATTATAGCCATGGCTCATTCCATCAGGGATGTGAAACTGTAATGTAATTTTTAGAAACAGTTAAGCAAAGCAGTCAAGTTCCGAGTGTTGGATTCTACAGACTATAAAGTGTAACTCTTCCAAAAACATTTGGTTATCAATAACTAATAACAACATCCTGTTCGTTCTGTGATCTGAAAAAGAAGCTGCATTTCCTACGTGGTTTGTTGTGAGTTATTTACACTGTTGTCAGCTGTTGGTCCCTTAGCTATAACATGGCTTTGATAGGTCTTCCTTTTTCTAATTGTGTTTCTTTGCCCTGTCTTGCAAAGTATTTTCATTCACCTCTCAATCCTACTGGTTGGTTGCTCCAGTAACAAGGACTGTCATTGACCATAGTTACTGATACAGGCAGACAATCCATCCTGGTGGATTTTGCATGTGCTGGCTGATAATTAATCAAGGGTGCATGGTGCAGAAACCACACAGCAGAGAAGAAATTTGTCTTCCAAAGGCCAATTCAGGGTTAGAGCATAAAGAATAATGAGCCCATAGCTGGTAGCTCTTGTTTACAAATCAGTCTTCCTATTTTGCCTTTAAATTCATCTGTAGGATTTGATGAAATCATTCATAGAAGCCATAATAATGGCTCAGTGGAAAAAATGCACATTGAAGACTTTACTGTGATACTCATTTTTTTGTTGTTTAGTTGTTTTCGGTTTTTAAGTTTCCATCTGTTACACAGTTGAACGAGTTAAATACTTGATAAATTAGAAGCTGTATATTTTAGTTTTGGAACAAGTTGTGAGGGAGAAGCCTGCACAAGGGTTGAAGGTCTTGCTGTTGTACTCATGACAGACGTTAAGTATCCCAATGAGCCTGATAGAAGATGCCTGAAAGCAACATAAATATTTACGATTGCATTTTGGCATCTCCTCTGAGACTCACTGGAAATGTTCTTCCTTCTTAGGATTCAGTGTCGTTGGAATGTCTGTATGTTATTGTATGAAAACCATTACAAAACACAAAATTCTTTGTGTTTCATTCCCTGAACTTGTCCAGCATTGGTTAAGGCAGTGTAGTTCCCAGAGATGTTGTGTTCCAATGTTTCTGCAGTGACAGGATCCCTCAGCCACGCTGGATAATGTAGCTGGGGAGAACAGGTTGTGCTTAGCTGCAGTAATAAGGGTTTATGGGCATTCAGAAGAAATAAAGAATGAAGCAAACCAATGTGTTTTTGTCTCTTAACAATAGTTTCTCACAGCCTTTTAAAGTTTCTTCCATTTCTTCTCATCCATTTTTGTTTTACTGTTATGTGTCATATTCCTTGCAGATTTTCTGGACCCTTACAGATAATTCTTCTTTTATTCTCTCCCACCCCCAAGCACTGATCAGTGGTTTCAGCTGATCATGTGTTGTACCTTTCCTCATGGTGTTTGAAGATAATCCTACGAGAAGTCCTGTCTCACCTACAGCCGCCAGTCTCAGAGCTACTCGGTTTTGTCTGTTCAGTTTGGGATGCCACGAGTGTATTCCTGCACCTGAATTCTATAGCACAGGATGCAGAGATGTCAAGCACGTGCAGAGCAACTGCTAACTTAGTGAACACATCAAAAGGAAATCTAGCACAGTAACCAATAAAGAAGAGCAGGCAACAATGATTTCGCTGTTGCAGTCTGTGCCTGTTTCTGTGTGAAAGAGTTTTGTCACAAAAGGCAGATGAGATAGGATTCCACTCCTTTTTCCTCCTTGATGAACACTCAGTTGAAACTAGTCTGGCAGAAAGCCAGTGTGAAGGATCAATCTTTGATTTATTTTTTCTTTAAAGCAGAAAAAAAAAAAAAAAGTCTATAAAAAGCAGCACTTCAGAAAATCGTTAAGCTGAGTGTAGTTTTTGTGTTGTTTTAAAAGTCAGTGTCTGTCTGATAGCAGTAGGATATTGAGGGAGATGGATCTTCATTCTGACTCAGTTACAGCTATCTTATCAATAAGAGTGCGATGCAAGTTTCAGGGCAACTTGCATTGTTTAGACCCAAGGTTGTAGTGCACCCATTATCCCCAGTAAGCTACCGAACTAGCCCCCATTTATACCCTAAATAAGCTTTGCCTTCCAGCCTATTGTGCGTGTGGCTTCTACCGACATCGTGTACAGCCATACAGTAGGTATTTAATGACATCATCCTTTCATCCTTTTTTTGTTGCGAATTCATTATTTCATCCAGTGACATCAACCAGGACTTCTCATGATCTGTCAATTGTGACATTTCTACCACTGAATATTTTTACTTACCCGTGAGATAGATATTTGTGATAAAAATGAAGTTATGGTTGCTCTTTCATCAAGGCAGAGTAGTGGACTAGCTGCCTCTTGAGGACCCATGGAACTCCTATTATTATATTTTTATCTATATTTTGCGTTAAAAATGTAACAGCTTCTCAATAGTACTTCTGGACAAAACTGGATGTACTTATTGACATTATATAATTCACAAGGAACATCTGCTCTGCTTCTCATGCTTCTTAGACCATTTCTAGACTTATGCGTCTTGCCATGTAGTTCACCAAATGCAGTGCGTTCAGTTCATTGTTTCATTATTAAGTAAATAGTTCTTCTAATTGTCAGCATTCACAACATGTATGGACTTTCCTGTCTATTTTATTGTGATAACTAGGTAATTCTACCAAAGTTTTCTTTCATTCTCTGTCTGCTCTGTTCTAATGAAATCTTTCACAAGCAACTACTTGGTAATTTCAGGGTGCAATTCCTTGTTTATTTGCTAGAATTCTTTAATAGTGATCTATTAAATAATAAGTAATTTGATGAACTAGGGTCTTTTTGCAGATATTATTGTCTGATGATGAGAAAGCAGTGAACATCCAGACTCCAAAGGAATCTGGAGAAAAATTTTCTTCTGGATTTTTGCACGGCTGCTGCTTGATGTTGAACAAATTGATTTCCTCTCTGCATGTGTTTTGCAGTTTGTAACGTGGGACAAAATCACAATTATCTTGCTGATTCAAAAAACAAATCATGTTCTTGATTTTGCTATTATTTAGGCAACCTAGGCAAAAATGGCAGGAGTGCTCTCCTCTTTTCCATATAAATGATTTATCTGAGGGAGTGATAGATTCTAATGAAGATCTATCATCAAGAGGATAAAGGATTAGAGAAGGGTGCCTGTTTTACTCTTTTAACAGATAAGTAGGGATCTCAGATTTAGCCTGAGAGATTAATCAGATCAAAGCACTACTCAGACAGGAGGAAGCCCGGTCTGTGAGCCTACTGAGGAGCAAATAATGCAAAGCAAAATCTGGATTTACTCAGATGAGGGAAGATAAGCCACACACATCTGGACTTGATTGTAAAAATTGAACTTGTGATTTTGAAAACTAAAACACTGCACATAGGTTTCTCATCATATGGAATGGATGGCTTTACATGAAAAAACAGTTCCTTTTGTTAATATGAGCTGAGCTAGGTTCTCTTGGTTCTCTTTTTTTGTCTTTTTCCTCTCTCCTAAAGTTCACAGTAAAGAATTCAATGCAGGGATGAGGTCATTTTCTCTTCCAACAATTTGTTCTTCCTTTAACTTCTTGGTTATGCCTCGCAATTTCACAGCAAAAGGTGCTTTTCATGTAGTTTATTAGAGCCACTTCTTCTGTGTCACCCTGTTTTCTGATCGGCTCAATTTCCTTCACTGTTGCATTATGAAGTGAAATGTATTGAGTGAGGGTGGGTGTATTGAGTGAGGGTAGGTGTATGGATATATATTTTTTTCATTACAACAAAAAGATTTTTAGACTCAGGCTTCACAAGAATGTCAGGAGTTCATTTTATGAACCACCTATTTTCGAGGATTTTTCTCCTGCAATGAAAAAGCCCTGTTACTTATTAAAACATTGTCAAAAATGTCATCCTGCTTCCTGTAAGTAATGTCAAACAAGGCTAGCCCTGTGGTCTGGATTCACTTACTGAATGGCAGCCTTTAAAAAAAAAAAAAAGAGAGAGAAAAAGAGAGAGAGGGAAAGGAAAAATAATAAAAAAAATATTGCTTTGTTCAATGGGAATTGGATACTGTAGTTAGATTACTTTCCCATCCCTACACATAAAAATAAGCTAGATAAGTAACAGTAGTACTGTAATATGAACTAATCTTTTTTAAAGCATGAAAAATAGTATTAAATATAATGTATTTTAAAAATAAAATGCAGAAGTAAAAAGATCACTGAAGAGCATTCAATGAAATCACAGTTATGCTCTAAGGAGACATTTAAAAGTTGCAAGAGCAAGATGCATTTTAATTAAGGCAAAACTACCTGTAAAAAGGATGAACTGCAAAGCTGAAATAGGCTGTAAAAACATTGTATGACACGTTGAGAGCTTATGCAACATGCAGCTGCTACACCTGGTGTTCGTTCATTCCTTTTGCATTATCATTTCCTTCGCCTGTAGCACCTGCCCACCCCTCCGTCCCGTCAGTCTGTCTGGTACATCTTTTGGCAAACCTACTGCTACCCAAAGTGGACCTGTCTCCCTTTCACTTGTCTTTATTTCACCTTGACTTGCGGCATCACTGAGGTTGTTAGGTCAACCATAAGACAAATAATAATGACGGCTCTCAAATACCAAGAAAAGAAAACCTTTTGTCTTATTTCTTTTAAAAGGAAGAGCAAGGAGATGGGTGCATATCACAAAGCAAAGGCACATGGCTACAAAGTAGCAGCACGACCTGGTACAAGTGTCAGAGGTTGTCTGGTTTGTGTCAGTGTCTGTGAGCATTTTACAGATTATTAAATCTTTTTTTGAATTTCTGTGTGTGCCATTTACAAGCTGTAAACCTAGCTCCAGGCAATTCTGTCACCTAGTAAAGAGAAAAATTTTTCATTCTGCTCATCCTTAGTACTACTCCTAAAAACTAGCTTTGAAAGCTCTTATTCACCAGTGTATCATGAAGGCACTTCTTGCCCCTTGGCCACCATGTCCTCATTTTTGCTGGACAAAAATGTTGAAAATTTGCCATAGTTTGAGGGGTAAAAAGCCTGTTCTTGGAGTGTTTCCTGCCCCTTGTGGCCTCAAGTTGCACCAGGGGAGGTTCAGGTTGGATATTCAGAAAAATTTCTTCTCAGAAAAAGCAGTCAGGCATTGGAACAGGTTGTCCAGGGAAGTGGTGGAGTCACCGTCCCTGGAGGTGTTTAAAGAAAGGGTAGGACAAGGTTTGCTGGTCAGTATGGGTGGTAGGTGGATGATTCAGCTGGATGATCTTGGAGGTCTTTTCCAACCTGAATGGTTCTGTGATTCATCTGGCCACACTGTTGAGTCACCACCAGGCAGTTCAGTACGTGAGCAGGTGCCAGGAGGTGACTCCAGGAAAGGCAGCGGTGTAGCAGCAGGAGTTAAAATGCATAAGGCTGACCTGCACAGAGCTATGCTAATTGAAGCTGGTACGCTGTAAACTGGCAAACAGAGTGGCACTAATGAAGTGTTGAGGTTAAAAATGTATGAATCAGCTTAGCAGCATCATTAAACTATAATAAAGAAGACAGCCTCAAAATGTCTTGAGAATCCCAAACAACTGTTTTGAGTGCACAGCTCGAATAAGAGTTGTAAAGACCCAACACGATTCCATAGCCCCGTGTCTTGTAGGAGTTAAAAATTTGTATGGTGGCACAAAACATAATTAGAGGTACCAGTTGGGTTAGCAATGCCTCACAGTATCAGAAAAAAAAAAAAAAAAAAAAAAAAAAAAAAGATAGTATACAAATAAATATCCTCTTTGAAATGTGACCAAAAAAATCTTAGTGTTTCTTTTCAGTCACTGAAGGTGCTGCCTGCCACTGCACTAAAAATATTAGAGAACCTGTTGTGCACAAAAGAGAGATCAGCCAAAAACATTAAGTTAGAACAAAACTCTTCAGCTGCTATTATGAGAGTGTTTGTTATGACAAATTAGCTGTTCTTCGGGGGAAGTTGTTCTTGGGGAAAGCTCTAATACCCATTGCCACCTCCTGTTGCATAGTATTTCTCACTGGTTATGTATATGGTGGCAATTTCTAAAGGTATGCTGTATCACCTGGTTTTCTTTGTTCTCCTCACTGATATGCTGTAAATCGCTGTTCCCCTAGCTGCGATCCACTTAACTACGGCAATTCTGCTTACCGTACGTTTTGTATTAATAGCTGTGTCCGTATTTTTTTCATGGGTTGAAAGACGTGATACTGGGTTTCTAAATGTGTGAAAAGAGGAAACGGTACGAAGTGAGAAGGGGCTTGGAGCTAGGCAGTTGGCACAGGGCAGAAGGGAACTTGCAAGCTGATGCAGCAACGAGGACACAAGGGGATGGACTTACACATGTCTGATGAGAGAGGCAGTTAGGGGATCAACATCTAGTTTCCACGAGGCCCCTGCAATGTGTATGCTTTTGAAGGTGGTTTCTAAGCTTCAGTAATAGTTTTAATTGGTCAGGAGGAAGAAATGGGTGCAAACAGGATGGTTTTGAGTCAGATCGAAAGGAATCCGGGTTGAACAGACCAGTTCCTGGGAACACTGTGGGATTGCAAGGCAGAAATACTGTGCGTTTCTGGGAACGGCATTGCAGGAAGGACAAAAGGCACATTTTCCAGAATCATACTTTTTTTTTTTTTTTTTTTCTTAGAGAAAAGTGACTGTACCTAAGATAGTTGTGGGAAGAACATGATGAATATTTTCTCTGGACAGAAAGTGCTCCCAGGCAGGCAGACTTGAAAAACTGAACCATTTTCTTCTTCTTTCCTTTACCCTATGGAGTTTTCCAGGACTTGAGAGTATTTGATCCTAAAATTTGGTGTGAGACACAGGCTGGGACTTGGTTATGATCTGGCTTCTGATCTTTAAATTAATTTAGGAAAAGTGAGGTAGAGATCAAGGGTTAGAAAGGGCCATTTCTGCCCAAAGGGCCAACTGCTTCCTGCCTTCTGCGTTTCTTCCAAATGCACTGTGCATCATTTCCAGAAGTTCTTAAGTACCCAACAGCACAAGCCAACTGAAGAGACATTGGGGAGGGAGTAAGTTGTCATGTTTTCATAAAGCGGAATTGAGCACGCGTTTGGAACAAACTTGGAAGGGGCCTCGTGATATTGCCAGAATGTGGAGTGCTTCAGGGGGGAAAGAACTGCTGATGTTTCCCGTACCTCGCATTACTACAACCCCATTGAGGGGGCTATTTCTGACAGCTATATTTGCATTTATGCCATATTTGTTTCGTGCTTATCAAAGTCTTACAGAAATCTGACATACTTTTGGATGTTGCTCTGGGGATAGTAGAAGGGAACTCATTACCTAGTGGCATGTGTGCTAGTTTCTTATGAGATAATATGAAAATGGAGTCATGGTTGCATGTGATGCTCCCAGCTGGGAAAGTCAGGGGAGGGTTATTAGCTCTGGGTGTGATCAGTAATAATGTGGTTGAAACGGTAAAATGTAGCTCTGTAGTTGGAAGAACAGCTTTTACCTAGGCAGAAAATGCTTTTCTGAAAGAGGCCAATAAACAGAGAAGTGCAGTGCCAAATAAAATTTTAGATGTAGCTCTATTTTAATCACTACTAAAAACTTATGTAAGAAAGCAAAAAAAAACGTGAAGAGCAAAAGAGATAAAAACTAATACTTCGTGTTTTTTCTTACTGAAATCCTGCAAAATAGGGAAGAAAAAAAAAGAATACATATCCAATTTGACAGTAGTATCAAGATTCCAGCTACATAACCCTTAACAAATGTGTCCATAAATACCATGCTCCTCCACTGCTCAGTCTCATCACAGTTTAGAACTTTGTCCTTCCCTTTGGCCTCAGGAGAAAAAGTGTAGTAGATCCTTTTAAAACATCAGCAATTATTTTAGAAGCATTGTATCACATTACTTCATTATTATATTTTTACTTTTAAGGAATACGTATACTAGCTAAAATACTGAAACTTTTCTGGAATGAATTAAACATCTTGCTCAAAATGGGACATTTTGGTTTGGAGATTTTGTTTAAATATTTTTCAACCTTCCTTTTAGTGAAGTTGTGGCATGAAATTTAAATAAATGATTAAATGAGAAAGTTGAAGTGTTCTGTTTGAAAATTGGCTTAATTACATGTTTGAGAGTGTGGGAGTGCTGCTCGGAACTGGCCTGCTTTTTTTGCTCCATTTGACAAGAACGGCCTTGTAACTCTAAAAGGCTGCTATTGTTAACTCTGCATATTTAAAGGAAAACGTATTTTAGTTAGATTTAGTTTTGCATAATTGTTTATTACCATGTATTTTTTAATCTTCTGTGGGGACTTTGTTCCCTTTGGCTGGGGGTTGGAAAGGAAGGAGAGGAGGTACAAGACTTTCCATTCTGAAATGGACCTGCTGCATGCAGTACGGGAACAAGAATGACGGAGGCAGCAAGCACAAGTCTGCATGTCCCTGGGTCTTGTTAAATCCGTTACACCTTTGCAAAATCAGTGTGATGCGTAAACAAACCGTTTTTGTAGCACGCCAACTTTTCACTCAGCTTACACAGAATGAATGGCAGTGAATTGTCAAGCCTGTTGTTTTTTGACCTCATATTGTAACAAAAAAAAAAGAGGAGCCTCCTTTGGGCAGCCAGAACACAGCATGCTTTCAGTCTCTTCTGATAATTCCTCTGTGGTCTGCAAGAACGTGTGTTAGACTGTTTGCCATTTTAAATAACATTTTTACTGGCAACGCCTATGTTGTGACCCAGAAGTTAGTTTAATTAGCCTTAGTCCGGAAGATTCATTCAAAACTAAAATTATGGCATGATCCACACTTAAATTAAGTAATGTGTGTAAAAATGGCTTTATAATCAAATAATTATAGATCTGCAGGGACACTTATTTAGTGGGATAGGTGCACAGAGAACACAGGCAAATGCCAAAGTGGAAACCATAATCAGCACTCCAAATGAGTTTTTGTGAGCTTCCCATTAACGCAAAATAAACTGAATGACCACTCGGATAAACAATTATTTTGATATCCTACCTTGCTGAAGGGAAGTCCACTAAATAAACTGTGCCTGGGGGAGTCTGAAAGGCATTGACAATAAGCTTTCCAGATTTCATAACAAAGATGTAAAGATCTGTGACTGTCCTCTGTGAAAAGAAATGCCTTTGCACGCTCGTATGCAATCGTGCAAGTAAACCATTTGGGTACAAAGTTAAGAGATCTAACTTCAACTTTGGCTATAAAAGAAGAACCGAGTGTTAAATGTAAGGCTACAGATATTAAGGCATTTTCCATTGTAAAGTCTGGGGAAGGTCATCTCATGACAAGACTCTACCTTGAAGGAACTAGGCAGAGAAAAAATATATACAGATTATGAAATGCAGGCCATTAAATACTGGGATTCAGTTTTCATGTTACAAATTCTTTGCGTATTTTTCTTGGGACATTTAATTACAGATTGCAATGAAATTAATTGTTTTGTTTTTGAAGATTGACAAAGTCTCTTCAAATGCTCTAGAAATGTAAGATTTTATTTTTTTTTTCTGAAACAGATTAAAGTGTAAGTATTTTCTGGACTCACGTTATGTATCACATATCTTCTCACTATCTATTGTCAATTTCTTTATTGTCAATTTCTTACCTCTGGCAGGTAAGCATACTGCTTGGAGTTTAAAATGTCAAGCCCAGATCAATCTAACTATGCATTATCCCTCTGGCTTGACTAAATATTTGTAAAGAAAAAAGTTAACCTGTGCACAGACTAAAAAAAAATGTCATTCATTTTGATGTATTAAGACAGTAAAACAAATATTTTTTTTTACAACTATTAATATGACTATATACATTTGGAAATTGCTAAGTACAGTTTAATAAAATACAGTACTCCTTAAGCAGAAAACTTGTAATTTCTGTAAATAAAATAATCATATTAATGGGGAACTGAATTAATTACACTTTACTGTGCTAAAAGAGAGGAAGTTTGGACATCTCAGTAAAATTTTCAACTGCCAGATTTATTGCCTAATTTTGGCACATTTCTGGTTGTCTGTACATCATTCACTTTCCTCATCTAAAAAATCACAAACTCTCCTAACATGAGTGATGCTGTGAGGAGTAATTCACTAATGCTTAAAAAAGCAAAATGCCTAAAAATAAAGAAACAAAATAGTTTTGACCTGGATTTCCCTAATCTGATTTACGACACAGCTGCATAAATGTTTATGCCAGCATAAAAGGAACAAGATCATGTGGGAGGGTAAATTGCTTCTTTGGGAACTTGTGGCTTTAAATGTTCATGAAACAACACCTTTAATGGAACCTAGGGACCCTTGAATACACACAGAGTCTCAGGCTGCTTTAATCATACATGACCAGTTCTTGCTGAAGCTACAAGGAAATCTCTCTGTGACTTCAAAACAAGCAAAGTTTTAACTCACCTGAAAGAATATGATTGCCTAAGCTGTTCCCCATCAAGCCTCATGTTCTTTCTCCAGCTCATGAGGTTCCCATAACAATTGAAGAAGGACCTATGGTGGTCTTCTTGCAATACTTGTAATTAAACTTAAAGGTCCTTACTGATGTTTTTGGAACCATTTGACAGAAACAACACTGGTAGTCAAGAATAAAATTTACATACCTGATTAATAATGGGGTAAATATTTCCTGGTTTATTATATCAGTAATTTTAGAGGAGAAGTTCTTCAAATTCTGTGCACACGGTCTGACCTCTTCTCATTCCTCTTCCTTTTGTGCAGTTTGATGCCTTAAAAAACACTGAACCCAGAACTAGGAGGGAAATATTTCCAATATATTGCTGTTGATTATTTGTTGCAGGCCTAGCAACATGTCACGATTTTAGGGACATGGCTTAGTGGGTGACATTGGTAGTAGGGTGATGGTTGGACCAGATGATCTTGGAGGTCTTTTCCAACCTTAATGATTGGAAATAAATAAATATCTGGAATATTCCACTTGTGGGGATACAGCGATGTTCAGTAGCTATCATGCGTGAAACAAACCCTAGTCTTCCTGAAATCCGTTCTGTAGCTCTCACTGAACTGATGGTGGGCAGTATGTTTAAAAACCCCAGTATAATAATGGTCTATTCCCCACAAGTAACACCTAACCACTAAAATAAATTTACTGTAGTAAAGCATGCAGGATTGAAAAGAGAAAACTGTACAAAAGGTATTTGATTAGATGAAAATTTAAGGTTAATTTCAGTTAACCAGTCTTCATTAATTCATCAAGTTTGGGATTGCTTCTGCTACTGTGCACTTCCTTGTGTATCTGTTGAATCAAAATAGAAAGGAGGATTATGTTTGCTTCTAAAGTATTCCAATGTAAATCTCTCTGGTGCCAAGTTTATTTTTTCACAAGTATCCCAATATAAATAGTCGTTGTCCAACCTCACTGTCCCACTCCTGTCTGTTAAGGTGTAGCAAGATGGGTGGGTGTTCAGGAGTTTGGGAAGAATAACTGGTGGGCACCTGCAGCATGCTGTCCATCCTGTAGGGTCAGCTAAACTGAGAGGGGTTAACATGATCTGTCAGACAAGAGTCCAGTTCTCCAAGCTGAAGAGCTGCATGGAAAGGCTGAATGCAAATTCAGTCACTTCCACTTTATCTGCCTCTGAATGCGACAGAGGACACGGATATGGTCCAACAAGGCATTAGTACTGAGCATTGTAATATCCATACAATGCCATGTGTTATGAAAGCGCTCTAAAATGTTCTGTATTTCTGTGGGCTGAAATGGGAGTTATAAAGATGCATAATAGCTGTTGTCTCTGCTTCCAGACTATATTAAGATGCATTGCTTTTTCTATACTGTTTTATATGGAATATGAGCCGCATTATCTTTTTATGGAGGATGAAAACTAGTCTTGCCTTTCTGGCTGTTTTGGAGCCTATTTTTGCAGGTAGTTCTTGGAGAAGTAATTACACTCTCCTTTAACAGGAAAAATACCAATCTGATTGTTTCCATATGTCATAGCTGAGGAAGTTGTGAGTAGTCTCATTCCAACAAAGCAGGATTTTGTAAAAGAAAGAGAATAAATATAATGAATTGTGCTTCTTGCTTTTGTTAATGTGTACATATATTCAGGAAATTAAGGAAAAAGATGGAACATTTTACAGCATCATGTGCAGCCAATTGTGTTTTGCAGTTAATTCATCTAAGTTTGATTAAATGTAATCTGAACTTGAGTTTGAAACGTGTGATGGGAAGGAATTATGAGTTTCTGGCTCTGGAGTTCAAGTTTTGTTACTTAACTGCTCGTACATAGCTTAGGTCTGTCATCCTTTCCTGAAAGGACAACCATTTTTTTATTTTTTTTTTATTTTTTAACTTTTCCTCCTGTTACCTTCTTGAGGCCTGACTTAAATAAGGAGTATATTGAAGTATGGAGTATTGAAGTATGAAGTATGGAAGAGGATATTGAAGACTAGGCAGGTAGTGTGATGTCCTTCTGATCTCTAGTGTCAGGAATAGTGTGCGGACCATCAAGTGGAATCATTTATTGTCAGAGAAACACCTCATGAATTTCTCATATTGAAACCAAGCAAACGATACTAGGTAGAACAAGAAAAAAATAATCCCATTGCAGGTTTTAACATGTCAAAAAGTAAATAAACTCCTAAGTTATTTGTTCCTTTTGTCCCAGACTGTCTTAAACGCTGAAGGTTGATATGTGTTGTGTTCCTTGTTGGATCTGTGATAGGCACAGTATGGTTCAGTCATTCCTCTGATAGACTTGTTGAGCTTGTATTTCTACAGCTCCTCCTTCAGACTGTACAAACTGCTTGAGAGAGTGTGGCTGTGAAGATAATGCTTTTTCATTCTACGGCTCAGCTACTGCCAGATACCACAGAATATCAGATTTCATTGCTATCCGTAGGCTGCGTGGAAGCATTTGAGGACAACAAATTCAGTAACATATTCGCAACCTCATAAATATTGAAATCCGTGATTTTCTCTGTAATGACAGCGACTGTGTATTTTCATACCCAGAAATAGAGCTGTGAGCACACTCAGACCAGGAGCTTTATCTGATTGCAGTCTTTAGCACATATCTGGGGAAAAAAAAAAAAAAAAAAAAAAAAAGGAGCCAGCATTAAAAGCAGTTAAAATGCCTTTTGATAGTTATATGTGGAGTGAATTATGAAATGGCACTCTCAGGCATAGGATATCTTTTCTTTTTTTTTTTTTTCCCGTGCACCTGATATTTTCCCTTTCAGTCAGTTGGATGTGGAGCTGTGGAGCGTTCCTATTTGAATTCAGTGTGAGGCTGTGAAAGCAGGGTGCCAGAGAGGACTTGTGCAGTGGTTAGGACTCATGGCAGGACTAGATGGCAGGACACAGAATATAGAAGATCGCTGTTCTAGGCTGCAAATTAGTTTTCTAAGCCCAATGAGAGGTCTGCTGAACCTGGAATGAATCAAGAGACTACAGACCAAGGGGTTTATTCTGTCCCACTGAGCACATGAAAAGAGCACATAGCAGCTCCTGAGTCACTGCTTGCTGCCTGTGGTATTTTTCTACTGTGAACTGGAAGCAGACAGAGCTGGTTTTTCTCCAGCAACTTAGAAAGGTTTGCTTTTTGCTTTCAATCAGATCAAATTAAAAAAAATGTGAAATCTCTTATTCAGCCTTCTGTGAAGATAAGCAGCTTTAAATCTTAAAGCTGTAAACCTTTGCAGATTTTCTGGGGCAGACTAAGCACAAAGAAAATTACCAGTGTGAGAAGCTGTCCACTGGTCACAAACAAGAGGCAGCCAAGAGCTGGGCTAGAAGCTTCAGATGCGTGAAGACTGTTTGCTCAGATCCATATTTCAGGATAATTGTCATAGCTTTGCCATTTAATATAAGTTTAAAATGTGAGCTTTCTCTCATTTACTGCAGTTGGGACCTCTAAGAACTGATTCATAAATCTTTTTACATCAGAAGAATGTATGTGTTGTTATAGAAGGGTACCCCCCCATAAATGAGTTGTTTTTCACGTAGTCCGGCACATGGTTCCTCTAAAGCACGATGGTCTGCTGTAGAATGATTTCTTTGCCTAACTATGCAACCCTACTTGAAAGACAAGGCTTGTAATGCATTAGGAGAGAGGATTAACAGGCTTAATAGAATATTTAAGAAAATCATAAACTGTAGATAATTCCATGGCTTTGTGATGTTTTCTTATCGCGTTGTTTTGAGGCAAATGGGCAGTGTGGTAGCAGTCAGACATGCTGACTGACATGTTTTTGTGATTGGTGTTGGCTCTCCCCAGTGCTTCACTTACCCCTCAGACAACCATGTTGTACCTATTCGCAATAAATCCTTCCACTCAAATAGCTTCCTTTATGATCTATAGAACTGTAGAAGGGCTGGCACATATTAGATACGGAATCTCAGTATTTTCTAGAAGTGGGCACACTCTTCTATCTCAGGCCAACATGTGCTGGGGAGATGATTTTCAACTTTAGCATCTGAGGAATTATTAAACCTTTTCCCAAAAGAATTAATCTGGGAAAATATGGGTGTGAAACATTAAATTTTAAGGAGAGTAAAATATTTTAAAATATTGCCGAAGGAAAATTTCCTGTCTCACTATAGTCCCTTCCCAGCCAGAAGTATAGCTCATCTCTCTTCTGATGTGAGGATTTACAAGATCTCTCTTGATTCTCATCTAACAGCGTTGAAGTTCTGAGCGATAAATCCAGCTTATTGGCAGACTGAAGGACTTTCAGTGCTAAATTACTTTGAAGATTCCTTGCCTGTGCTTGAACCTCTCCTCGAGACCGAAACGAGCAGAAAGAACTAAAAGGAAGTGCTGCAGAAAGAGTAATGGCAATTGCTTTGTTTCGTTTATCAGGGCAAATAAGCCATTCTTTTATGTTCTGTGAAAATAGAATGTTTCTCCTTAATATTGCACAGCAGCTGAGGCTTTCTCTGTGTACTTTTGCAAAGTTGCAAAAATAGAGGTGCAAACCTTCAGTTCAGCATGCCAACAGTGAAAAGTTTTTACTTCTCAAGTAACAAGGAATTGTTAAGGGAAGTTCAAGGAAGTATGGAAACACAGCTGTACAAATGGTAGAACTAGCTGAGGCAGAGCTGACAGCAGTCTGGGAGCCTCCACTTCTATTCTTACACAACCACAACTTAAAAGCTAAAGATATATTTAAAAAAAAAAAAAAGAGAGAAGAAAAAAAAAAATTAAAAAATAACCTGTGTATCTCACTGCATTGCGTGCACTCAAAATACTTGCCTTTCCCTGATCCTTTATCCATCAAGTCAGGCTTCGGTAAAATTTGCTAGAGAGCTTTGCATTGAATTTTTGCTTTGATTTGAGAAATGCTTGTGCTGTCATATACATTAGGGGAATGTGAGCTGCATCAAGTTGACATTAAATTTGTTATCTGTACCAACAAAAATAACAAAATTCGAACTACTGTCAATCCATATTTCCTTCAACTAGTCTACTAGATCATGGTATGTTTGGGAAAAGATACTTCCAAAGGCTTGGTGGTGCTATCATGGGATATAATGGGATATAATGGCATATGAAAAGCAGCTTGCAGGGTCACTTTAAAGATATATATATATATTATTTATATATATATATATATATATATTTTTGGGGGGGGGGGGGGGATGGGGGATGAAATCTTGGAATTGTGATTTGTGGACTCAGTTTTAGCATCTAATTTCTACTTTGTTGCCGCCATTTGAAAGTATGTTTGGAAAACAGAACATTTTTGGAAGTATTTGTAAAAGATACAGGTGCAAAGCCAAGACTCTTCTGCAGTATTGTTTGATATGAAGTAGTGCATCACGTTACCAGTTCTGATATTTTTCAGTGATACTGCGAACTTGGATTCTCACTGTGAATCCCCTGGCATGCCACTTCTATCTCCATTCCTGCATACCACCCACTGGGAGTTAACTATGTTTTCTTAGTTCAGTTATGTTTTAGAAATTACTTAGATGAGTCTGACAGTTTTAACTGATTATTGCTCTGGGAGCTTTTTGTGCTAGTTGTTATATATTTCTACTTGCTACTATGTTGTTTGTTTTACTTTTGAATTCAGTAACAATTTTTTGTTTATGAAGAGCGTAGTTTTGAAGAGGATAGTTTTGAAGAGTATCGTTGGAGATTAAAAATTGGTCATCTTAAAATGGATGTTTACCCAGTGGCAAAACTGCATGGAGCAGGGATACAAGAGGGCTTCTCATACAAGAGTGGTTTTAAGGAGGGTATCCGTTTTTCAGTATCTAGATGAAATGTGTAGTTTAACAAAAGCTGAAATTAAAAAAAAAAGGGGGGGGGGGCTAAAAATAGAAAGGAAAAAAGTGAAACCTGCATAGACATGAAAAGTGCATCCTATTACAGACTGAATTTATTTTGTAGTAATTAGGTCTGCTGACAATGTACTCCACAAATATGAAGCAGTATGACATTATAAATTTTATGAAAACATCCATATCTAGGTAATTATGTGTAGGGCACATTTAATTAAAAGATGGTCTACTGACACTCACGCTAAAAGCGGTACATCTACTGTAGCAAGACTTTTCTAATACAGCTATATATCGACAAATATCTTGTAATAAGTCAAGGTCAACCTTCAATAATATCACAGAGGAAGGTCCTCTGTATCTAATTCTTAATGTCAGCATATCTCTTTTTGTAGGTCATGGTAACAACAATATGATATGGGTCATCACTTTCTGAAAGGGATGAAAATGGTTTTTGTAATGTAAAACTCATTGCATATGAAACTTCTACTGAAATCCATAGAATGTAAAATGTTTTCCATTTCTTGGGCAGTTGAGTATTGCAACCTGAGCCTGATGGACACTGAAGTATTGGAATGAAGTTGAAGAATATATTATCAGTTTTTCTAGCTTATGTCTGTATTTAGGTTACTACAATCATTAGATGGATATACAGATTGTTTGAAGAAAGTTAAATCTTTGATACTGTTCCAAAAAAAAAACCAAACAGCTAGCCACACTGGGTGATACACTGGTCCTGGATAAGAGCTGCCTTGGGAAAAGGTGTCAAAACTCTTTGGAGGACAAGCAGACATCTTCAAATACTTTCCTACTTTTTGAGTTCTCCTGTGGAGGTGCCATGTGGATGAATTGTGGGTAAAACTAGCATAAACTTTCTCATTCCTCTTCACAGGTTCACCCAAGAGAGAGGTGGTTAATGGCTAAGGTGTGATTTAAAATGCTCCTTGCTGTTGGCTACTGTTGCTATCTCATGTCTGTGATGTGTGCCTGAGTCTATACTACCCTGATAATTTGCTGATAAAATTAAACACCACAATATAGCTGAAAAAGTATATATATATTTGAACCACTCTTGTCCTTTTTGGGTTCTAAACTAATTTAATCCATGAAGAAGTTATAATCTCCTGGTGGTCCTTGCAAATGCAGCTTGAATAGGCTGAATGCAGAAAGCAGTCAGAAAGCTGAGCAATAGGATGAAAATAATGACTGAGATAAGAAACTTAATAGAACACAAAATAAGATGGGCTGCATGTTTCTTTATGTGCATTACATTGGGGCACAGAAAACTGCATTGGAAACTGACAGCCATCTGATTTATGTATATATATATATATATATATATATATATATATATATATACACTTTCCAGAGGAAGGGAAAGTTAGTGAATTATCACCATGTAGTATGGTTTCCCTCAGAAGTGTTTATTGCACAGACTGTTTCTGTATTTTATCCAAGGGATATTTCATGTAATACTGGCCACAAGTTTTGAAGTAGTTACTCCGTTTCAGGCCCATTGGATATTGCAGCATATCTGGACATATGTAGGTGCACACTCATGTGTGCACGCATATACACACAGTGCTTGGAGCCTAGAAAGATGTATTACTGACTGCTGGGGTGACTCCAGGATTAGGTGGATTCCAAGAACCTTGCTCCTGCATGGAGGCACCTATACTTTTCACAGGGGGTTTTGTGGGTCTCTTCTTAACATTTGTGGCTCTAGGTCTAGATTAAAGACTTTCTGTATGTCTGTTGTTTAAAAACAATAGTAGTTAATTTGATAAATTATGTGTATGTTGTTTGTAGGGTTATTTGAGAAGCACCTGAATGTTCAGTATTTTTAATCTAACAGCAATGGATATACATTTCTAATCCTACAGCCCAGACTGTCACTTTCATACAACGTTTTGGCTTTTGGCTCATGGTATCAAAATTAATTTTTTCTTCAGTTAGTACTTTTAAAAATGATTTCCATGCTGTTAAATCATTTCAAAATTTAAATCCCTGTAAGAGAAGTAAAACGTTAAAACACTTGATTTTTTTTTCTATGCTATATTTACAACATCAAAATGGATATAAGCCAATATTTCTCTCTTTGAAAAGCCTTCTGGCATATGTCTGCTGAATTTCTCGAACACTGTATAAATATAACTTACAGCCAAGCACGATGTACAGCTTTGGAAGCTAACTGGATTAGATTTATTAGACTGAAGTGTTGGATAGGACATTAGTTTATAGACAAAATTAAGTTGTTGTCTTTGGTTTCCAACAGTTTATGTTTGTATATTGATTTATCGGAAGACCTCATGCTATGCAAGGTATTAGTCTGAAGCTTGTAGCTAGTGCTGATGAAGATTATATCACTGCTGTGCTGGAAATCAAGAGCAGCAAGCCCTACCTCATTTCCAATGTCCAGAGGGCAGCTGAGCTTTCTAGGACAATGGTCTTCAAAGCAAATCCTTTCTGAACCCCCACTCTTGGTTTTTAGATTCCCAGCTTAAATGTTAGCTAAGTATCAGCAGTAGAAGTGCTGATGTGTTTGTGTTTCTAACCGGACTCCCCTGGTTTGGAAGCTGTAGCCTTACCTGGCTCCGCTGCGTTTGGGCATTTCCTATGGGAAGCGTCACACGGGAGGATTGGTGCTTCCTGACTGCCCAACATCAGTTCCCTAATGTAACTCAGAATTATATTATCTCCCTGGATGTTGTTTTTACTATGTCAGTACAAGAAGGTTTAGTAGGTCACTCTCTTATTCCAACTGTCACTTTCCATCCAAATTATAAATGATTTGTGCTGGTGAAGTTAGCCTTACTGAAAAATACCAATTTGTTTTACAAAAAAAATAACAATAATATAATCTACTTATTTCCCCAGCCAGCAAAAAATCTGGCAGGGTACAAGCTGGTGGCAGACTCCTTCTCCCTCTGCACCAGCTCCTTAGGGGCACTCTGCTGATGGTATCAGAGTCACTGGAGGAAGCCCTGGGTTACCCTGCTGCGTCGGGTGCCTGCCGCAGCTTGCTCCCCGGGGAAACGGCCATCAGCCTGCATAAGGCTGGGCCTGACTCTCCACTGCAGGACTTAGTGACTGAGTTCAGTCTTACCTGGCACTGCCCTACTTGTAAAAATCACAATCCATCCTAACATGCAAAGAACCCCGCAATATTAAGCACTTCTTTCAAACCAACACAACTGATGTGTGGCATGCATCCCGTCACCCTGTATAGAAGGATCTCATCCTTAACTTCCTGCTCTGCAAGTCCCTCATTCCCAACCTATCACTGCTCTGCCTCTTTTTTTTCCTACCACTTTTCATTTGGTTGTTGTTAGAATCAGACTATCCAGTCCCTGCAGCCAGCCATTACGAGCCCCTGCACTCCCAGCCCCTAGCCATGCATTCAGCTTGCTAATTCTCAGGGCGCCTGTGGCAGGAGGAGCATGGATTCTCTCCCTAGCATCAATACAGCTGTCACAGAAGAGATTTAATACAGATGTAGTGCAGATGCAGAACAGATTTAGTAAATCTGCAGTGCATAGGGTATCAGAAACTTTCCCTAGGGCCTCTGCCACCTTGACTTTGCAACTCCAACTTGGACCAAAATCTCACTTGTGACATGCACTGAGCAGCTTCTTGTGTTAAAAATTACAGTGCCCGATGAGAGGCCACAGAGTGCCAGCAAGGCAGCATGCTGACGTCTCATTTGTGTGGTTGAGGCCAATCCTCATGTGGAATTGCATGAGCTCATTAAAATGTTTAACGTGCCGAGTACTTCTGATGTTCCTGAACTCTGCAGTGGTTTGAGGTGCGTGCCAGATACCATCCACGTGTGAACCAAAGCTGTTAAGCCAGGGTGGTCATAGTGTTAAGTCCAGACAAGCACAATTCAGTTAAACAGAAGTTGTGCATAATCTGTTTGGTGAGTGGCCTGCCAAATGCATGCAAAATCTCCCATGTAGACACATACATGTGAGTTATCCTCCATTCAAAAAACTTCTGTATTTTTAGGCTTCCAGATTAACTCCAGCAGTGGGTTTTGAAGCCTATCTGCTAGGATGTAGCAGATGTGCTACTGTTGATTCTCAGTATGTTATTTTTCTTGTATTTGCCCTTGAGTCTTTTGGATGAACAACGAGGTCCTGACTGCGCAGAAGAACGGGGTGTGACCTCATTTATACTGCTGTATCTTCTGGCTTGAATCCAAATAATTTATTTGACCACAGGACTTGCAGTCAGTGTGGTTGATCTAGATTTATACTAGAGTAAAGTATATCAAAAGCCGATCTGTTCTATATGAGCCATAAAACTCTGGACATTAGCCTTAATGTCTTGGGATATTTGAGTTAATGTTTTTTTATTATTATTATTATTATTTATTTATTTTTATAAAAATAATTGCTATGCTCCCAGTTATGTGGTCTTCCCTTTCTCCTCAGTACTCAGTGGAGATTGAGTAATGTCCTGTGAAACATTTCTAAAGCTGCTTGAGAGAGCACCAGTTTTTAATCCCAAGAAGCAATTCCTCTGCACCTTAGGAACAAAATGCAACACTCAGTTACACCAACATAAATCCAGGTTAGCTCCACTAGTTCCAGTTGCCTATATTTGCAGTGGCATAACTGAAGGCAACATTTCATCTTATATTCAAAAATAATAATAATTTGAAAGTCAATTTTTAACCTTTTCCAAACTGTTATTTTATATACAGATTTTGAAGCATAGGTCATTAATCCTGTTATATGGTGCACTCATAGGGATGTCTCAGTTTTTCCCTAGCTTTTACCCTATCTTGTTTCCCAATACTGTAAAAGATGTGTGATTTATGCTACAAAACATCTTGAGAACCTCTACATACCAGGGATGAATGTACATGTTGGAAAGATACCTTATCTCCTTACCACCTTAACCATTTTCTGCCTTCCATCAAAAAACAGGAAAAATTTAATGCTGCTCCAGTGATCTTGCTTTCAACCTTCATGTCTTTTCCTGCATTGCTTAATTGTGTTTAATAACCACGAATGCCACGCGGTGTCAGAAAGGCTGAACGTTGTTTGCTCAGCCAGAACCCTGAACACATTTAACAATGTATTGAGGCTGAAGTCGTATCAATTCAAATGTTTAGTAGCTATGCATATTAAATGGCTGTTGGTAGAATCATCAAAATCAATACTTCATTTGTTTCTCAGGATGTGACTGCACTGTAGTTTCATTCATTCCTTGTCTAATTATCCCTAATCTGCTGCTCCACATGCTCAGCAAGTGGAGCAATTGAGATAATAAAGTTGTATTAAGCATACTCCAAGGCTACCCTGGCAATAATGCAAGGGTTGTGGATAATAGAAGGATTTTGTTCATTTTGTTGCTTAGTAACAAAAATATTGCACAGAGGTTGTGTGAAAAAAAAAAAAAAGTAATTTTAGTCAGATATGTGCATTCTGCATATTTATAGATCATGATTAATGTTACTGCTCAATTTTGACAATGCACTGTTTAGGTTTTGAATCTGCAGTAAATCAGCAAATGGAAAAGTCTGTTGCACCACTTGGCTTGAAATGCTACTTACATATTCATTCATTAAAATCCCAAAGTGGCAAATATTTATTTGTTCGAGGGCAAAATGGTTTTAAATTATACATACATATGGCATGATCTTTCTTCTCTGTAAGGTTTTAAAATTGTTACAGGTATTTTGTTAGTCTAGGCAAAATACTATGTAATTGGTGCAAGTGATGGCAACAGAGGAAAGCAGAGCACAATATAACAAGTGTGTATGCCCAGGCTTAGCTTTCTGTGCCATGTACACCTTGTAGGCTGAGAACACCTCGATTTGTCATTGAGTCCCTCATGCTGGCTACAGAGAAGGCACAGGATTTTCTAGTTTTATGTCAGTGGATTCTACTCCTTTGTGTGATGAGATAGGTTTCTGAATGTAGTAGACCCAGTGAGACACTCAGAAATATACTGCTGAATCTCAGCAGCAAGTCAGAGCTCAGCAGAGTGCTTCAGTAGCAGGGAAGAGCTGCCAGCACTACTTTCCGTCTAATAAAAACAGCTGCATGCATAAGAAGCATAATCTTTCTTGGACTGGACTACTACCGTCTCATTTTGTGTGAGTGTGCAAGTATTTTTCTACAATCCTAGTCTTAAGAGGTAAAATCAACCTTTGAACTGTAATGCTGACTCTTCCCCACCCAGTGGATGGCCACAGGCACCATAGAGCCTATAACACTTTGACCCTTACAAATTGGTACAGCACGTAATTGCATATTAATGCAAGAGATACGAACTGTAAATACGGAGATCGAAGGCTTTGTTTTGATGTGCTTTTTGTTGGCTGTTGACTTTGGTGAGATGACTTCACCCAGGAATTTAGAATTCCAGGCAATTTTCCACACCTGAATTAAGAAAAACTTGTAGTGGCTGCTTGGAATCCTGTAGATAGATAAATACCTAAATAAGATCTTGAATTAATGTGTAACTGAAAATACTGGGGGAAAAAAAATGCTATTTGTGAGGTTTTTCTATTATTAATCACCATCCTGGAGGTCACTTTCAGTGTTTGCAGTTCTGACTTTGTTTACTAAATGTGTAAATCATTTGCTGTTGCATCTCATCCCAAAGTAGATTCGTGTAAGGTATTTTCAAGTCATTT
Organism: Oxyura jamaicensis; assembly: GCF_011077185.1. Taxonomy (NCBI): domain Eukaryota; kingdom Metazoa; phylum Chordata; class Aves; order Anseriformes; family Anatidae; genus Oxyura; species Oxyura jamaicensis. Next base: position 32,392,542 of record NC_048896.1, read on the forward strand.
CAGTAACAATATTATATTCCAATTAGTGAGGCTGAGCAAAGAGTAGAGTTGCTACTCTCAGTAGCAAGATTTTGACTATCAAAAAGCACGACAATATAACCTTTAAGTATTCTTCTAATACATTCTTCTAAGGAATAATAACCATTTTGAGAGCATTCTCATTTTCTGAGTTCTGTTGACTGACAAAACTTGTGTTTGAATTACACTAAAAATCGGAATTGAGTTAGAATTTTTTGTGGTATTGAATTTTCCATGTTATTTCTAATAATCTTTAAATAATCATTTATAATGCAAATATTGAATAGGAAACTGAACAAACATCAGGCTATTGTCTTCCAAGGTGCTCTGTGCTAATTGTGACAACAAATTAAAGGCAGTATTGATCTTGAATTTTAACTGTCTTTCAGCTAAAGGCAAAACATTTCACGGATGCTGAGTTCCTTCAGTGCTTCTAGGGAACCCAGGTTGTTAGTGCCTAGAGTAAAAGATCTGAAATGTTTACTGTTTGCTAAAGGTCAGCCAAAAATAAGTATAGATAAACCATTGCAACCAAAAGGAAAAAACATTTATCTTTGTGTAGAAAGCATTATCAGCGTTATTCCAGTGCTTCCTGCCTTCCCAAGAATTCAGTTGTGATTGAATTTTCATGATCCCACAGTTTTAGAGAAAATTTTCTAATTGTAAAACACTGTGGTCATTGGACTAAAGTGTTTGAACGTGTTTTTGTTCTGGGGTCCATTTCTGAAGGATTGAAACTGACAGTTTCACACAGGGGTAAATTTTAAGCAAAGTAAATCCCCAAAGCCACCTTTATATTTAGTTTTCAAATGTATTTGCATTTTAAGTACATCTGATAGAGATCCAATTACTGTAAGCTTTGAGGCAAACTTGATTTTTTTTCTTCTTTTAAATTATGCTATTTCCTAGTATTTTGTCTTGTTACTTTGAAATATGCCGTAAGGACTGGATTAAAGTGGTGATTTCAGTGGCTTATAAAAAGCATGTAAATGTTCACGTGTCTGGTATGTTTTTTTGTAGCAAGATGCTGAATTTCTTTCATTTCTGATTAGTTGGGAGGTGGAGTAACAGTGGAAATGCTGCTGTAATGGCAAGTGTAGAGGAAGCTGAAAGGTTCTGCATCAAAGAGGAAGAGGGGAGGTCAGCATTTGTGTGAGTGCCAGGGGACAGATCCATTTTGGGAGCTGGCAGTGTCCAGTAGTGGTTGTACTGTTCGTGGCCCTACGAAGAATAACGTCAGTCTCTTCGTCAAGGTGCTAGGCATGTGCCAGATGGTCCATCTGGCTTGTCTGTAGTCAAAGGATAGTATCAGTGTCACTGACAAAAATAATACAGGGAAAACACTGCCTAACCCAACAGTAATCTTTAAGCAGCTGACAAAGATCACAAACATACTTGAAGCAAATTAATACCGTATTGATTTCATCTGTAAAATACTACTACCCCAATATCCACAGCAGATCACTGTCCATAACCCCGGGTCATCACCAGTCTGTCTATTCAAACGTGTTTTTGTTTGTTTGGTTTTTTTTTTTCTTACTATCTGTTCTATTTATTTTAACCTAGTTCACTCCTTAGGGGCAAAACATTTGTTGCTAACATTGGTAGCAAAAGATCGTGTCATCTAATATGGCTATATTGACTACTTGAATTTTTTCTACACTTTAATTTTTCCAGTATTCATAAGAACGTACAGTCATGCCCTCAGTGCAAGAAGGACAGGAAACTGCTTGAGACAGTCCAGAGCAGAGCCACGAGGATGATTAAGGGAGTAGAGCATCTCGCTTATGAGGAAAGGCTGAGGGAACTGGGTCTCTAACTTGGAGAAGAGCAGACTGAGGCGTGACCATATTAATGTTGATAAATATGTAAAGGGTGAGTGTCAGGAGGACAGTGCCAGGCTCTTCTCAGTGACATCCAATGATAGGAGGACGAGGGGCAACTGGTGCAACCTGGAACATAGGAGGTTCTGCTTAAATATGAGATGAAACTTTTTCACAGTGAGGGTGACAGAAAACTGGAAACTCCTTCTCTGCTGGAGACATTCAAAACCCACCTGGACATGTTCCTGTGAGGCCCAATCTAGGTTTTCCTGCTCCAGCAGGGGGTTTACACTGGGGGGTTTAGACAGGGGGTTTAGATGATTTTTCAAGGTCCCTTCCAATCCTTAATATTCTGTGATTCTCTGTGATTCTGTGATGTCTATAAATGTTTGAGCTATTGTGATTCAGCAAGCATTATTTTTTTTCTTCATTATTTTTCTATTTTTTTTTCAAAGTGTAGCAAAAGTATTCCTTAAATGTAAAAACCATTAATTGTCTTCCACAGGTCACTTCAGGAGTGTTACCTTAGAAATTTAAAATAGTGATTTGAATCTTTGAATCCTCTGAAGCTCCTGGTGCTCCCCACCCCCAGGTCTTTGTTGCTAAATGCCTTGGACACGTGTGAATTTAAATTACAGACTGGTAACCTGAGTTCACCCCACTCACTTCCATACAGAGAGATTACTTTTTATTTACTATCCTAAATCGCTCTTCCACTGTGGGGCTGTAGCCCGTCCTCAAAGGCGGAAATTTCGAAAGTGGGTATTAATTTCCAGGAAAGCCGCATTTGTAGGTCAGGGAACATCTTCTATTAGACCTGACCTAATTAAAAAAAAAAAAAAAAAAAAGGTATCAATTATATCACCTACTGTAATGAAAGATCTGATCTGCACTGCAAGCCCTTATTTCCCCTGTACTCTCAGATTGTCACAGCTATGTAGCACTGGTACTAGTAATTCTCATGCAGACTTAATTTTCTTGAAGCATCAGGGAGTCTCTTGCCATGAATGGCATTAGCTAACTAAATTACCTGTGTACTATTTAAAATAATTTACATTAAGGGAATGAAAAGGTAGGAAAGTCTACCATCAACAGCAGCTTTAACCATTTTTTTTCTCTTCCTTCCTTCCTGTTTCATCTTGTGTATTTTGTGTCTTCTATCTTCAGACTTCAGCCTTAGAATAAAGTAATGGGCAGTAGGAAGTTTGGTAAGAAAAAAAAAAAAAAAAAAAAGATAAAACTTGCTCTCCGCTCCTTAGCAGTGCTCTCCTTACATACTAGAAATTAAATGAGATCTCTGCTCTTTTAGAGTAGCACTAATTGTTTGTGTATATGCTAACTAACATTGTCTGTATGCCATATATTTTAAATTGCCAATACTTGTATAGACATACTGAAGGAGCTTCTCAGAATTGATTTCTCATGTTCAATCAATATCTGCCTCAAGTACCTATCACCCAATTCTCTGATCACTTGCCTGAGCAGTAGAGTATGAAATTTCTCAGTTAATTTGAGCAAAAGTAGTTTAAGCACATAGATGAGCATGTAGGTGCTAGCATGAAGAGATCTACCGTGCAGAATGAGAATATGGTGTTGTGGGTAAAGCATAAAGGTTTAAGTTAGCAAGAGAAAATCACTAGACTTGCTGTGAATCCTAAACTATCGTGTTATTAAAGCCTCTAGTTCACTGCATCATGTTTTTGGTATATGCCACATATGATAGACACAAGATACTTAGATTTATTTTTTTCAGATTTTGAGGAATATATGCCTTCAGCACCTTGGCTTCTAATGCAAAGGATTGCTGCTAGAATAAACATGAAATTCCATGAAGTGGTTATTATCTCCTACTATTATTGTTGAGTGTGTAAGGACTAATGTTCGTGAGAAACTCCATATTCTTTATCATCTGTTATATTCATCATTACCTGCATTTTCTTTTCCTACATAACCAGTTCAGACAGCCTAGAACTAAAGCATTTCGGCTCTAAGTCCTCTGTTTCCAGACCCAAATCACAGCTAAAGTTATCAGCTCCACTAATTCTGTGCATAAGCTAGGGTAATTCTGCTTATGTGGAAAAAGAAATGTTTCTCTATAAAGCTGAATTAAAAAAAAAAAAAAATAGTGGATTTCTGTAGTTGTTGCACTACTATGCTGGAATAAGCTCCATTTCACTTACCAAATAAATAGCCGAAGATAACAAAATTTAAGCACAATCAAATGCGTAGATAAATCAGTCTTTGAGCTCACCACATGGACAAGTACACACTGTATCAGTGCTTAAGTAACTACATCATGATTAAATTTTTAATAGGAAATGCCTCTATTAAGATTTGTAAGTCCTCTTACTATATGTATTCGTAGAGACAAAAACATTGCAACATATTTCTCTTATGCTGGCCTTTCTTTGGGAAATAAATTTTCCAGTGTGGCAGCCATAATACCATAGTGGAGGTTGTGTCCTGAGTCATGAAATAGACTCACAAGTTTTCTTCAGTGTACATCAGAAATTTGGGGAATCAGCCTAAACTGCAAAGTAGGGTTTCTAAAATCGCTAAGCTTAGGCCAGTTCTGACCTGGATTGGTGCTTTTGTTGGTTTGTTTTTCCAGTAGAATGAAGGATTAAAAAGAAAAATGTAAATGCATATTGATATTTGGAAACTTTAATGGGTCAAAGTTTTGAGATAACAGCCTGAGTTTTTATTCTGGACTGTAGTTAGAACTGTTTTCTTTTTCTGGAGTCCGTGTGATCTTAGGTTCAGCCTTCACAAACAGCCAGGACTAGTTCCCCTCTGAACAGACAGCAGAGGCATCCCTAGACTCGGAGATGAGAGTGAAAGGCTTTGGTTCCGATTTCAGTGCTGGACATGGACCTGCCACTCATTGGGCTCAGGTTTCTGTACAAACGGAGCCACAGGAAGCGGGTTGAAAATTGGACAGAGGGTGTGATGGAGCAGTAGGCTTTCTACAGCCTAAATAGCAGTAAGCCACAGGTGCTCGGAGAGCATGGTCATTACTTAACAGAGGTTCAATTGGCCAAAAGAGCTTAATGTTTTTTGCAAGTCTGATCATGCCTAATGTCCAAAAGAGATTTTGCTACTTAAATTACCTCATAGTAGATTAGTTATACCAATAGGAATTTTGCCAGTGTTAAAACTGCTGGATCAAATTGTTAAGTCGTGCATTTTGTTATTGAGCCCTCTTTGCTTACAGCATGCTTACATGGGCCTAAAGAGTTTCTTCAGTGAGTACATTTAATTTTTGTTTAATGGTAGGACAGGTTAAAACAGAGGTAAAATATATAGTTCTGCCCTGTAAACACCGGAGATGATAAAAACATCCTTTCCATGGCAGATGAAATGTAGCCTTGTGCCAATTTGTTTGCCTTTGTCTCAGAACACTGCTGAGTAATTTCTGGTCATGACAGCTTGGTTATGTCAAGTTACAGAAAAAGAAATCCTGACTTTCCTTTTCTACATCTTATGCCGTTTTTACTACTGAGTGAATGCCAACAGAATATGCTTTAATGGTATTTTAATAATTTGTAAACTGTTGCAAAGAAACGTTATCAAAGTGTAAATCAGTCTGGTAATAACCATGATAATGTGTGCAGTTTAGCTTTGATAATAAATTCTGAATGTCATGAGTCATGGAGTGGTAATTACCACTTCTAATGATGAGCATCTTAAGAAAGCTTGTTTAAGATGTACAGATTAACATCCTGCTTTTTGAGATTTGTCAAGATCGTGGAAATAAGTCTCTTTCTGTATTTTGTGCCAGTGATGGAAAGCTTCCATATTAGTAGTATTACTGGACTACATTATCCAGTAACATCTGCAACATTACTTGAAAAATGACAAAGCCTTTTTTGAAAGTGCTAAAGTATGTAACAGTGCTGCTTGCTCTGCCTGAAGTCCTCGATGTGCAAACCTCGTTTTTCTACTTGTTATCTGCTATTGCCAGCCTGTATTTGCCTGGCCTCCATGTCCCGCCCGGTGTTGTTACTGCACTAGAAGTAAGGGTGCTTTGTCGTGTGGTTGGTTGGTTGGTTTTCTCACATTGCGGCTATTTAAAATAAGCAGAACTTTACTGTCTGCTAACACGTATTCTAATGTGTGTGTTTGTGTGGCTGCTCTCCAGCATGCAGTGCACGTCCCAGTCTGTACATCCGCGATGCTCTGCTTCAGTCTGAACAGCACTGCCCATGGCAAAGCAGAGGGAATGTGGAAAGAGCAAGAGAGTTTTAGTATCTACTGATGAACAAAACGTTCACAAAAGAAGGTAATTGTAAAGCATGGATAACTGGTGATGTAGTAATTTGGGCAGGTAAAGTAATAGCAATACTCAAAACTCTGGTTTTGCTCACAACTCTCCTCCTTTTATGGTGCTTGTAAGTACTTGTGTGCTGCTTTGAAGTCATGATCAAGTGGTATGTATTGCTCACCGACTCTTTCCAACTTCTTTTGAAAGGGAGCTTTTACAATTAAGCATGCTAAAGAATAACAGAAGAAAGTAAGATCAGAATATTTGAAGTGTTTACCTACTAAGCTTTTTTATTAATGAGTTTTAAAAGTGTTTAAATACTCTCATTATTAACAAAGAGCACTCAGTGTATGAAAACCTTTAACATTCTGGCCATTACTTAAAGATGAGCTTTAGATGGCATGGTGATTGCTTGTTAAAGGATTTTCCCTACTTAGTTTAGCCAGATCTTTTAATAAGAACTTGCAAATATAAGGAAGAAAACTTTACTGAAAGCACCTGACTGCCATTAATTCCTCGCACTTCAGATAAAGAAGCAAAATGATGTATAGAGCTGAAATAAATGGCATATCTTTTCCTAGTGCTTTGCAACATGTGACTGAACTGTGAAAATTTTAGATTATGTAGAAAAATCTTCCTCCCTAGTGTGCAATTCATAGTTGTCTGAAGTTGTTAATGTGAGGAATTGTTGCTATTTGTTGAATATATTCACGAGTTACCCTTGCAGGGATGAATTTTGCAAAGGAAAAAGCATGGATCTTTCAGTAGGGTCTTTCTGAAAACAGCCTTTGCAGTTTGATTTTAGTAAGGACATTTATAGGATTTAGATTACACTTGGGGAGAAATTTTCAGTTCTGCAGGACAGTAATTTAATTGCTGCCACAGGATGTATTGTTCCATACTTCCCATTAAGCCTTGATCTGTGGTAACAGCAGCAGGAGTTTGCAACTCTACCTCATCTGGAGGACAGTCCTGATTGAAGAGTGGGTGTTAATGTGGCAATTAAAGGGGGAAATGTTACAGCCAGGTAGAAGGCAACTAAGTCATTTAGATGATGTGAAGCAAGAGGAAATAAACAATACAGTGATTTAGGAAAAAATAATAATCAGCAAAACCTGGGTCCATGGGTTTCTGGTGGTTCAAATGCTGTTCAGATTGAAACTGTGAAGTATAGTGGAGAAAGAAAACAAAGAAAGAAGTTGTTCTTTGCATAGGGTTTTCATGACTGGTGAAGAATCTGAGAGAAATGACATTGTGGGTGGGGTGACTTTGTGCAGTTGTTTTTCCTTTGGTATATTAGCTGAAGTTTCCAGGAGAAATTTAGTGCAAGGTAACAATTTTTTTGAAAGTGCATATATTCATCTTGGTTTTGCTTTCAGAAAAATTCAGAATATGGATAAAAACGTAGTCGTTTTTTGTTTGTTTGTTTTTGTTTTTAAAGTGCATGTGTGAGTATTGTAAAACATGTCAAAAAATTTGGTCCTGCCAAGTCTTTTTAGTATAGACACTACCGCTAGTTTCGCACAACATGAAATACAAGACGTAATTCCAGTGTAGAGTAGGTATCAATGTTGCACAAAGTTACCAGTAGTAAGCATTCTCCATTTGTACTTAAGCATTCACCTTTTTCACTCTAAAGTATAAAAACAGGATCAACTTTAGCCCTTAGTAATGAAAAGTTAAAAAGCTTCTGCAGCATGTCAATGAATTTGGAGAAAACACCAAAGCATAGCAGACATAGTTTAACACCATGACTGTGCTTTTCAGCTTTTCTTAGTACTTAGTCCTGCTATTTTGACAAATTTTTGTGATATTAACATCAGATTTGTTAGTTAATAATGGAATTTGTTAATCAATAGTGAAATATTTCTTGAGTGAATATAATTTCTTTGTCAGAATATTTAATATTACATCCTGAAGGGTTATGTATCAGTTTCTTCTTTAATACTGTTTTCTAGGTTACATTTGCGAATACACATTTTAGTGATTTCTCACTGTGTCAGTGGATAAATTCACAGCAAATGAATTGGCTTACTTCTGTGGGTGGATCTCTAGGTGTTGCTACATCCAGCAAAGTGACATGGAGTAAGGCTTTTTCATATGTCCATTTGCATTCACCCGCATTTACATACATCTGTTCCTGCAGATAACTTTGCTTTAGAGAACTTCATAAAATAAATAGCCCTAAGTTGGAGCTGAATTTTTTGCTCTCGCCTACCTGATGGAGGCATTAGCGTGGTCCCTTTTGTTTTCTAACTGGTTGATGGAGTGAGACAGGAGCTTCACAGGGAGGGCATTTCCCATCTGCAGTTACCTCCCATCCTCGTGTGTTGCGTACGTACAGGTCAAGTGCTTTGGGTGATCATCAGGGGGCATCCTCTTAAACACAATGGGCTATCTTCTGCCGGCTGTAGACTGCACCTGTCACTCACTGGCGTCAGAAATGTCCTGCCTCCCCATCAGTTCTCAAAGCTCCTCCTGGTAGTGGCATTGGAGCGCTTCCTGCTTCTCTGAAATGAGACCGAGAAGAAACAAAATGAGAATGGAGCTGTGTTATGGTCCCACAGAGCTGTAGCACTCTGGTCAACAGTGGCCCTCACGGTTTGTACCTGCCTGGGGTTTAGCAAAGCTCGGGCTTCTCTGAGCCGAGCCAACCGCTAAGCTGGCAGTGTAAATTGTACCTTCTCTTCTGCTGTGCGTGCTGAAGTTCTCCCAAGGCAGTTCACAAATTACCTGTGTTACATGAAAGTTCTTCTCAGAAGATCTTAGTTTAAGACCAAGTACATTTTCATAAACTCGCTAGATACATAAAGATAAAGCCATTGCTTGTGTGTATAAAGCAGTCTTATGGCAGGTACTGAATCATTTCACTAACAAGCCCTGGGTCCCATGGTAAGCCATTGTCTGGTGAAACAGATAGCTCTGCTGTTCTGAGGCTGCAAAGGTTTTTAAAACTAAAAACAATATTGACATTGACGAATAGATGAAATACTGCCTTGCTGACTTTGTTGCTTTCAAAGTATCCTGCCGAGTCGTGCTGGAGTAGCTGCCAAAGGAAAACACACAGTAGGGTTATTGGAACAAGAGATTAAGAAAAGTCACTAAGACGTGTTCAAAGGACACTGAAGTGTTTTTGATTTTCTCACATTCAGTGGGATCCTTCCAAAAGCATAATGTGAGCATATTGTCATGAATACAATTTAGTTATAGAAAAACAGAGAACACACCTTTGTGTGTCAAGCCAAAAATTAGAATGTATTGTTAATACGGTGTTTTAATTGCCCAATCAAAATGCCACAATCAGTTAATTTAGCACAATTGAAAAAGGAATTTGGGAATTTGCGATTTTACAAATTAATTATTCCACGTTCTCATTAATAATGCAATTAAAATAGCTGTAAACCAGCATCCTCATACCTAGCCTCTTCCCTGGTGATGTCCTTGCCTTCTAGAGTCGACAAGAGTCAGAAGCTGAGGGTGGGAACTTCTTTCTCCCTACAAATCTCCAGGTTTGTTAATCTTCCTCTGTAGATGGTGTGATTTCTTTTTAAGGGGAGAACTATGCAACTAACAGAAAGCTAAGCAAAATGCAAGGTAAAACAGTTGAAATAACTAACACTCAAACACAGGAGCAGCACCAAGTTAGCACTTGTAACTGTGGTGTTACAGCTAGGACAAGCTAGACAATAACCATCAGATCTTTAAGTGAGTTGCAGCTACAGTCTGGTTCTTACTTAGTTTTAGATGTGGCACATCAAGCTACAGTAAATTTAAGACAAGGATAAAAAGCCCTATGTCCTGAAGTACTTCATTAGTTTTTAGAATCAAGACTGAGGTCTATTGCTAGCACTTGTTAATGCCAAACTGAGTGAACCACAGAGTTACAATATAAATGAGCAGTTAAATCCTTATTTCCCTTGAAAATGAAATTCACATTTGTGTAAAGCTCTTGCTTTAATGAGTTTTCCAGTAATTTTAATAAAGGGAGCACATTGTCTTTGTACAGAGGAGAAGTTCCTGTTAAGGGATGCTCTTATCCTTGAGAGAACTTCCTTTGGGAAAGGTGAAGTGTGTATCAGTGAAAGAAAGCAGGTAGTGTTATTTCCTCCTTTTGAACATCTCCAGCTGTTACTTTGGAAAACAGGCTCATTTGTGCATGAGTCTTTTGTGTTCTTCCTTTCACTCCAAGCCCCAAAGTGAACCAGATGAAGGGATGTATTGCTAAGGTGCAGACTGCTCTTCGCAGCAGTACTAAAAGACCAACGTTTTCACAAGAATGATAGTCTGCTATGAACAGGAGCCATATTCACTTCAGAATATTGTGGTTCCTTGTATTGTACCTTTTATTTATATACTCTTTACTATTTTGTGGTGGTGTTTTGTTTGTTTGTTTGTTTAGTTTTCCTATATTCAGCTTCGCCCGTACTAACTTTTAGGTACTCAACTGTTATTTTTCTGTTGCTCTTAGTTCCTTTCAGCTGCTTCCAAGAAAATATGAACACAAAACACAACTCTAGAAAATGATTCAGAGCTTTTGTTCTCAAGTAGCTTTGAAATGAAGCTAAACATGTTCTTTGACCTATAAGCACTGTTATGGTTTACTTTCCAGAGTCTGTCAAGCATTTGATAATGATGATGTCAAACTAGGTATGTCTTAGAAAATTTGACTTAGTTTTCTGATTAAATTTGGAGGGCATTTTTTTAATTCATTGCTAAAAGTAAATCTATCAAATTAATACAGTTGTAAAACTGGCATGTGAGTCACTGGTGACACAGTTTCTCTGACTGCACCTGCTTTTACCTGGGCCTGTTCTGTGTGGTTTCTGCCTGTTTTACTTGGGCTGAAGCAATGCCCTTACAAGAAGAGAAAGGAACAAAATATTTTGAAATAATTTCTGAAAATCACAAAAACGGAGAGAAGTAATTACAACTTATCCACAAAAATATACAAATTCTACAGGCCAAAATACAAGTAGAACGCAACAATACTTGTGTAATTTCCAGGCAAGCCAATGCTAGAGCTACCACAGAGATTAGTGAGTTCACTACTGGAAGGGGCTGGCTGCCCGTCTCATGTTTAGTAGGAGGGCTCTTATCTGTAATGCAGTGCATCTCTTAGTATGTGACTCACAATGAAAAGTTTTCTCATGGAGAATATTTTATGCCATTTTTGGTGTGTGTGTGTGTATTCTGTTTTGTTTTGTTTGTTTGGGGTTTTGTTTGATTTTTGGTGTTTGGGTTTGTTTTTTTTTGCATTGCACTTGCACAGTAGATTGGCACGCAGCTGGTTTTCAGATTACAGTGCAGAGGAAAATATTTTCTTGTTTTGTTCATTTATTAAAAATATTAATCACATGCAGTGAATGACAACAACTTTCCCTCTCCTCTTAGTACATCTCTTTAAATACTTCCTTTGTTTTGTAGTTGCTGTTAAAGGTGGGAAACCACATAGCACAAAATTAGAGAAGTCTAAGTGACAAACTATATATCAACCACACTACTAATTCCCTGCCACACTTCTAGTTCAGAGAAAACATGCTGAGGGGAAGATGTATGTGGATATATAGTTGTGGTCAGGACCAGCGGGGTTTCTTTGATCACCCAAGATATTGACAGCCTGATGAATACATTAACTCTAAAGTGTTGTGTTTTTTTAAAATGAGAATGAGATTATCCTTTTGTTTTTGTGTATTTCTTCAATTCACATGCTTCTATTATAGCTTTATATGTTTAGACAGGGATATTTTTCATATGTTAAGGTGGTCTGATATGAAGGTTATTTTGTCAATAATATGTAATTTTAACAATAACAGAGGTATGAGAATTGTTTTCAGAGTTAAAGCATTTTGTCCATCTCTAAGGATCAGTAAAATTCTCTAAAGCAGTTAGGACCAGTCCAATTTTGAAATTTCAAATACTTAGGGACGTGGTTTAGTGGGTAATATTGGTGATGGGGGGATGGTTGTTCTTGGAGGTCTTTTCCAACATTAGTGATTCTATGATCATAACACTTTCCAAAAGCAAGAAGACATTTTCATGGTGATAAATTATGTCATTCAAACAGCAATCTAGTTCTTTCACTGTAAGACTGTGAAAGAGTCCAGGGACATCTAATTTTTGGAAGGAAACTTACAAATAGTAATAGTTAGTAATTTAAAAAAAAAAAAAAAAAAAAAAAAAAACTTGATAGCTACTAAACCATTAATCCTTTACTTAGAAAAGACTTGCAAAATGTACTTGGAGGAGGCTGTCCTTATGTAAGTAAAGGCCAGAGCTGGCAAATTGTTCTGTTTGGATCTGAACTCGTGCCTGTCTGTCTGGAGTTGTAGTGAGCCCTTGCTCCTAAGGCTCAGCTTTCCATTTAGAACAGTCCATGCTATCCTCACTCCTTATATCCAAACATGACCATTTTAGTGTAAAACTTTGTGGCACATTAAGTAAAAGCTAACAGACTATGTACTGTGTCACATCCTCTGTCTTCTGACATTGCAAGGCAGACAGCAGTCTGGGGGAGGGAAGGCACTGGCGGGGTGTTCAAAATAAGATGTGTAGAAATGTGTGAGCGTAGTCTGAGCCTAATCCCATTGTCATCATCTGAAAGCTGCTAGGAGCTAAATTAGATCTCTTAGTTAATATTCAACATAATGTCTGTTTATTTGTTTAAACTTTGGATCTTAGCTGTTCATTTAATATTCAGTATGTCTTTCTCTTTGTTAAATTCACATCCTTAATGAGGGGACCTGCCAGACTAAAGGGGATGTGAAGAGCATCAGTGATACTGCAGAACAGTTGTGACAGCTGAGAGACAGGAAAAGACAAGTTGATTCAATGTGTAAAACAAAGGGAGAGAAAAGATAACAAAGAAAAGAAAGAACTTGATGTCTCCTCTTCCAAAGCTTGATTTATGCAGCAGCTCATTTATTTGCTCTTTTTCTGGTTTTAAAGAAAATGTGAAAAGCCAGTCATCTTCCCGTGAAAAAAACAGGGTGTTATTGTTTGATTAATACCTCATACTGATGTTAGGAGATGCCTAATTATGCATCAGTGTTTTTGCCTCATTATGTAGAGGAGCATCATCACAGCAGATTAGTCCATGAACAGAGAATGGTTTCCTTTTTGCTAATTAATTCTCATGCTTCAACATAAGGAACCCAAACAGCAGTCTAGTTCTTTCTCGGTAAGACTTTACACCTAATTTTGGAAGGAAATTATTTGTTGCAAATAATAATTATAGTAATAATAATTAAAAACAACAACAACAAAAAATAAAGAAAGAAGAAAAAAAAAAAAAAGACAAGACTGTCTGACCTAGTCTCAAAAACATGGCTCAAATAGATTGCTTTTCTTTGCTAGTAAGGTGTGAGAGAATTCCCACAGCCTGCAGCTTTCTGAAAATGTCTTCAGCAATATTAACGCCATCTTCTTTCCCTACATTTATGATATAGTGATGACCCCAAAGGTTATAATAAGAACACAGCTAACTTTTGCAAATAAATGAGTGACACTGAGAACTACAGTTCTGTGCTAGCTCAGTAAAGGCAGAAATTAATATCAAGTAACAGAAGAAGGGAGATATTTCCACACTAGACAAAGTTCAAAGAGAAAATAGTCTTGAAATAGCAACTAAGAAAATGTTTGGATGATGGAATGCAGCAATCAAGAGAAGTAGCTGGATACTTGCTTCAACAAATAGAGGGAAAATGTATAAATTCTTGAAGGTTATAATGGCCTGCACTCCAGCCATGAAGATGTCTGCTAATGCTAGGTGCTGTGATGTAGGAAATAAAGTATCTCCTTAGAGAAACAAAGGGTATTTAAAAGTTCATGGCTACAAATTTAGTGCTGGCATTTGAACTACTGGGAATTTAAGGCCTATTTCAGTAGGTTAAAGAAACCTTCTTGAGTGTCCTCATCTTGTATCTTGCCACAGCATGCAGACTTTATGTAAATTCATCATTTCATAGCAAAAACTTGGAGCCTCAATCCCTTCATTAGAGAGAGCGTTTTTAAAAAGACAAAAGTAAGAAGATGGGAAACTTCGTGATATAATATTAAACTTCAAAGAGCATAAAGTATTGTCCAAACTCTCTTGTATTTTGAAATCTAATTTCCAAAGCATACTTCAAGGACTTCTCTTATTTACAAGAACAAACCCATGCATTAAGAAGAAGCACAATAAATTCTTGAGGAAAAGGACTAATTGCAGGCAGATTACAGAACCTGAAGATTTTACCCTGAATGATTAGCACATAGAATGGACAAGAATAACAGAAATGTAGGAGGGAGATAGCCATATTCCAATATCCTCAGGTTAGTAGAGCCTAAGTTTTGCAATGTCAGAAGTAATTTTACTGACGTTATTGTCAGTAAAATAAAAGTGGGAAATAAAAGTGCTCAGTGTAGAGGGCTGTATCAGAATCTGATGCTACTTAAAAAGTCATTACCTGAGTTGTGGCTTCTATTTCTGCCCTTCCCAAGGGCTAGTGTTACTGTCCTCTGCATATATAAGGTCAGTGCCATCCTCAGAGTAGTGTTTCACTAGCTCTCCCCTATAATCTGTGCTTGGCATTTGAGAGGTTAAAAAGAGCAGTATGGGAGAAAACAGCTCTCTGACAACAGCGCCGACTGTAAAAGTCAGTGATGTATTTTGGAGGAAGAACTAAAAATATGTCAAAGATAGTTTCAGGCAAAACAGAAAATGTCAGTGTAATGACAGGTCTCAGAATCTGCAAGACTGTATGCAGTGTTACAAATATGTTCAAAACCAAAGTTTTGCTTGACAGGTTATCATTTACAATTTTTAACAATTAATGTTGCCAGGATGCAGTAGTGTGACTCTGAAAATAAGTTGGCATTTCTGAGTAATTTATTGATGTCGAAGAAAATTACACTTTCCTGGATTCACTTCAAAGTATCCTTCTTCTAATTGGCCTTGCAACCTGGAAGAAACCTCGTAATGTGCTTTCCTTGCGGACAAGTTACTGCATAAATACCTGTGTAGTAAACAAATCTGTTAAAAAGAATCAAATTTTAGTGCAGCAAGATCACCTTTTGACAGCTTTGTACTACATATACGTGCCCAGAGAATGATCTGTAAAGGCAGCTGTATGTGTCTTTGTTATCCTACCATATACTTCAGTTGCCTTGATTCTCGTTTGAGCTATAGCCTGGATTACATTTATTGCACTGGTAGTGTAAGAAAGTTCTAATGTAAGTGCAGCCATCCGTAGGAAAATCTTTGTTGTAAAAAAAGTTCTGCAATCTCTTCTGCCTTCCTTCTCACCCAAGAGGGAAGCATGTCTCTGAGCACGCCTGTGCCTGTCATGTTAGGTTCGGGACTAACAAGGCTGTGTTGGGAACAACTTCTTAGAGGTCTTGTTGAACTTTGTTCCGTGTGCCATGCTGCTGGCATCAGTGAAGCTCTTCCAGGGAGCAAAGTGTTTCAAGTGTCCTTCAGCGCGGCAGTGTGACTTGTACGGTTTCTTTTCACCCCTAATTTCAGGCACTTTAGTTTTAGTGCTATCAACCCATAGAGTTAGCAGGAGGACAAGCAGAGAGAAACACAGCTTTCAATTCTTTGTGTGCTGTCTCCCATTCAATCTGCTGTATCATTAATTGGGTTCCATTTCTTGCTCACTTTCAGGTGATTATTGTATTTATGTTGCAGCAAAAATAACTTTCTGCAACTTTATCTTTACCTCCCATTTAAGACTGCTTTTCTGTGTATTCTTAACCAGCTTTCCTCATCTGGCATAAGGTGGTTGCATATATAATGTGTCATTCCTCTGATGAACAAAGTTATTCCTCCATATATTATGGCTGACAAACAATTTGGATATGGGCAGATGAACAGAGCTATAAAGATAATGCATTTCCTCAGTGTTGTTTCTGTTGGTTTTGTTTGTTTGTTTGTTTCACATAGGAAATACAATATTGAGCAAACATTCAGAAATAGATAGAGGCAAATGTAGGAACAAACATGTCACAGGCTTTCTTCAGGCAGTTCCAAACCCCTTTTCTGAAGATGGACCACTAAAGATGTAAAAGACAGTTCCTTTAAAACTATATACAAAGAAATAGACAGACTATTTCAAATATTTTAGCTTAAAAAAAAACTTTTGGGGAGGGATATTCAGCTTTCATGCCTGCAAAAACAGTTGGTTTATTGTTCTGTATAGTGCTTAAGTTCTTTTTGCATCAATTATAAGTTATAAAATACATCGGACATTAATTCCTAGAGGTGTTTAACTGTGATATGTAAAATAGGATTTAGGTAATTCTGTTACTCTGTGGAGGGTTTCAGGCCATAAGTAACCACTTCATCATTTAGTCTTTGGGTAAAAGATTAACTCCACCTTTCCCTGAGTTGGACGGCTGGAAACAAAGCAAATGAAGGAGTCTATTATCAACTGTGGAAAAGACATGAGTTACGATACTGCAGCACCAGTGAAGGTATCAACAACTAACCAAGTACAACTGGTACTGGGAGTAAATCCATAAAAAACAACCAACCGTCTTTCATCCTTTCCTTGTGAAATAAAAAAAGTTCCCAGCCGTGTCAGCACTACAACAAACTAGGAAGCCAGCTCTAGCTGCTCATGTGGAGGTCTGACTTGCCATGCTAGATTACTGCAGCCCAAAAATGAAGTGCTTTGTTCCTTTGCCTCTTTGCAAGATCTGGAGTAGAAAAATATCTCAAGAGTTTAACGATGCTTCTGCAATGCTTCAGTGTTTAAGAAGTCACCACACCTTATATCTCAGTAATATCCTGTGTGCGTTCTCTTAGCTGAACACTCACCTTATTGACGAAGTTGTCGCTGGTGCTTCTGTGCTGGTTACAGGACTGTCACAATGGCAGGAGCTTAGGAAAGCAGAACAGAGATACCAGAATCTCTGTCTCTGTTGACTGAGATTGTAGCCTGATAAAGTGCCAGCAAGTGTGGCCAGCCTCACAGATTCTGCAGTCTCAGTCACTTCTTTCATGACTGTATGAAAACCTATACAGATTTGTTCAGACAAGTTTATTTAAAGCCTATCGTGAATAAAATCAAGCTAGGCTGCATATTCAGCTGTGCTGTTCGCTCTCTTCTGCTCTCAGTAATGCTGACCTTGTGAGGCTGTGGCAAAGGAACGAGCTGTAGAATTCAGAGGTTCTTTCAGCTTGAGCAGGCTGCAGTAGAAACTGAACATCAAAATGAAGTTGCTGTCTGGAAGATTATATTCACTGATGTGCCAGCAATGAGCAGAACTATTGCACAGTCAGAATCCTCTCCGTAGCCTTGTATTAAACCATCCAAGGACTTTGACTTACCATTATCATCAAAAAAGAGACTGCATTTTAGCTTGTCCTTTTCCCAGTTGACCTTATTCTTAGGTGAGCAAAACTGTGTGTGGAAGGAATGGGTTATCTAGTGCTTAAATGAGATTGCTATTAGCTAATTGCTATTATACCAAGCAGTTGTAAATTTTGCTCTCGTTATCAGTCTGTGTCACACTTACCATGTCCAGCAGTTTTCACAGCATCTGTCTGCTTCTGGAACTTTTTCTAGAGTCTGGCATGGCTATGGATCAGGTAGTCAAGTCTGTCCAGCAGAAACATCCCCATCCTTCCTCCAGGATTTCACTCAGGCAGGACTGATTATGAACAGAAGACTTTGGATCTGGATATCAGAAGAAATAATACTGACACCTTTTCACCTGCTAGGTGAAAAGTAAAGCCACAGTGGAAGATAACCAAAAGACTGGGCAACTGTTGGAAATGGTAGTCAGCTAGGATGGGTGACGAAAAAGAAAAAGATGATACATCTTTGAGAAAGACAGAGAAGTGCACTAGTAACTGTAGACCAGCCAGCCTCAGCTTGCTGTCTAAAAGGAACATGAAATACATCCTCTCCTTTGGTGGTGCCTATCTGTTTCAAACTATGTGAAGGACAGGAAGGTAATATGGTCATCACATATTTACTAACTACTAATCGTGTTTGAACAATCTGATTGCCTTTTCTAATTATTGTGGTCAAGGAAGGGTGGTGGATGTAACTTGCTTTGACTTTAAGAAATTTTTATCCCTACAACATTCTCATTCATAGCCAAAGGAAGCATGGGCTGCACAGTAAGACTGCTAGATGGGTTGGACTGATGGGCTCAAAGGGTAGTTAATCAATGTCTTGATGTCTGTCTGGCAGAATATCACAGGTAAGTACAGGGGGCATTGTTGGTCAATATCTTCATCAATGTCTTGGATGAGGACTGTGCACCCTCAGCAAATCTGTGGGTGATGCTAAAATAGAGAAAGTGGTTTACACATAAAATAGTACAGCATCAGTCCAGAGGACTGTAAGAAGCTATAGGACTGGGTAAAATAAATTTAGGAAGTTAAGAAGAAGTGTTAAATTCTGTACATGGGTGAAAAACTCCACGCACCACTGAAGCTGGGAACTAGCTAGCTGGTGTGTTGCAAAGGTCATAGTGGATAGCAAGTTAATAGGACCAAAAGGTGGATTTTCGTCACCAGGAAGGCAAACCGAACTGGGCTACAGTGAGCAGATTAGGTGAAATTATATCCCTCTCACAATGTTGATGCCGTGTATGTCCATCTGGGGTTCTGCATCCACTTCTGGGCTCTACAGTTCAAGCAGGATGACAAAAGCTGGCATCCGTTTAGCAGAGCTTGCAAGGCTATCATGGGCCAAAAGCATGTGACCTTTGAGAAGAGGCTGAGACATCTGGGCTTGTTTAGTCTGGCAAAGAAACAGCAAAGCAGTGATCTAATAGCTGCCTACAGCAACCTGAATGGGAATTACCCAGATGGCAGAACCAAATTCTTCCTGGTACTGGCAGATGGTAAAATAAGAGGCAACAGCCCCAGGGTGCAGCTTGGGAGATTCGGTCTGTACATTACAGAAAAGTTATTCACCGAGAGGGTAGTGCGGTAGTGGATTTGCTTACCCAGAAAGGTAACCAGTGGAATTGTCCTTCTTGGAGTCTTCAAGACTTGGCTAGAAAAACATGGCAGCTGTCCTGGTACGCCCTTGGCAGCAGTCCTACGTCCAGCCAGAACTTCCAGCCAACTTTCTGCGAGTAACAAACTCAAAGGGCAACTCTGAAAAGAAAGTTGATGCACCCAAATTCACATGTTCATCTCGTATTCTCTCTTCAGGCTGATTTAGTTTTATGCTAGCATGTGTAGGGGCAGTGAAAGTAGAAATAATGACAAGGTGCTGGGGAAGGCTGTTTTGTCAATTGCAGTAGAAAACCAATAATAACAAAATAATCATAGGCCTCTAAGTTTCCTTTATGTATTTTTTGTCAAGCTAGATGGGAGCATTTCAGTCATCAAAAGCTTAAGCTGAGGTGTTCCAAGAAAAATGCGTGCTCAGGGCCTCAGGGGAGGAATGGAGGGTATGCTTGCTAATTTTATCTGGGAAGATACTCCCCTCTTGGGAGGACATAAAGTGACTGAGGTCCTTTCACAGTGGGAGCTCTGTTGCATAAATTGGTTTGCTGTGCGTACTGGGCACAAAGCTTTCTGCTGCTGGCCAGAGATAAGATTGAGAAAAACGTTCTTGAACTGGACAGCCTCATTATCATTGCATGTAAAAACAGCCATCTGACTGCTTCAATTTTCACCAGCAGAACTAGTCACTTGAAGATTATTTTACTTACCTAAGACCACAGGCTGCTATGTTATTGGCCACCCTGCTTCCTCCCATAAGCCTGTGCTGAGTTAACAAGAGAGGCCAGCATACATTTTCCACCACTGAGTATTTATTGAATCTCATTTATATGGCTTATGTTGGGAATGGCAGAACAGCTCAAAATACATCACTAAATTAATGTTAAAAAGAAACAGATTTAATCAAGATTGTTTGTCAGGGCATTTAGCAGTTCTGGTAGGCTCTGTGGCTGTTCTTAGTGGAGTTACACAATTATTTGATAATTTGCAGGTTGACAATAGTATAACAGAAGTTGTCGGTGCTTTTGGGCAAAAATTGGAGGGGCAACAGAGGTGAAGAAAGTAAGCTGTGTTACAGGCATGGAGTTGGGTTGGACCTGCCTCCCTCCAGAAGGGATACTTAACAAAGGGCTTTTTCTTTGTATGTGTTTTTCTCTTTGATCCATGCTGCAGTCAAGTGAGCCTCAAAAACCAGCTTCAGTTTTCCCATCATCTTTTAAGTCTCTCTTAACATTTCAATAACCTTGGAGAAACATGGCTTGTCATATAGCACATGTTGCCGGGGGCACCAGTGTGATGATAAAATGCTCTGCGTATACATCCTAACAGGAGTGAAGAATTACACCTCCACTTTTTATTGCTATGATTTTTTTCCTGACAAAGGCTTGATTTCTAATGTATGTCTGGGCACCAAATTAAGTAGCCAGGTACTCTGCTTGAGTACCTTCAATTAGTCTGACCAGGAAACTGAGTCCCTGCTATTCTCTTAGGAAAACTTCTCCAGACTTTAAATGAAGACAGAGAAGGCCCAGAGAAAGTAATTGTGATGGAGAATCTGTTTACAGATTATCACTGAAGGAGAGACGTAATGCTGCCCTTTATCATCACTTGTCATAGCCTTGACAGCCTGCAAACCTCCTGCCTGTGCGTTATTCTTTATTTGTCACCACCTGTGCCAACTCTTGCCCTGGCAGGTGCCTGGCATGTGTCAAACATATGATTCATGGCTACATTTGATCACCACTGGGAAGAAAATGATGATGTATTTTCTTTTAAATTACAAATTAGACATTTATTCCCCACATCTAGTGACAGGGGTTTTGGCTTCTTTATATCCACAGTGCACCATTTATAGCTCACTGTAGAATTTAAATATTGGCTCCTCTCTCATGCCTAACTCTGAAAGTGAAATTTATGTAATATCACAGCACATAAATGAAACCATCGTACCTCCCTGTTTTATTGTCGTGGCAAGCTTTCCTGAACTGATTCCTTTGGTAATAAATGGGCCAAATGTGTTGTCTCCTGGAGATTTAAAGGCCATTTTATTTCCTGTTGCATTCTGTTTTGCACACTATAATTGCTTTCAGATAATTTCTTTAAAATTATAGTTTTTCTCTGGCATTGATTGTTGCGTGTTTACTTGGGTACTAGAGCTCACTTGCTTCTAAATGTGCATATAGAATATATAGGCTTGTGTGAGAGATGTTTCTTCTGGAGATAATATTAGCAACACAATAACTGGGGACTGTGAGGAAATGTAAATGTAGTATAGGAAAGAAAAATATTTTTCTTTTTGAAGAAAGAAGTTTATGGGGTGCTGTGAAAGGGGGGCAGTTTATTATTTTAGGAAAATATGAGATTAATTGAAATTTGTTAATAACAACAATTAGCATCTAAATCACTTGTTAGTCAAATTTATTGCCATACAGAACATTTGAAAGTCTTGTCCAGTCTGTTTTAAGTAATACTTGAGAAGCGAGATTCTCAGGTATTGTCTTTGTCAAAGCATCCATGTCTTTATGATCACTGGCTCTTTTATTCAGTAGCTAGCCCAGCTGCTGACTGCAGATCCTGCAGAATTGCTACTATTCTGCATGAGCATTTTCTTTCATAGTCTCACCTGTAGTAATGCCAGCATACTGAGTAATGCAGGGGTGGCTTTAGTGAGTAGTTCAACAGAAAGGATATGTTTCACTACCTATATAAATAGAATAAAATGCTACATTTTTCTTTACAACTACTACTGTTATGCTGCCTCTGGCTGTTACTCTGTGGATTTTTATGCTATCAGAGATCAGTAAGATTAGAACCAGATAGTGCCACAACACACTGCAAGAGAAAATGCAATGTGAAAGTACTTTCATGTTTATTTAAACTTGGAAAAAAATATATATTTATGGATCCAAAAAGGGATTTTTTTTCTTCACTTTATTTTCATTCTCAGAAGCATATTTCAGTTGGTTGTTGAACCTAAACGCTTCATGATATTTTTTGCAAATAAATTCCAAAACTTTCTTCTTGGCCAAAGCTCCAAACTAAGATATGGCAGGTGTTGTTACTGGCATCTCTTTGACTGTGTCATCACTTACTGTTAGAATATTACCAAGACGTGGCTTTAGATCCCTTCTGTATCGCCACTAATCTATATATTTCCGTTTGTATATAGACCTGATCTTTTTATGTCCCTTATCTAAGCTTTATAAAAATTCACTCTTAAATTTTTCTTCCTGATTACTTCCATTTATGACTAAATGAGGGTGTATTTAGAATTCTGTGTGAACAAGACGTGCAATTTTTACCTCTTATTTGTATACCTCTTATTTGTGAGTTGTTCTTTGGATCACAGGGAGAAAATAATAAAATGAAAGTATCTGAAAACAATGTTGGGGCACGTAATTCTGGCATCAAAAGATGTACTGGCTGTTTTAATGAAGTTCTTTACAACTCAAATGATATTCTGTCTGAAATGTGTGAAGAGCTATTTGAAGGAAATGGAGGAAGAAGATGGTGAAGTGAACGCTTGTTTGTTGTACAGAATTTCAGCTATCACTCTGGCCCAAAAAAAAAAAAAAATAGATTAACAAGGTGAAAGATCTCTTCCTGAGTTTGCAAGGAACCTGAAGCAATGAAGGAACAGTATGAACTATCATTGTTTCCATGGAGTTCAAGCTCAGATAAAACTGATGACAATCGAATTATATTGTTCATTTATTTCATTATTTAGTAATTGATATAAGAACAGAAAATAATATAGCATAGTATGGCCATGTACATCATCTCTCTCTGAAGTGTTTTCTTGAAAAGGTGGGCTTTCAGAATTTGCTCATTGCAAGATGTGCAAGGAATGAAATGAAGTCCTTTGAGCAAGGCTGGGTACACAGCTGAATTTCACTGAATTTATTTGGCCCAAGGCAAGTGATAACAGAGTGCATGTGCAGACAGCATTTGTGTGTGTTTGTTTAAGCATCAGTGGATATTCAAATTGGGTGCTTGCGAGGGTTTTAACTTAGTTGTTGTGACACCTGAGTAAAGGTCCACTTCAGGCATGCCTTGAATTTCTAAATGGGGAACAGAGAGCCTACCTCCACCAGGAACAACTGGGATTGTTTAAGCTCCTGCTTCTGTCCATCAAGGGGTTGAGGAGCTGCCTTGGTAGTTGTCTTCACATACACAGGGGGAAATTGCCAGCCTGTGAGCCAGCTCACAGGAAATGGTAAAGCACTCGCACCTGGTGCGTAGCTGAACTACTTAGTAGGATCCTCTGATCAGCCAGTCTCATCAGTGAACCACCTCTGAGGGCCACAGGTAAAGATGGAGGATGTGCACATAGCCAAGCTGATAAGTGCTTGCTGGCCTAGTTGGAGAGCTCTGCTCAGGCTGGGTCACCTGAATCGTTTTGTTCGTTGTCTGTGCAGTATGCAACAATGTGGTCACCTTCTTGGGCAGGGGGAGTATGCACGGGTCAGTGTAAAAATCTGAAGACTTGTGGGTGCACGAGATCGCAGGTGAAAGGGTTAGATGACCTTAGAGTACTACAGGACATTTTCACAGTGTCTCAGGACTAAAAGAAGCCACAGTACCTAACAGATTAGATTTGATCTACTTTGGAAGTATGTAATATCCTGCCATGTTGAGACTTCAATTTTTCATGGCCATAAGATGATGCAATTTACAGTGGAAAAAAAAACCAGATTGACAGCCCTAACAGATTTTCTTATATTTCCTGCAAGGACTCTTTGTATCTTTGTTTTTAAGGTCTATTTCCCTTCTTCTGTATTCCTGCACTATGGGAATAGCCTCAATGGAGCTCATAAAAACAGCAAAACAGGTCAATAAATATATGCTTTAGACAGTCTTGCACATGGGCACAAAATGATCTAAGACTTGATTTAACCTCAGGCCAGTCATGATGGTGAATTGTAGCTGGTACCTAAAATGAGTCAGAGTGGCATACAGCCCTTGTCATGTGAGTATGGTTGGGCATACAAAGATCATCATTCAAAGACACAGTGCATCTCGTCATTGTGACTGCTGGGGGATTTTGGTTTTTGTTTTTTTTTGTGTGTGTGTGTTTTTTGTTTGTTTGTTTGTTTGTTTTTATTGAGGTATGTAACTAGCGAAATGGGATGAAAAAGGGATGCTGCTTCTCTTATTTCAGAATGAAATCTGGGAATTTTCCAGTCAGCCATAGAGTAGGAGACAAAAACATTTGATGTTTATCTGAATGTCATTCCTTACTTTTTGGAATAACACCTCAGAATTGGCCTTTAACATATTTCTCTGATTTCTCACAATCATCCTAGGAGGACTTGTTCATGACAATTTTGTTTACTACTTGATCTAATACTTCTCCCAGGTAGTACTATAAACACAAAACAC
This sequence comes from Oxyura jamaicensis, assembly GCF_011077185.1. Lineage (NCBI taxonomy): Eukaryota > Metazoa > Chordata > Aves > Anseriformes > Anatidae > Oxyura > Oxyura jamaicensis. The sequence continues at coordinate 32,416,981 of NC_048896.1, forward strand.
TCTTGACTCAGTAGCTCTCCAAAGTATTCTGTTTCTCCCTCCAAAAACCCACAGCTTGTTCTGTAGTTCTCGTCAGATGATGGTTCCCAGGTTTCAAGCCTCTCCCATGTCAGTGTGAGCATACATTGATATTCAGTTCAGAGAAGTATCCCATGCAGTATTCTCCTATTAAATGCATGTAACTTGTCCCTGCTGCTCTGGATTTGCCAGCAGCATGTCAACAATTCAATGTCTTCTACTCCTTCTGATCTATGGGTAGATTTAGAAAGTCTTGTGTGTTGCTCTGCTAGGAAGTAGAGGAGACAAGGAGCATGAGCAGGAAGCTGTGTTTCAGTAGGGCTCAATTTTACTTTTAACACAAGATCCTGTATTCCCTGTACTGTGACTTGTGTGCTTGTTGCCTTTAAATCTTTGTGTCAGCATTATACACTTGAGGGTACTGCTGAAGAAGTCCCTTCTGGTAGTCCGTAACAAACTTCTTGCAATCAATAATGATGTAAGGTCTGGATCAACGCCTGTATTGACTGACCACACAAGTTCAGACAATAAAGTAGCCGATATAAGAAGCAATCATAACCTGGCAAACCTATTTCAGTGAGATTTAGTTTGCTACTCCTAGCATCACTAAATGTGGCACATCAACAGTTTTCATTACTGGAGACTGTGCTTTACTCTCCTTTTTTTTCTTGCCAAAGAAGGTGTCAAACTTTTCCAAAGTAATGAATCTGACAAGCTGAGGTGTTATATCAAAGGCAAAATGCCATTGTTGCTGTTGTAGATGTATTTAGGAAGAGCCAAAACTATAGGGTGTGGTGTTTTGTTTGTTTCTTCTTGGTGGTGGTGGTTGATTTGGGGTTTTATGGTTCTTAGTGTCCGTTTCTAGTCAGAATAAAAGAAGTTCCCGAAGGTGCTGTTTTGTGATACAAACAGCCAGGTTATACAGATAACGCAGATAAGAGAATCTATCAACTGCTCTACATTTGCAGCTTAATTTTATTAGGACGTCAGTTGTCCATTTGCTTCACACTGGTGTCCAACTATTATGATCTTCCTTCATGTCTGTTTCCCTTCCCATCACAGAAACAATCCAATAATGCTAGTTTAATGGTTACTTTTTAAAAATTGCTGTCCGTGCGTATTTCTTCATAATTAGTTGATAATAGGAAGCCCACTTGGAAAGGACACCATTTATAAAACAGTATGCCAGAATGTTTATCTGGCCTTGGGCTGCAAGAACCAGAGGATGTATGAATATCCTGCAGTTGTTTTGGCCACGATTATATCGTGGATGGCAGGTTGCCAGTAGCAACTGCAGTAAAAGGTCCAGAGTGTCAGTGTCTTCCTCTGGGTGATAAAACAGAGAACATTTGCACTTTCCGAACTGCCTCACAGAGGATTTGTGGCAGATTTTGGAAGTCTTGAACAGACAAGAGATGGAAGTGGATAAGCTGCTTGCAGGTTGTATGCCAACCTATCCTTCTGTTGGCTCCTCCAGGCTTGGCACCACTGACGCTTTTTTTGCCCTTCTTTCTAGAACATTTAAAAGAGAAGCTGGAGGAATACATGGTCCGTTTTGCCAAAGTGAGGATTGTACGTACCAAGAAACGAGAGGGGCTCATTCGGACCAGACTGCTAGGAGCCTCGCTGGCTAGAGGAGAAGTCTTGACATTTCTGGATTCCCATTGCGAAGTCAACGTGAATTGGCTGCCTCCCTTGCTTAGTAAGTGTATGAGTGTTCATCAGCCACTAAAATTACAGCATTCAGCATAGGTTAAGCAATCAAAACCATGTTCCGCGATAAGGACATACAATGTATAGAAGTGGTTAGAGCTGCTCTGCAGTGTCTGAAGAGTCAGTATGAGAACTCAGAGAAACCTGAGCAGCTCCATTTTATGTTTTTGTTTTGTTTTGTTTTTGTGGCAGAACTAGCGAAAATTTGAAGTATCACTTTGGCCTATTACAGTTGCATTTTATTTTATTATTACTACTACTAAGCACGCTGCTAAATCTAGTATTATGCTGCGCCCTTAGTATACACCTGAGAACTTCTGTTATGCAGGTATCGCACTGCTTCCTAGTCTTCCACATTCCATTAAAACAGCTTTTGCTGTAAATGTATCTAGGACCTCGGAGTTAAATCCAATAACAACTGCATTCGCAAGAGAAAGCTCAGAGAGAATGATTAGCTATTGACTGCTTTGCTGGATTCCAGCTGCAGCCAGCAAAGCTCCATTAGTCAAAGGAATGGAAAGAATCAATTGTAGTGTAGGATTTCACTCAGGAAACAGTAGTCCCGTTTTCTATACACTGACTACATGCATAGCATACGTGCTTCGCAGTGCTTTTTTTTTTCCCAAGCAAAACCAAATAAAACTGATTTTGTTATTAAAGAAATCTGTATTATTTAAATGTATATGCCACAAGTATAAGACAGGATAGTGTTTCATCAAGTAATGGTTATAGTTTCTTGAATTTTGTTCCTAGGCTAGGTTTGGCCATACAATAAGCTAATAAAGCATTTAGAGCCAAGAAGAGGGCACTGTTCTTGTAATGAACTATCACTTGAGACCAAAAAAAAAAAAAATGTAGTAACTAGTTTTCCTTCAGATCAGTTACAGGAGAATCTACAAAATTTTGAATTTACATCCTTTCTAGCTTCCATATGAATCTATACATACAGTCATCCCCTTGTTACCACTATGTCCTTAATCACATGATCACCATTTTTAAAAGTAACCTATACTCATGTGAAGCCCAAGTGACATAAAGGAGCAGAAGGAAATACAAGTTTCAACAAGCTTTCCACAAGCAGCTGACAGATAGCTGTTAAACACTGTGGAGTGTACATATACATATACTGTACATATGCAGTTTTCCTCTGCTTTCTAATTTTGCCTGAAGGTGCACAATACATTGCCCTAATGTACAAAATTCAGGAAGACTCTCACTCTTGTCTGCTGGAATCTTTTGCTAAATAGTTGCAGATTAGATATAGCCCTTCTGTTTTGCTAGTTTAGACGTGGGAAAATTGCAATTGTGAAATCAGTTCATTTTCTTGCTTTCTTTTCTGAAGTGAAGATACAGCTAGCTGGGTTTGACCCCATAAAAGCTTTAAACAGAATGGTCACAAAGAATTCATAATTGCAGTTAGGTTCATTTGGGTATTGAACTGATGACCGCAAGCCCCCGGCTTCAAGCAAGAAAACTGGAAAGATGAGAGAAGCTTCATCGGGGACCAAGACCCAGTTCTCCTCAGCTCTCAATGCAATTTGATCTCTCTCATTCCACTTTTAGTAGAAACCATTAGTTAACCAGCTAGAGGATCTGGAAAATAATCTTGAGGAACATGGGAACCCAAGGTCAATAGGCTTTATTTTGAAAGGAAAAAAATAAAATAAAAGAGCATTATATAAGGAAGGACAAATAGAGAATGATCACACAGCTAATGTACTTAAGAATGCCTTGTGCCTTGTTTTCTGAAAGGGAAGAGAGAATTGCTATGAACCATTAGGGGGCAAATATTTACTATCTTGAAATTGGATGATATGTGGCTACTAGTAATAGTAAAGTTGGTGGCTTTTTTGTTTTGTTTTTTCTTTGTCTATTTTTTCAAGTGTTTATATTTAGATTTGTCTTACGTTTCAGTCAGCACTGCATATGAATGAATGTCATTCAACAAAACCAGAACAGAGTCTTTAATGGGTACTTACTGTTTTGAAGCTGCCCAATTTTAGCTATGATTTTTATTTTTTTTTGTTGTCAAGAATAGTGAAAAGTCCTCAAAAAGGACTTTTCAACCCAATACTGGAATGAAGACTGTCAGTCTTCACTGAGAGCAGCAGTGTTCTGCTCTGCTCAGAGCAGTGGCAAACAGCTTTTCTCAAAACAAGATCATGCAAGTTAGAGGATGGGAAAAAAAAAGAAAGAAAAACAAAAACAAACAAAAAAGAGCAATCACAGCCAGGTCTCAAAGTTATTTAGGCATCTAATTTACATTTTGAGAATTGGCTTTCATTTTTTAGACAAAGACCTGGTTATCTCAGTACTTGTTAGGTATCTAAATACCTTTAAGGAGATCAGCCATAGGTGTTTTCTGTGAGTGTATATATATATATATTTATACATATATATATATATTCATTTCAGTTACAGTCCTTTGTTGTTAGTGGTGGTGGTGTTTTTTGTTTTGTTTTGTTTTTTGTTGTTGTTAAAACATGTGCAAAATGGCTTTTCTTTATTTTCTTCAAGCTTTATTTAGTTTATTTGGTTAGCTTAAACAGCATTCTAAACTGAGATAAGCCACTCCAAAACTGATATCTGAGGGAGTTTTGCCTGATGTTCACAGAGCAGGCAGCTGTAATCATGTAAAAATGTTGGCAAACACAGCTGTTTGTTATCACTCCTCAGTAACATAAAGCCAGAAGAGGGAAAGCTGTGATTTGAGCTCCAGCTGCAGTATTTGAGTCCAGTGTAGTGAAGAATCACAGTTATCATGGGTTCAAGGAAAGAAACTGAGGAGCAAACCAGATGAAAGATGCAGGCACATCTTTCTGCTGATGTTGCTGCAGAAGTAGGAAGAGAGGGGAGATGGAAACACAGATGAATAGTGCTATAGGCTACCAAAGTTAGGTTTGTCAAAATAGACTTTTTTTTTCCTGATCAAGAATTAAAATTACATCATGCTTAGCAAGTTACCAAGGCACCTACTAGCCATAGCTGTCCATCTCCACTATGTCATTCTTTGATACATTACTTGCCAGTGGGGAAAGACTTAAGAGCACAAATGCTCGTGACAAGTCAGATAACATGAAATAACTTGCTGAGCTACTCAGATGTCACCATCCATAATTCCATACATTCCAGTACAAAAATAAGATTATTTGCAAAGTTGTATTGTTTCTTAAATCAGGCCAATTTGAAACAAGCACTCAAAATTAAAAGAGTGCACCTTTCTCTTAAAGACAGAACCTAAATTTTTTTTAGAATGTGGCTTATCCAACATTGAAAACTTCTGCTTACTACCACATACATACACTCTGCTTGATAATAAAATTGCTGAATTCAAATATGTACATATAATTGCTTAAAATTTCAATAGCGAAAACTGAGCAGTGTACCCTCTTAATCCCAGGCCTTCTCTCAAATCTGAAAGATTTTTACACGTGCGATGATGCTTATCTGTCTGCTTTTCCCTGTTTCTGCAACATATTTACATTGAAATATGGTGTGGACATTTTCAGACAGATGGAAATTTATGAGAGGATGAGGAAGCTGTAAAGCATTTCCTGTGCCTTTCAGTTTTGTACATTAGGAGCAGGTGGGATACAGCGCAGCACGTAGCAAAGGCAGCAGCATGTTCACATCTATAAAAGTATGATATAAGTACTCTTGTGGAACGTAAGCTGCCTGTACAGCCCTTTTTTTTCTGTTTCCTGAATTCATACTGGGGCTACATTTAAGCCTGAGAAGTATGCAAAATTCAGTATTTTAGGCATACCAAAAGAAACATTGAGGCTGAATGTTTTATTGCTCTGCCTTTTGGTGTACAACTACATAACAGCCTGGTTTTATCCAAAGTCAGTATCTTCCTATGGCACGTCATCATCTCTGAAACATTTTAAGGGATGAGAAGTGTAAGTTTTGCAGATACCCCAAGACCAGGCATGTAAGCATCATCTTACTTGCAAAAATCTTGCAGAGTTTTAGGAAGGAAGACTAGGCTTGTGTGTAAGCCCTGCTCAAACAGTTTTCTTCCCGGCTATCTCTTCCTGGGACTTGGAGGTTTCCAATCCTCCAGTCTATTTTAAGTTCTTGAAGATCAAGAGAAGGATGTCAGTATATTATAGTATATTATAAGTCTACCTTTGACCTACTCCAGCCAAATCAACCCCATTTAGTTTCTTTCCTCTAATCAGTTTAGAAAGGGGCGTTCAGAGGCAGATTATTGTAAGCCCCGTAACTATTAGCAGGACCATCACAGGAAAGAGATTATGTAAAAATGACTTTACATGATTACAGATAGCACTACACAGCGTACCGGTGAATGTAATTATATTTGGCAATAGGAACAGTAATGCAGCCATTATGTTTCAGAAGAGTTTCCTAGAATTCTGTGAGAGCCTGGACATTAAATTTATTTCACCAATAAAGGATTAGGATGTAAAAGCCTGCTGAACTTCCAGGCACAGCAATTTCTCACTAGCAGTCAGTATTGTTCCCCTGTTTGGACAGTCTCTTAACAATAGCTGAGAATAAATATGAAAACTACAGAAGTTAGCTAAAATATATATTTTATATATGTGTATTTTTTTCATTTCATTCCTTCAGAAGGAATAATAATAATAATAATAATAATAATACCACCAATATTTCCTGCCTTCTGATCCAAATGTTCATTCCACACTCGGCCCTCTGATTATTTTTTTAGGAAATTTTCAAGCACTAGTGAAATCTAACCCTTAAAAAAAAAGTTTTTCACATAGAAACAGAAAAATTTATTACATGGTTTAGAGAATCTGGGCTATCATTTGGAGAAAAAGCTTTACTGTAGTTGGAGTTCTGAGATCGTGTTTTTTCACAGATAGCCTTTTCCTGTCCTTTAATGCCAACACAGCTACAAACTTTCCCTGTACCTCCTCACTTCAGTACGTTATTCTTCTGCCTAATTCGTGCAGTTGGCATATCTTCTTTCCTGTTGTTTCTTTTCTGTGGAGCTCTAAGGGATTTAGCAATAAGATTCACCAAAGGCAGACTCAGGCCCACCCTACTTTTATATTATAGATGAGAATTTGATTTAGTCTCACAGCTCTAATTTTTTTTAAGCCAACTGAAACTGCTCTCTTTATAAAACAGGTGAGTAGGAATAATACTGTGAGGCCCTCTTTATATCTCCAAGAAAGGTACAAAAAAAGGACACCAGCCCTGTTTTGTTCCCAGCATTGGAGTTTGCCTTTAATTTGTAGCATTTGATCTCAGAGCTGATGCACACTAGTGCTACGGGAACAGAGGCTGAATGGTTGCAAGGTCTGAGATTCACATTTGGGAACACAAATCTCTCTCTCAGGAGCTTGCCGTACACGCTCCCCACAGCTGAAGGAGTATTTTTATATTTTGCTTGCTGGCTCGTTCCATAGCTGACAGATTGGGGACAGCTCAGAGTAGCAAAGTGACAGAGATATAGATGACTGGACTCCTGTGGGTCTCACAGGGATATGCCTCTCTTTAAAGAACTGTAAATGCTTCTAATCATTGCCTAACTGCATTAAGTCCACTTTAGATAAAGGTTTGATACAGATTTGAAAAATGAAATGATTTGGGGGCCATGGGGAACGAAGCAAGCAATCTTCAAACACCAAAAAACCTGTGGGATTCACTTTGCAATAATATGACAGATGGCTTGACTAGACATGCCATTTCCTATTTTCTACTTTCATTTTTCAGACCAGATTGCACTAAACCACAAAACCATCGTGTGTCCTATGATCGATGTCATTGACCACAATCACTTTGGCTACGAGGCACAGGCGGGGGATGCCATGCGAGGAGCTTTTGACTGGGAAATGTACTACAAAAGAATCCCGATTCCTCCAGAGCTCCAGAGAGCTGATCCCAGCGACCCCTTTGAGTAAGTAGCAATAAAGGGGAGAGTGGGAATATGAAGCAGAACAAGCAAAGAAGGCAGCTGTAGCAGAAGAAGCCAAGCCCAGGAATTTCCTTGTAGGCCGTACTAATTAAAGGTAGTAAAAGCAAGCAGCTATAAACTTCAGAACTGGGGAAAAGATTAGGGCAACCAGTTGTCAAATTAGCAAGCCGTGGTTAGAAACACTTCCTGAGCTCTTCTGGTCCAGTGGTTGTGTGAAAAAGAAACAGACTCATATGTGCTGTTAAGAGAAAGTATTGGCATTGAGCAAAGAATCAATATGACTACAATTATTCTTATTATTCCACAGAACACATCCTGAACAGATTTTAGTTATGTTTTCTTTGCTGAAGATTGATGCAATACATGCATCAATCGCTGAGCCTACATTCTGGCAATAAATGCTTTGTTTATGGCTGGTGATACTGCTTTTGTATGTGTTCCTGTAATTTCAGCACAGGACTGCCAAACCTGAACAGTGTCAAGCTGATTTGTAAATAATTTTTTACAAGCCAGCCTCTGATCCCAATATTATATAGATCAGCTCATTCACAAGAATGATCTTCTACTCTTCATAAAATTAGATCCTTTCTTTCAATTTTCTTTTTTTTTTTTTATTTTCATGTAAGGATCAGATGGGGTTAATCCTCATCAGCAGAGAGAGGACAGGCAGCCAGACATGGTTCAACATGGTAAAGTCTCTAGGTCTCTCATGCAGCATGCATCTCAGCAGGACTGGCAGTGAGACTTGCTTTGATGCTCATGACTGAAATGCCATGCTGCAAATTTTGGCTGTTTAAAAACTCAGCATTTTCCCCTCCCCAAACAAAACCTGGAAACAATAGCAACAGAAAACCTGTGTCTCTGTCTCAGAGTCTGCAGTGTTTGAAGGCAATGGATCTGATTCACTTAGAATATGACCCTTATCTTCAGGGAAGGACCAGCCCTTGTACATCAGGAAAAGAATAGGTGATTACAGCATTATGTGGGCTTGTTTTCATTATCCTGCTTGCTCCTTTTTACTTATTCCCATCTAGGCACATCAGTCTTCATCTTGCTTTTTTAAGTCCTGATCAAGTGCTTTCCATCAGCTGCCAATGTGACAACTGTACAGCATGGATGTAGCGAATGCATTCTCAGTGCTCTAGAGTTGCTAATCTTCCTGGTCCTCTGAAAAGTTGTAATTTCTTGCCACTTTCTGAAGTCACTTAGCATATCCTATAATTTGGTTCAGCATTCAAACTTCGTGTGTAACTAAAAGTTATACTGCTAGTGCGAGATGAGTTTCACACATCTGCAGTTTGTTGTATTCATCTTTCAAAGACAAGAGAGGCCTGAAGAGGAGATACTCATAGGAGGTTTTATAGAAGAGACAAGGCTTCGTGCACTACAGAGCAGATGAGGAATTTTCATGAACTGTTGTTGTGACCATCGTGGCAGCAGTTGGTACCCACCTTGCTCTGCCTGTGTATGTAAGATGCAGAGATAAATGGCTTCACAAGGACCAACATATAGAACAACGTAACCTATAAATCCCTTGTAATTTGATTCTTCCTGATTCTTACATAAATCAGGGAGAGTCTTCCTTTCTTTTCCCAGTGACAAGATCTGCATCAGAGGGATGCAGGTTGAAAAGCAGTACCATACAGGGAACCAACCACTGTGTGCACCCTGCACGTGGGAACAGGATTGAAGGCCGTCTGAGCTAGGACAATTTGTTTGCTCAAAAGTACCTGCTGTCTGGAACGGCAAGAGTAGAAGTGTGTTTAATGATCGGTATTTTTGCTTAGTTGAGGAATTATTTTCTAATTGAAAGTCAGTACTACTTTTCTCTTAGGGCCTTCTTTGTTGACACCTCGAGCTTTTAATACCTTGCTTACAACAAATAAGGTAAACGTTACAGAACTCATGTTAAGACATCAGTAACTTAATTGACCAAGGCAGCTTCTTTGGAATTAAAGAGGCAGAACAGTTTTCCGTTAGGTGCGTATACCCTACAGCTAGAAGTGGCTTCAGCCAGCACCATAATTATTATGTCACTATTTTGTAAGCAGTAGGGATGTTTTTTTTTAAGTTAAATATTTTGCTATTGGTATTCTAATAGCCCCGTTTCTTGATAACAGCATTAGATCTGAGCTGATCCTTAATGAACTGGAAAATTGCCAGACTTTTTAGTAAAACACCAGCAAATAATGGCTATGTGAATCAAAAATTATGCTGATGAGTTTTTCCCCTCACTTAAAATGCTAGCCCAGTATTTGTGTAAAGTAGAAAAGGTTACATTAGCCTTAACCTACATAAAAAGTGATCAAAATGAAGAAGATCTAAGAGTAGTTGTATTATATGTGCAGTGTATTTGCTTTCCATCTGCACGTGATCAAAATCCTGCTGCAGTGGGCATCAGCAGTATTTGCTTTTGGCACAATAAACTGAAGGGTTGTCAGGTAGGCTTTTGTTGTGACAATAGTATGGAGCTTACCAAACTCCAGTGCCAACTGAGCTAGCATTTCTCAAATTAATTTCCGCCCCCCTTTTTTTTTTCTCCATTCAGAGTCTAAATCTGTGAACTCCATGTTGATTTCCCTTTTTCATATGACATGGAACAACATGTTGTTCTATATAACAACCGAAGTGTTATATAGTATTCAACTGATTTGTCACACTTGCAGCTCATCACAGTTGGCCATAGTGATTTTTCTCTTTTGATGCTTGTACAGCTCTACAATACATTCTGAAGGGAACTTTGTACAGTTTCCCTCTGATGTATTTAGGGCTGAGTACCAGGCACAGAGCAAATCGGTTCTGCAGTATTGTGGGAAGTGGTCTTTGTACGATAAATGTGAAATCATCACCGTGAACATGATGATGTTCAGTGTCTTGAACCCAGGTTCACTGATCATTCAGCAAAATGTGAGATTACTTGGGAAATGTTCTTTTAGTCTGTAAATGGGGAGCACCAGAGATGTTTACATTCTTTGTTGCAAAGTTCAGCTTAGCTTATCTCTTACACTGGCTTGTATCTGTGCCATGGTAGAGGTCTGGGGCATTGCTTGTACGCTCTGATGTTGCTGTTTCTCTTTCTGTGGTGTAAAACACTCTAGTCTCTGGAGAAGTTTGCCTAACCCAAGCGGTTCCTACTTAAACTAATAGGGTAACCTTGTTGCTATAATGGACTGTGATATACAGCATGTCAGTTTATATGATTTAATAGCCTGTCTGGGCTAAAAGCTCTGTGGAAGTTTAACACAGGGGTTTGATATGCTCAAGCCTGCTGGGGATGACTGCTCTTTATTTCCTGGCAGCAGTTACATAACATCAATTCATGTTATCACGTGCCCTGTCTGAAATAAGGCATCAGTGTCCACTGGTGCCAGCAGCAGCATATTCCTAACCAGACAAGAAAGCATCAACAGTTCAGCTCAAAAAAAATATTTGGGGCTAAAAAAAAAAAAAAAAGCAATGGATAATATACATATTATTATAGCACTGATTGATTAGGATAGGAGAGGGCTGCAGTTTTATGGAGGTGTAGGTTTATGATAGAGGAGAGAGGGAAAGGTGCAGGCAAAACCTGACAATATTGCTCTGGAACTACGAGTCAGGATGGAGATGAGAGGACTGTTGTGCCACTCACTGGATACCAAGACTTCCAGCACCTACGTGAGAAAGTTAGTTGTTTTTTGGTATATGAGTACTCCTTGACTACTCTTGGACGATTCCTTTCTGTAATGGTCTTTTTGCCTTCTGATGTAGATGTGTCATCTCCAGACCTCCCTGAAGGGAGACGAAGCTGGAGAATCGTGTAATTCTAGCAAAGGACCAGAACAATAGTTTGGCAAATACTCTGCTAGCCAACAAATTAGAAGCAGCTTTGTAACCTTTGATGAGACATTTTAGTTCTTTGTACTCAGTTTCCCATTTATAAAATAGGAATGGAAACACTTCACCATCCCAAGGCTACTTGTAAAAATACAGTAGTACAACACTACTTTTACAAGGGTACAAGTGTGGCAAAAGTTACAGGACTGAGGTTTCACAGTAGTAAGGGCCATTCATTTATTATGGATGTACTTTTAATGAAATTTTGGATGTGATCAAGGAATGTAATTAGGTGATCAGTACATTGTTCTCTTCCCTTGTATAGTAGATGTTCAGCCTTGGATATAACATATAACCTTAATGTGGTCAGTTGTGTGTCAGTTGCTCGGCGCTTTCTGTTGATTTGCATAACTAAAATCATATTATTACTATGTAAGCTGTTTTCAGGTTGCTCTTTGATTTGAATGTCATATAATCTATTTTAGAATTATCCTTTTTTTTCCTGCAGTTCCTTATCTTCAGTATTTATATGTACTTTTAACAACATGTTGGTGCAAAGAAAGTCTTTTGCTAAGACCATATTTCAAATCTGACAAGTACTTTTACAATTTTGTGATCATTTTCTGAAGTTTAGAAAGTGCTATGGACAATGATTTCTGTTCTATAGCTCCCAGTGCTTTATAGTCTGTGTCTTTTATGGCTGATTTCTGCCTATAAACATATTCATAAAACCTCTCACAACCAGAAACAATCGTCTATTTTTTTAGAGCTTGAGTGTAATCTATGGTTTTGAACTGTGCTACAGGAATGTTTGATGCAAAGGCATTATTCTACAGAAAAGCAGTTGCCAACCAGTGTGAGTCTGTGCAATTTAAGGTCTTGATTTATTGTTTTGACAGACTGTGGTTTGTAGAGGACTGGTAGCAGAGATAACAATAGGTTTTACAAACTCCTCTCCACCTATGGCCCCATGAAATTTTCAGATTTTTTTTTCAATGAAAAGTGCCAACAACAATGCATACAATTTATGTATAAAGATATGAATATTCCATTACTTTCTCATGCTTTTGGTGGGATTTCAGTGTAGAGCTTCTGTACAAGCAGTACATTTTCTCCAAAGGACAATTCAGGAGAATTCTACGAATAGTGCAATCTTTCAAAAATAAAAAATAAAAAATAAAAAATTCAAGGATCAAATCTTCTGCTGGTATCATTTTTCTAACTTCACAAGAATCACATGGGTAATTAATTGGGTCTTACATGCTGGTTGAATTGGGTAGATTGGGTTTGTATGCACAACTTTCCACTTGAATGTTGTTAGTGGCTCATGCATCCCAAGACAAAAGGGACCGAATCTCGTTAATAGACTTGAAGTTGCAATGCTAAAGTAGCTATGTTTTTTCTGCTTCTGTGGAAACTCTTATTTGCATATTTCTTTTACACTTGGACTTTGTGTTTAGCATAAAAACATAAACATCTTGTAATGTAATGTTTCTAGAGCTGTTATCCTGCTACTTCCCACAAGTATTAACTTCAGAGGTTGATAGTCTATACGCCCATATGCTAGGGCAGATTCATAGAATGGGTCACCAAAACCACCAGTAATTAGAAAACTAAGTAGTTTCTGGACATGAATTTAATATTTCGCTACCTAGAAAAGACTGGGGTGGTGGCCAAGAAGAAGACAGAGATATGTTGCTTAATGCATTCAGGCAACCTACTTAAAGCTATCAATATGCTATTGAAAAAAATGACTTGGCTTTCAAAATTATAAAATCCCATCTGAACAATTTTCAGTGGTGAAAAAGAAGTCACCCTTTAGAAGTAATTATTTCTATTTTTAAATGTGTATTTTCAAGTATTTTTTCTAGAACTTTCATCTAGAATTTGGTGACACCTATTGGTACTACTACACAGAAAACAAATGTCCTTCTCCTATATTTTGTAGTGATTACCTGTTTACCTAGTATTTATCTGTTCCTAATATGGTGAGCAACCTCTGCATTCTGATGGTTCTTGGAATTAAATATGGTACAGAAAATCTTCACCTGCTGATATATACCTTCTGATTTTTTGTCTATATAGCCTAATTCTGACTGTCCAGCTATCTTGACATAGCATCACCTTAGCCCTGGGGATGAAGAGATATTTCTGGTGTCCACTTTGAAGAAATTGAGCTGCTAATGCAGTACGTGCGGGAAGCATGAAAAGAAGAGGCTAGGAAGAAATGTCAGGAAGTCTCCTACTTTTGTCCTCTTAACCTCTCCCCTCTATTTGTAACATTACAAATAGGCTAGCCTCCTTTTAAAAACCCCAGTGATGCAGAGTCTGTAAACAGCCCAGACAATTTATTATATAGCCAGTGTTACAGTACTATTCTTATTTATAATAGCTAACCAGAAATTTCCTTGTCATGGCTTTAACTCCCCTCTATTTTGTCCTGAACACTGTACACTGGGAGAACACCTTTTTGAACACTAGTGTCAGATTAGTTCACTGTTCATTTTCAAATAAATTACCTTGTTTTTTTCAGTCTCTCTTAATAAGTCATGCTTCCTACATCTTTGATGATTATCTTTGCTCTCCTCTGGACTCTTTCCATTTAGCCTGTAACACTGAGAGCAGATACAGTACCAGCCAAAGTCTTATCATTTCCTAGTAGAGCAGGTGGGTGGCTTTACCTGTCTCAGAGACTGTGTTCCTATTTATATTTCCTCGACAATGTTGATTCATAACAGGCTTGTGTTCTGGTGTAATCTCCACATCATTTTCTGCAGAACTGGTATCAAGCCAAGTGTTCATCATTCTCCTCTTGTAATTCAGATTGTACCTTTTTGAAGGCAAGGCATTTGTCTTCATGTCTGTTTAAAGTTCCATGGCCAAAAAGGTGATGTGTCTTCATAATCCCTAGTGCAGTGTGATGCTTTATACTTAAACATTTTGAATTTTATCTCTTTATTGGACTTTGTTTCTTTACTTCTCCAGCTTGTCAAGAGTTTTAATTCTGTTTAACCTTCCAGTTACTTTAAATCTAGTGCATTGTTATTTGTGCTCTATTTGAGGTTCTTGCAAATGGCAAGCTCTACTCTAGATCCAGATTGTAAGATGGCAGGATTCAACATGTGTGATGTCTCCAGCTTTCAGCAATACATCCAGTGGTTCCTCCGTTTTCCCAGTCAAAAACAGAACAGGTACAAGTACCACCACTGTGTCTCTGGAAAATTTGTTTTATTCAAAAGCCATGCTTCTGGCCATGCAAACCTGTATAAATCATCTGGTGATCCCAGTAAAAATTGGTAAGCCATATGAATATGTCTTAAAACTCTGAGAGGCTCTGAGCACCACGTATTTCATGCATTGTGAGGCCTACACACGGGATTTCCTTCACAGGCTCTAGATGGCATCAGATTTACAGCACAATGTCAGCTGGCTCTTTAGGTCCCTTTTCAGATCAGAGGTCAGGATCAAGGAGCACATGGGCACATGTTCCAAACTGGTGCAGATAGGCAAAAAACTGCATTCCATTCAAAAAGCTGCATTTAAAACCCTATGGATGAGGACCGCTGAATGCGTGTTTTTAATGAAATACTAAACTGAATTAGGTGCAGGACAATGTTTGCAGGTGCCAAGGACAAGTTCCTTTCTGATGTTGGGTTGTCGGTGGTTGCTTTTTACTTAAGGCTATGAGCAGTTTTTGCACCTCTCTGACAGACATTGTCTAGTCCTTGTTTCTGTAGTTTTTAACTCACAGTTATCTGTGAATCTGAACACTTATTTGACATTGATCTGAAAAAAGAGAGTTAATGCAAATTTTGTTTAAATATCAGGAGAGTTCAATATGGGTATTAACATGATGGGGGTCTTAGAAATAAGACAAGCAAGATCGCATTCTGAATTATCCCCAGACATTCTAGCAGCTGTTTTCTTTTCATCTAAGTAGCTGCGAGACGAGTTTTATCAAGAGGCGAAGGCAAAAGCCTCCAGCAGTCATTGAGGTGAAAATTATTATAAACACCCCAATCTTTTCTGTGCTAGTTTCTTTATAAAATGCTGTGCATATCTTTTGAGAGACCAGGAATAAATGAGGCTCACAAGAATTGACATTTGTTGTTCCATAAACTGCCAAGTCAGTGTCCTTCACTGGGGAACAGGGTTCATATCTCAGCTGTACACATTTCTAAAAATACCCATTTATGTTGTGGGGATCCCTTCAAGTCAGTAATTCAATAATTTTGAAAATCAACATATCTGATATTTTCTGTTGTCAGCTTGGTGTGGGGGTGTTATTTTCAGTGCTGGAGAGGTGCTGTAGGTGCTTAAATTGCTTGAGTCAATTTGCCCACGACAGAGAATGAGGTGCCTGCACGGAAAGAGGAGACGCCGCTCCTCCCTCTCTTCTGGTTCTCCAGCAGAAAGTTTAGCTGATTCTGCAGAACCTACCTGTTTTCTTTTGTGCTAGGCCAAGTCACCACTCTATTTTCCCATAAGTACAAATGACCTGTGGACATGCAGTGAATTAGGAGTGGAAGAGATGGTGATAAGCCAGGAGCACTGCAGGAGAACATCAGCAACACTTTTCCCTTTCGGAGCATTGCGAACATGCAAAGGACCTCTCAGAGTACCAGAGGAAAAGGTAAACAGCAGGGGAAGAAAGTAGTTTGGAGCAGTATTTTCAACCCATTGTCTGGGGACCTGAGGGTAGCGGTTTCTAAGAGACTCACACAAGGCAGGAAAGGAAAAGCAAAGTTACTGAGTTCTCACCAAACAGGAAATGTTTTAGGTCCCCAGATTGCTTCTTTGCAATATGTTTTAGTGCTTAGCCCATTTTGTGGTGATCCTTTCTGACAGAATGACAGTTTAAATAGCAAAACTGTTCAAAGCACAATCTTTGTTTGTTCCTGACTTGTTCAAAGGGCATTCAGGAAAGAAGAATAGTCCTTTGTTATAAGTTGCCTGTCTGAGCAGTTGTAGTTACAATATATGTAATTAGTTTCAGAGTTATAATTAAGTCGATATAGCTAAATCATATGAGCTCTATTATTTCAGTGTTGCTGTCATTTGACCTTAAATCAAGCAGCATAAACAAAACAAGGACTTTAAAGTTCCAACTACTTTCCCTAAATTTTATATTTTGAATTTTATATTGTAATTGTTTGCATTTCCATTCCTGCTAAGCAGAGATATTATTATTATTCTGTGTCAGAGAGATGTTAGGAGACATTATTGCATTTTTTGTAAATCGTAAAACACTATCGCTTTTGCAGCCAATTTCCAGTATTAGTTTTTATAATGATAATTTAATAGATTCGTATTTTTTTAATGCCAAAACAGAATATTGTGACTATCTTGATGGAAGTGATAGTGCTTTAAGAACATTCATTTATCTGCTGGAAGGTAATCAAATGCTCATAATTTCTGTAGGCATAAAAGGACTCAAAGCTTGTCAAAATAGGGGTATTTGGATGACTGGCACTACATGTTTCTTTATACTGGTATTTTTTTAATGTTGTACAACAGAATACTGATCAAGTTGTTTGTTTTTTGTTTTTTTTTTTGAGATACTCGACAGCAAATGGTCACATGGTCTGCTTTTAGGAAATGTCTTATGATTTCATGTTTAATTTTCTGCCTTTTTCCTTTTGTTAGTATTTTCTTTAATATGCAAGTTTCCTAAACGCTGTTGGCACAGCTGACCACAGACTGTAAGAATGTCTTTGGCAAGAAAGGCTGATAGATGGGCCTTAACTGCATACAGATTTCATCTGTCTCATCTAATACTTATTAAGAAATCTAACTTAGGTTAAATTGTATTATACAAAACTTCAATTGGATCATGGACTGCCAAATAGCTGTTTTCTGTAGTAATTACTGGACTTACATCTCCACCTACTGGCTGATGGGGCAAATTCCCATTTGAAAGTCAGTTTTATTGCAATCCAAGCTGTTTTTAATACTGTAAGGAAAGTTTTTACAGGCAAGTAATTTACAGACACAATTTTAAGGGGAAGTTTGCTCAAAGCTATTTAGCTGTGTATGTAATTAAGCCACTGACTTCAAACTCGCTGACCTACGCATGTTAGCCTTGGTCTTAATAAAGAAAGTAAGACAAGATTTTAAGTGAGGAAAAAATTTGAAAAAGCGTTTAAACCCACCTACAGATCCTTTCTGTGGGAACATGTGAGTACATCCAAGAGCCAAGAACACAGTAGACCTCTAGAAAGTTATTGCAATATAACCCAATAAAGCTGAAGAGAATAACATGATTATTATAATTAGGCTCCAAGAGAAATGAATTAAAGAAATAGAAAAATCTGTTCTAACAAGGTTCTCGGGCAGCTGGCCCACAGGGTGATTATCAGTGTTGATATGCAACAACAAAATCACAGTTCAGGCATGAGCAAAGAGAAAAAGCTGAAATTTAATACCAAAAAGTACAAAGTCAAAGTGGACAGATAACGAGAATTTCTTTTGGAGTAGATTTCATCCATTGGTAACAGTAAAGCAGGAGAAATACTATTTTTAAAAGCAGCTCGTAACAGCAACTCTCTGGTGTGATAACAGCAGTGGAAGGGCAAATGCAGTCCTGAAGCTTGTTTTGCCATAGCCCATGGCCTTTCAAGGTTACAGAGTATTTCAGAATCTCAGCGAGCCCCTACTCCTGTTCCTCACAAGTTAGGGAATAATCTCTGCCCAGCCTAGAATGGAATCTGACATGCTTCTGCTGTTTTTTAGACACAGCAACCTTTTCCTTGTTTCCCTGGGGAGAACATACAATAAACAGACACAAAATTACAGCATAGGGTGTTCATTTATATCTGAATTTATACCAAAGGCTTTGTTTTCTGTTGTTTTCAAACATCAAGTTTCTGGCTTCAGGAAGCTTCCTACTAAGGATACATTGGCAAAATCTAAGTAATTGTGAGGAATATTAAGAACCCAAGCTCCCTAGTACTCATTTCTAGGTGAAATTAGAGATATGCTGCTTGGGCAGAGTCATACTAACTCTCCTACGCACACACTTTTCATTTTACAGAGACTCAGTCTGGGTCAGATGCCCTATCAGGTGCATCTACAAAGTCATACAAGCCATTTAGAATTAAGTATCTATTCCTACAGAAGCTCATGTTAAACAGTGATAGAATTGAGATGCTAAATGAAGTGGGTTTCCTCTAAATTCTTTTTGCTCTGATCAATTTCTTTACAATAGTTACAGAAATGAAGCAAAATAGGATCATGTCCTGAATGGAAAAATAGCTGTTACCCATCTGGAAAACAATTTTTCCAGAAATATGGAAGACATCTGAAAGAAGCTTAAAAGACACTTTGTTCTCTATCTGTAAATAATAGGCACTAGTAGAAATATTATTTACAGGGTAAGACAATGGCTGTAGTTCTCAAGATGGTGGATTTTTGAATGGTTTCGTTACTTTAGAAACTATTAATTTAACTAGTAAATTTCTGCATATTATGACATTCTAGACATCATAGAGAATCCAAAATACTCCCAGAGCAGAATTGAATCAGAAAGATGTGGAGTTCAATCCATTAAGCAAGACTGGTGGGCTTCCCGTAGCTTGACAGCAATAGATACCTCCCAAATCTCTGAAAAGGCTGGTCTTTCTGGCAATGACGTGTACATACCTAAGCAGCCAGGTTGTTGAAACATATGTGATCTATCAGATTTAGTCCTGCTCTGTCTCTAAAGACGAATCAGCTTTCATTTTGATGGGCTTCTTCCTTTTCTCATACAATTCCAGTTTCATAATTCCTCTGATTATTCTGGCACAGTTCTGTGATAAGTTTCATTTTTCCTTCTTTCTGAAAATAGCTGGCCAGATTTGTATGCAGTCTAATACTGCATGTGATCTTCAGCAGTGCTAGTGATCTGTACCTGCTGGAAAGATCTCCACTGACAGATCTTAAACTTGTATTTTGCCTTTCCAAAGCTTATCTGATACTTCTTGCATCCATTCTTGAACAATCTGACCTTGCATATCTCAGGTATTTGGAACAACTATTACCGCAAAATTTCAAATGATTCATTCTTGGTTCTGATGAAGCAATGGGCAGAAGATGTGCAGGAAAGCACTGAGATGAGATGTATTTTAAAGGTTTCCTTAGAACTTGTATGTTTCTTTTCCAATACTTGAGTCCATTTTCATTCAATAAGTGTTGATGGTTTTTCACTTTCTCTAATGAAGCTTGAAATTAACATAGCTTTTTGTTTACTTTGTTATTTGCAGCAACATCATTGATAGTAATATCATGGCACTGGGAATAGTTCTCGCAAAGCTGGAGGACAGAAGTGAAAATTGTTTTGGAAATTATTTTGGATTGGCCCTGTATACATATAACTAATATTTAATATTTCTATATTTAGAATGCTATTCGTTTAGGGGAAGACAATCCATGTGAATCAGAGATACAAATGATTTTGACTCTGAACTCTTTGGTAGCATCACTTTAACTTAACACAGATGCAATTTTATTTAAAAGCTCAACTAAACATAAAATATTTTTCTTATTGTGATTTGCTTAGCATGGAAAAATACTTTTAAAAAAGGAAGAATTGAAAACACATCCTGAGATTTCTGGTGTCCTTGTATATTTGGTATCTGTTTAAATAAATCCGGTGTTGACCATAAGGTCAGAGTCTGTTAATATTTGCTTTGGAGAATTCTGTCTTTCTGAGCCTTTTTTTTTTTCCATTGTCTATTTTTTGGTCACTGTAAGAGTGAAGTATAACAGTATATATACTTCCTTACAGAGATATGTTAGTAATGGAAAAAAGAGTCTTAGGTGTCTGTAATCCATTTTTCAAAGTTAGGTATATCAGTCTGAAAAATGTACTGTTTTGGAGATTCTCTTGTTGGGACTCAGTAAAGAAGCAAAAAATCTGTAGATGAGAACAACAGCTACATAAGTAGTAACTCATCCCAGTGTCAGAGCAGGTCTGGTAACTGAAGTGCTGTCAGATTTGTTAGCTAAAATAAGCCACTGGGGATTTTCATGACAACTTTCCTTCCTGCACATTTGATATTCCATATTTCTGAATTATTCAGCATTGCTACTGCTAAGTCAGATAGTGTCTCTGGAGCGTAATTATCTTAGCAATGGTTAAAAACAGGAAAAAAAAGTCCCAATTATATATTCATTGTTTTTTGAATACTTGGAACAGTAGTTTCAAATACCGACTGTAGTTCACAGGAACCTGAAAGCAGGGCTGGGAAACGCTGGAGCAGATATTGCCAACTCATTGAAGTTACTAACAAGCAGGGCAAAAACAAAACATTCCAAGATACGCAAAAACAAATGGACCTAAACTAATGGTGAAATGTGATCTATTTTAGGACAGTCACTTTCTCCATGTGCCAAATGTTTTAGTTGTAGGTTTTCCATGCCTCACCTTTTATTTTATGGAAATTAAAATTAATTCAGTTCTTACCACCTAATAATGAGAATATTTAGCTAGTTTTTGATCTACTGCTTTTTTAGCTGGAGCCATGTTCTGCTAAAATGGACTGACGTTTCAGGATGGGGAACTTGGGAAGCATTCGGTTAGGTATCTAGGTGTCTTAATATTTGTCTCATGGCAAATTAGAGTATTCCCAGACGGTTTCCTTTCAATTTGACTAGGCTGGCTTAACTAAAAAACCATTGTTCTTCTTGGCAACCATAATGTATCTCTAATCTATAGCAAAAATGTACTCTCAGGGATACAGAATACATAACCTCTGTCTTGGCCATGAGTAAGCTGTATGAGAGAAATAGGCTTTGGTGCTGGTCCCCTGTACAGTAGCAAGTGAGCCCAGTTTGTTGTTGTTGTTGTTGTTGTTTAAGCCTGATACTAGTAACTGACTGTCTGGTACTGATAACTTTCATCTGACACTGATAACTGTGTCAGATGAAATGAACTCTTGAGCTAGTGTCCAAAAGACCATGAACACCGTTCAGTAATTTATTTTTTTTTCCTCTGGACTGAAACAAAGATTTAAGAAATGAAATGAAAAATTTATTTTGTTAATTCCATGAACACTAATTGAAAAGAAATTACTTTTTGTTTGTTTGACCTTTCACTGGGAGCCTTTAAATGTGATCTCTCTTAAAAGGTTTTGTTTTCATCACAAACTTTAGTGAATGTTTTATCAAAGCATCCTACTGAAGGAAATTAATATTGAATTTAATAGATGAAGTAAAGAGCAAGCTTCTTACCAGAGAATCATGTGTCAAAGCTAGGAAGAGAGCAAAATTCAGCATGTTAACTGCAGGTATCTGTCTGTCTAGACAAAAGACTTAGACATTCTGGATTTGGGGTCATTTTCATATTTTGAACTGTTGTTACACCTACGGTATTGAAGAAAGAAACAGTGTTTTCCCTCTGGAATACTGGACTGAAAGGGCTCTGCTCTTTCTTATTCCTGATTGTCACTGGTAGTGTGTGTGCTTTTTGAAGCTCTCTGCATTTGAATTTGTCATGAATTTGTCAACCATACAATTCTCTATAAACTATCTCATACTAAATTCAATACACTATGGTGCTGAAGTGTTAAATTCAAACAGGACCACTCACAGTCGACTGTTGAGACTAAAATTAGCTCCTACTTCTTACATCCTCTTCCCCCATTTTTTGAGCTGTCATCTTTCTTTTTAAATTAACTAATTTCAATTAATTGATTAATTAGTTCTTTGGGTGGAAAAAATATTTAACATTTCCTAAAATATTTTTGGCCATTTAGCTTTCATATATAGATTTAAGGAAAAAATATAAAACTAAATTCTACCAATATTTAATGACAGATGTAGTACTCCCTCTTTCCATTTCTGTTCAGTTGATGCCTGTACAGCTTTATTATCTCAAAAATGCACAGAATTTGTAGTTCTGTTTTCTGTGCACAGGCCTTATTGGAAAGCAAGTGAGCAGCTGTATATTTATGTTGAGGCAAGGAGAGGCAGCAATATTATACCAGGTGACTCGGTTGAATGGTCACAACAAACACAGTTTGGAATTTAGAATTTTTAATCAATGCAGACAGATTTCAAAATATTATTAACTGAATGAGTTCAAGTGACAAAGATACTAAAATATTCTTGCAAGTATTTCATAAGTCTAAAAAGAAGCAGATTTCAATAGGCAAAATGTTCTGAATTAGGGATTTTTGAATACAAATGCTGATGTTACGGAAAACAAATGAGAACAATCAGAAAAGTTAGTATAACACCAAATGTTTTGTCCAAATTGTTACTTTTTATCGCTATCAGAAGTAAGTTTGATTACTGAGTAGAACATCCTGGAGGACAGGCTTGAAGCCAAATTAGCCATCTGTCCACATTCGTTACCTGCAGGAGTGATGTCAGAGTTGGCTTCAGGGATGCTCCAGCTGGTGTCCTCCAAGGGAAATATTGGATGTCATCAGTCTGAGTGCACCTTGCACGCTTTCCTGCCCTGAAGGTAGGGTCAACACACTCTGATAATAACAACAACAAGCCAAAGAGTTGAGCCAAAGAAAAGTTCTTTGAGATGGAGGTTGGGCTGGCTGCAGCTCCCCCAGCTCCCTCCAAAACTGGAGCAATCCTCCAATTCTGATTTCAAGCATCCAGAAGCCTGCAGTCTCAGGGCATTGCTGCTGGTGCAAATGATATTGCTGAGTACAGAGTAGCTGGAAGGGATGGGCATACTGTCATCCTCTGCCTCAAAATTCAGCAGCCTCAAATTCAAAATGCTCCCTGTGTTCTGCCATGTACAGCAGACTGGGATTTCCCCAGCAATTTGCAAGTCTGATGTGGAGAGTGAGGAGGAGGAGAATTTGTGTGATATACAAGGTTATGTATACTTGCTATGAAATTTTGGGACAGGTAAGAGGAAAGCTTATTGAAAGACTGTGGATAAAGGAAAATAAAAGGATGATGGTAGATATTATAGAATACCTATTCTCTGTTTGGAGGCTATTGTAGACCATCTCATCAAAAGAAAGAAGTGAGTGAGGCTCTCTTTGAGCATGGATTGAAAATTTGAAATACTACTGAATAATCTACTTGTAGTTATCTGTAAAATAATAACATTAATAATATTGAAAATGAATTTTCTTCTTTAATGGAAGTTATGGTGCCATGAGACACAGGGAGAGCATGACCAGCTCCCTGCCACCAGAATAGTGAGAAGATGGTCCTGCTCTCCACAGTCGCTCGTGATGCTGACTTAGTGCTGCTTCCTGTCTTCAGGGGAAGTACCCCTCTCCAGGATCCACGTAAGCTCACTAAAAATAAATAAATAAATAGAAGCTCAGGGAAAAAAAGCCTATTTTTCTGGCATTTAAATGAATTTTGTAGCAGCTTGAAGAGGACCAAAGCAGTTACATGGGGAGGAGACCACACATCTGCAAGCTACAACAGGGAGGGATAGAAGACTGAGCAGTGAGCCAGGGAATGAGTTCTCACCCTTTGGTAGCAGCAAGTCATTAGATCTGTTAAGCCATATTAGGAACTCAGCTACCTAGAACAATGAAGAAGAAGTAAATGTGCCCTTTCTTCCAGTGCTTTTGGTATTGCCAATGTTGCTTTCTCACGAGCTGGTTAGAGAGTGGACGCATCTTTAATTTTCATCTGATGATTACACAACAGGATAAGAAGAAATTGCTGTCAAAGAGTAGCTGTCAATGGTTTGATATTAGACCGGGTATGTCTAAAAGACTGATACAGGTCCCCGAGGCAACTGTCTCTGTAGAACCCCACATCCTAGTTCCGTTCTGTGTCTTCATTAATTGTCTGAATAAATAGGTAGAAAATGAATGGCATCAAGTTGACATTGGCTGGATATTAAAAGTCAATTGGGAAGACAGGGTCAAAATGAAAGTGTATCCTGGCAAATCAAAGAAATTGTTAAAAGACAATAACATGAGATTCAGCACAGAAAGCAAGAAAGTATCAAGGGCCACTATTGAGGAGAAATTTAAAGCACAAAATAGTTTGTTAGCACTGTGACTAGGACGAGAAACATAAATTGTTAAATAAACAACAGTGTGCAAATTTAAGTGTGTTAACATCCATAAGAAACATCAGGTAACTATTCCAGTCTGCATACTTGTGAAGTGGCAGGTGCATCCCCGTGCCCAGATGTGGCCACCATGCCTAGGAAAGATGCAATAGTCATCCAGAGACCCAGTTATATTTCAGCTGCTTAATCTAGAACACAAAGGGCATTATATCTGTTTTCAGATTTTAAAAAGGTCAATAAAAAGTGGCTAGTGATTAATTGTTCCCATGGAAACTGGGGCAATTTCTGACAGTTATAGCATTGTTCGCACTTTGTTTATTTACTGTAGTTAGCATCAGGCAAAGGCATTGTGTGAAGCGGACAATCTGCTTCTATATCATCAAATATGTTAGTTTCATCAGCCCTCAATGTTTTAAGGAGTGCTATATAAACTAAAGGAGTAGTGGTGGTGGTTTAAGTGGTAGGAGTACCTTGAAAAATGTTTTGTGTGTTGGTTTATAGATAAAGTAGCTGTAATGCCCTCACCTGTAGAATTTTTTAATAGTGCTCTGAGAGACAGATTTATCTAACATTCAGAACTGTTCTTGTGCAGTTATTTTTTCTGCTATGAAAACCATATTTTTATGGATGGAGAGGAGCAGTTAATGATTTGCTGAACTCTTTAACTCCAACAATGAGCTTTGTTTAGTAACTGAAATATTAGGGTGAGCATTCTTAATTCACTGAAGTACTTCGTTCATGTGTTTGGTTCCTAAGAAGAAAATTAAAAACAAACAAACAAACAAAAAACATAGTAATTAAAGCTCTTGTCATAAAGTCAGTTTTGCAGAGCTTAAAATAATAGGAAATGGCTAAGTTTAAATAATGTTACTTCAATGATTTAGACTTAGAGTACTGAAAAATAATTTGAGCAAAAATTCAAGCAGTATGTTCAGACCTGACATTAGAGGCACATATGAAATCATATTTTAAAGGATTTTTTAAATGTAACTTCCTGCATAGTAGCCCCAAAAACATTTTATTTGGTGTTCTAGGTAAGTTTTTTAATTCTTACAAGCAACACTTCTTAAAGTAAGATGTTTTCAGCAATTAACTAGTCCAGCGTGAATCCAGGATGTCTAATTGCACTGATGCTGTAGGAGGCAGACCCAGGTAGAATTTTAGTGACTGAGGAAAGCCCTTCTTGTGTATCAATTTCTAAACAAATACCTTTGTGCAAGAATTGATATTTCAAATTATTATTTAAATCCACAGAGAAGCCACATGCTTTCTGAAAATTATTTTTCTTTTTTGTTACTTACAATAAATTGCATAATAACTTCCTACTAGGAAACATATCTAAAACATCTTACTTTCATCTCCACCTAGAGTACAATTTAATTATGCTTTATGGATAAAACTCTGTAGTTATAAAACTAAAATCAAATCCTTCATGCAAAAAGAAAAATGTTTTTGACTATATTCCATTCTGTGAAACAGGAGCTTTTTATTACTTGCACTATTTGTCAAGAATGTCTTATACGTTTCCTGTTGAATACATAGTTGTTGGCTTTCATCTTGATAATGAAATACATACACACGTACTCTGAATGGATCTTGACATTGGAGTGAACTTCATTATTCCACAGAGATGCTAAGTTCTACTGTAGGAGCGTTGGATCAGTTGCATAGTGTTTATCATGTGGACACCATTGCTCATGGCAACAGGAGTTTGTGGATGCTGATATTATTCATTTGGAGCTTTGCATCTGTTATTAGTGCAGGGCAAATAGCACCTTGATCTTGAGGAACTACAGGACTGCATACGTGGATCTTTGGTTGGCATCTACTTTGTATTTACAGAGTTCTTGAAGTTACAGAAGCAAAAAGAGGAAGATGTTTTTCAGTGTTTCTTACTTTTCTTCTTAGTCATTGCTTCAGACAGCACCAGTATGATTGGTATTGAGGGTCTGTGTTCTACTGTATTCTTCCTTAAAAACTGAATGCCGGACAGCGCGCCTGTTGCTTTGATGCTCTCTGATTTCTGACATTTCGTAGGAACTGAAATCAAGTCTCAAGGTGAATTTCTTCCCTGTGAGTAAGGTTGTTTTGTATGTTGCTTCTACACAGGGAGATGGACTACATTGAGCTTTCTCCTTGGGAAATGCAGGTGTATGAACCACCCCAAGATTAATTGAATGGTATCTAAAGGGTATCGGTACAGACAGGGTGATGCATGAGGGAAGAAAACCACTAATACAGAGCATGCTGTGCCAGATTTGCTTGAAGCTGCTGTCTGTGCTCTGGCAAGAGAAGCAACAAAGACAGAATGCTGACCTCTGTGAAGCTCATTCTTTTTCTAAGAAAATGTACTCAGTCTTTCCTTCTTGCTATTACTCATTGTCAAGAAATTGTATCTTCCAGCTAGAGCAGATTTTGGCCTTCAGGAGTAGTTTCATCCACAAGTCATTGAAAGATATTGTCAGGACTCCACTTCACCTGACCCCAAAACACAGCTTAGTTTTGACTGAGGTGCTTCTCTGCCTCCATTGAGACATTAAGCCTCATCGCTAAAACCCCAAACACAAATATGAATGGGGTTATTTTAACAATATATGGAAGCAGATTGTATCCCTTTGGCTTGTTGGCTTTCCCACTTACTCCTAATATTAGTTGGTAGTGGAATAGTATCTTCTGTAATTACAGTGGAAGCATAATTCTGCTTGTAAAGTATAGTCATTAGGGGAAAATATTCACAGTGTTCTGTTTCATTTCATCTTTATTTATTGAATATCATCCTGTGTATATCTTCAGAAAGAAAGCTATAAAAGATTCTGTCAATGTTAGTAATTTCAGTCTTTGACCTGCAATTCCATGTTTTATAATGTACTTATTTGTGTTTTGCAATTTGTATTTAATTGTGTCTGAGAAGTCTCATGCATAACATTCTTCCTTTAAATTTTCCATTAGTTTTATTTTCTTGTCAGCAGAATACGGTTGAATGCTACAGCAGCTGCTTTGCAACTGTAGCTCTTCTCTCTTATTACTGATAATGACAGCCAACAATTTACTGCGTGTATTAAGTTTGGTTATGCATTGTTGTATAACTGAAGTTTTCAGAAAAATATTTTCTGAAGCATAGGACAACAAATGTCAGGCTGACCTAATTACTGTTATCCTATCTAGGAGCTCTCTTCTCTTCCACTAGCTGCAGAGAAGTTGTTGGAAAATGTATGTTAGCAAAGTATTCAGACTTCTGCTGTGTATGGCATCATTATTCCCATTTTTGTTTAGCTGGTAGTGGGTGAATATTTTTACTTAAGGAAGTAAAGGGGGGACTGCCCCAGGTGGAGGGAATGGAAGCTGCTGCTGAGGTCCATGCCCTTGGGCTTGTGCTGGCCATGGGGAGACGGGGACCCCGAGAGCTTGTGGAGTTCCCCAGCAGGACTGGGAAACAAGCTGGGATGAGCTCAGAGGACTTGGGTTGAGAGTTCAAAAAGAAAGGAAGTTGCAAGGACAGAGTAGACATGATCCTGTAATAGGAGTGCTTGCATTCTTCAAAAACATCTAGGTTTTATTTAGTTAGCATAATCCCTGTTGATCTTGGCCATTGTCACTAAATAACAGACTATAATCTCAAAGGTTGCTGAGATGTACAAGCCAAGGTGATGTAAGTGCCTGCAGGGTAAAGTGATGTCCCATGGTGAGAAGTTTCGGAGCAGATTGAGCGGTTTGAGTCTCTAGGGAAAACAGATGAGTTGAGGTGTGAAGCCCATCTGTACATTGACACTGGAGAAGGGTTACAACAGCACCTTGGTCCTTTACCAAGATTCAGTTCACATTTCCAAGGACAGCTTTTTTATTTCAGACCACGAAGATGTGGAGTAGTGAAAACAAGTCAGCATGAACCTAGGGCCTTAAAGTAACGCCCTCCTCTTTGCATTTGCACTTGAAGTACTTCCAGGCAGAGCTAAGAAATCTGTTAGATTAGAAGCACTGAGCACTCTTTGTGTAGTCTGTAAAATAATAACAGTATTACCAACTCCATCCTATAAATATCATCCACCTAATGAGACTATCTGTCAGTAACCATTCAGACAATATAGAGCCCATTTGTCTGTGGTGATGAACGTGACTGTGATGGAGGAGATCAGATGAAACTACAGTTCCACTGTTGCTGGTAACTGCTATTACTAACAATAGATTATTCTGATTATTTTGTTATTAAGGATTTGCCTTTTTTTTTTTTTTTTTTTTGTGAAGTCTTGACAATAAAGCCTTTATAGATCAGTTGCAAGAGTTGTTATTACTGTCCAGCTTATCTTCCTGCCAGTTCAGGATTTGATATGGCTTTTGTGTGTTTTCTAATTTAAGTCTGAAATGATAGGGCTTTCACTAGCAGATATTTGGAAATGAGTCAGAATGGCTGATTGCCCCAAATTTTTCTGCCTCTTCAGTTGTTTCTTAAAATAATAGTATCATTTATTTTATCTGTATGCTATTAATCTAGATGAACGCAGCAGAATAGTTATTTCCTGGAAGTGTGTATAGGCAGGAGTCTTGGGATTTGAGTTAATGCATTTTCAGTGCTTACATGTTATCATTTCCAGTTCTCGGTTCATTCTTGCGGTGCTTTCATTATAGATAGGCAGAGGTTGGGGTGACCACTCTTGATGCTGGCTCTGTCACGTGGCAGACACATGAGGGGAGCTGGGTGCAGGAGGGAGCAAGCCTGCAGAGGCTGCTGGGGTCTGCCTCGGCGAGTCACTCAGGTGCCAGCTCTGTGCCCAATCCCACATGGAGCAGCTTTACTTCTGGGGGGCTGCCATTGTTCTGCCTTTGCATTACTCTCAGAGGTCCCCTTCTGCTTGCTGTTCTCAGAAATGTGTCCTGTACTCTCAAGCTATGCGAAAATTTTAGTTTGCAACTTGGAGGGCTGGGGTGGATGTGGATGGTCTTCCCATGCAGTGGAGGTGCTTTTCTGTGTGTGGGCTGTTACAGTACATAGGAATTCTTGTTTCCGGCTCTGAGGCTGACGTGGTTCAGAAATGTTTGCACTACAGCCTGTGCAAATGATCACAACTCTGTGGAAAATCCATTGTCATTATTTGCCTTTGAGGTCGGGTCCAGAGTTCATGCACAACAGCATAATTTCACTGGCAGCGTATTCTGCATACACTTAAGCCATCTAAAGAGCCGGCTTTGCAAGGCATTATTTGGCAACAGAATCGTGTAGTCAGTGATAGAGATTTCTAGTGGCTTACCTCTAGAGGTGACCATTTATCAGTAAATAGGGTAATAAGTGTGCTTGTTTCACAGATTTTTATATTTAGAAGAAAGGAAAAATGTGATATTTCAACTGGGATAGACCCTTTTCCTCTTAGCTGCATATCAAATTATTCACATGGCTGAAAGAGTTTCTAACAGAAGTGAGCATTTATAACAACAATCAACAGCTCTTGCCATCAGAATATTTTAGAAACAGTTACTGAAAACTATCTATACTATAACATTATTTTTCTAAACAACCAGTTCACATCCAAATTCTGAAGGAAGAACACTAGATATCACTCTTTGTGAGGAAATAAAATAAGCTATTGGGTATCTTCTGCAATTCCTGACAGTCTTGCTATTTCAAAGCCCAAAAATATTAATCTCCCTTAGATCACGTTGTAGATATTCTCTCTATCTATGTCATTATTACTAAGGCACATTTCCATGCACTTTTAGTACAGAGTGAATGAGCTTATGCAAATGTGGAGAGCTGTCCCTAGACCAGACTTCCATTTTATTTTTATTATCAAATGGAGATTTTTTTAATGTGATTTATTATGATGATAAAACAGGAAGGTTCATTTCCCTAGGTTTCCACAGCCCTGCCTGCCCATCTTTACAACAACATCAAATTAAAAGCAGATGCTGTCATGGGACAATGAAGTGCTCAACATCATCAGCTTTCAGCTCCTTACTCCCTTACTGTGAAGTGGTTTCCAGTGTTTTTCTGTCAGTTCTATTTCTGAAAATCTGTTTTCACTGTTTCATAGATTTTACAAGAAAATATTGTTGTGCCTCTGGTGCAGACAAGGGGAAATCTAACTTCATTATAGTTAAGTACCCGCCTCCCCATTCCCCTCTATAGTGGGGTAATGTACCAAATTATAGAGTTTTAATAAATAGCAAGGATGCAGTTAGAAGCACATTTCTAGGATCTCAGAATATCTTTGGCTATGTTTGCCTCTTCAGGCATTATTTTTTTTTTTGTCATCACTGTTCCTGATGCCTTCTCATAGCATAATGCTAATGTTCTTGAAATTGTTGACCAATGGCAAATGGGTGACCTGCTTTTTGTAGCAATGGTGTGAAGCTACATGGGTTCCAGTCTTCCTCCCTGTCACTATGCAGTGATTTCAGGCTTCTGCATTAACCCCTAAAGACAGAAATAAATGAAATATTAAAATTACCTTTTGTCCCCATTTCCTGCCTAAGTTTTGAAGCAGCATGTGTGCGCAAGGGTAGAGCAGGGGCACTTGCTGACAGCACTTCTGAAGACTGATCAAAGAAATAATATTCATCCACATCCTCTGCTCTGTGGCAGATCACAGGCCCTATCATTAACTGTGTGTCTCATTCACTTAGCAAAGTGTGAGCACTCTGTCTGCTCGAATCAGGATCACTACGCCCAGTTTGCAGGACCCTGAAGAAAAACTGATTCCATCAGTGTGCTAGGCAGCAGTATCTTAAAAGATCTTGCTAAAGAATCAGGAGAAGGTTATTGTAACTATGCTTCTACTTAAAGTCTTTCCAACTCAGAAATGTCCTTTCCAACTGGAAATGGCCTTCACTAATTATTTGGTCTGATCTGGCATGGAAGTGGTGGGGTGACCAAAAAGGAAACCCGATGAAACCAAGCCAGTGTTGCCACTTCCTTGCAGTGCTTTAATAGTAACTACACATTTGCCCAGCTGAAGCATTCGCTGTCACAGAAATAAAATTTCAGCCTGAAATATTGCAGCAGAGACAGAAAAAAAAGGCTTCTGTATAGTTTGAAGTTTATGACAGTGACTTTAGCTTGGTGGCCTTTTTTGTCCTTTTCAAAGTTTTCCAACTGTTGCAAATATGCATCCAGTGCTATACGGTGCCATCCAGTGCAGTCAACAGAATGACCTTTTTCTCACCTGCAAACCATAAAAAGACCAAGCAGCTCTTTTACCAGCCCCCGTGGAGTACATATGGCATAGGAGATGCCACAGGCCTGGTAGGCACAGCCCTGCTGGTTCTGCCTGTTCAGCAGATGCTACGGTGAGCAGTGCTGATGGAGCAAGGGGTGGTGCAGCTGTTCTGGTCAGCTGGTGCAGTCCTGCTGCAAGCTGTGAGCAGTGCAGGGAAAAAAATGCACTGGAGCAGTTCGTAATCTCCGGGCATGAAGTCACCATTACCCATTGTGTGCAAAAGCTGGCTTTCTGGGCTGTGGTGCCTTCAAGTCTTCTTCAATCTGGAATAAGTACAGAATGCTTTAGAGTTATAGAAATCAGTCGTAGAGTTACAGTAATCAGAATAACTTAAATCATCTGTAACATCTAACAGCAGGCTGATAACCAGTGAGATTTGTTGTTATTATTTATCTGTTTATCTCTGTTGGGAGATCAAGGTTGGAATTAAAGGGCTATTATGGAAATTAAATAAATAAATAAATAAATAAAAAGCTATGTTTGGGGTCCCAGTAGATACGTTTTAAGAAGAATCATTTATCATCAAATTTTAATAAAAATTTCCAGGAGTTTAAACTTTACTTATGGTGCTGTACTGTGTTATGTAAATAAATAAAGCAAAAGTCCTGGAAAAGGAAGATAGTTCTCTGGTTTATACCTCTACACCTAAAGAGAAGAAGGTAGCATTGTAATTGGATAGTAATTCTGTTGAGCTACTGCCCCCATATATTCTGAGAGAACATCCTTGAAGGTAGTGTTGGAATTTAATGAACTGTTGTTATTCCCTAATACTTGGGAGGCAGTGATGGAGTTGCTGTGCAACCAAGAGAGATGACCTACAGATATGCTGCTGGCCTTGTTCCCTGTTTGAAAATAGAAGTTTAATCTCAAATGAGATGTCAATTTACCTGAGTGTTACTTTCCATAGACACAGATTTCCTTGTTAGCTTGAGCAGATCTTTCCTGTTTAAAAGTAAGATGTACACTCAATTTAGAATAGTGGCATTGCCTTAAAATGTCAGCCTCACATTTCATAATAACCCAGAGGGAAAAGAGATGATAGTAGGAGGTTCATTGTGCCTTCAGCTGAATGGCACAGGCCTTCATAATCAAAATAATTGGATTTTTACAAGAACCAGAAACAGGGTGACTTCCCATACTTGCAAAATTCTTAGGCTGTGCAAAACATTACTTAACTGTTTGAACTTTGACCTTGAGTTAACTTTGAATGCAGAGTCTGATGTAGTGTCTTTTTTATTTCCTGACTTGTTGAGAAAGAGTATATCCTTTAAAAAAGTGATTTTTTTTCTTTTTTATTTTTAGATATGCTTCTAACTAAACCTTACTAAAAGCCAGAAGGCCTAATATAAGTTCATATTTTAGAGACATTTGGTAATATTTTGACTCTGTACTGTAAATTGAAAGTTGCATCAAATTTTGCTCGCAGGATTTTTTATTTTTTTTCTAGCATTTCTTACTCACTTCCTACTAATAGGCTGGAGGGTTTTAGGGCAGCAATTGAGCTGCACATGTCTGATATCCCTGCCCCCTCATGCCATGAACATGGCTCAGCAGTAGCGCTGCTCTCAGCTCACCTTACAAGAAGTCTTACAAGATTCAGGTGTTCTGGACTCATGTCTCTAGTCCAACTTGAAGCACAATATTCCCAGTGTTCTTTTGCTCCTCAGGTTTATCCTCCTGAACACCTTTGCCAGAAGGACATTTCCAGAACATTTCATTTTCCTTTTGTGATAATATCTGCTGACCGACCTCCTTAGTTTGATTACTGTAGATCTCCTCTAGCAATAATACAGATAGATTTCCCTTGGATTATGAGAGGTAATTATGAGAGAAGGAAGCCTCTTCAGTCTTCCATCTCTACCCAACTGTCCCACCTCTTCCAGAGCTTCATTAATTTTCTAAATGTGGGAGGGAAGGCTAAATGGGCCTTGGCATCATTACCCATATAAGGGTTCATCACTCTTTTACAATATGATTTTTCAATGAAGTTTAGCAATGTGCTAAGTAAAATGTTTGCTTAAATACCAAAGCATCATTTGGACATTTAAGATTAAAGTGAATGATGTGGCTATAATGCCACTTAAAAGGTTACCTGTAATGAAACTGCTTGATGATTATGCAGCACTTTCATCGTCTCCAGCAAAGGTTGCTATGTGAGGATGCAAGTTTTTATCAACTCTTTAACAGCTCTTGGTCATGGGAAATTTGCTGCATTTGGCATTAGAATGAGGCCTGACTGCAATTTTAGTAGAAAGGCTGTTGATCATTGGGGGATGCAGGCTATGAAAGTATGAGTCAGGTAAATTAGCCTTGATCTCTATCTTGTATAATAGTGCCTTCCTGGAATTACACAGTGGTTAAGTTTGGAAGGGACCTCTGGATGTCATGTGGTCCAACCCATCTGCACAAGCAGAACCTACAGCAGGTTGCCCAGGACCATGTCCAGGTGGCAAAGAAGTAAATGGGTGAAATCTTTGTTCTATGCCTCTTAAAGGACACCTATCTCACAAAAGAATTATCACCTATAGAATAGTTTACTGGGTGCCAGTGAAAGAAATGTATGAACCATGCATATATATGTATGTAGATATTCATTGTAGGTAAGATGGAGACACTGTGGATCTGTATGAAATCTGTCAACGCATGATGGATTTTAAAAACAACTCATTAGAAAGATAGAGAGGAACAAAAAATAACACAAGAATATTCAAACTGATTAGGAGTGATAATAAGTTTTTACAACAGCTTAATTAGAGAATGCAGATTACTGAAACCAGCTGGATGTACAGGAGTCTGCACAGTTGAATACAGTGGTGCAAATGCTGCCTTCAGTTTTATTTTTGAAAATTGCTGTGGTATCTTATTATAAATACTCAAAACTTCACAGTTACATAACAAGAAAAAAACAGCTGGTAATTTTCAGTGTACTTTGATGAGGGCTTTGAATGTACAGTTATAGAACTGCTGTGGTATAGGGGCACTGTTTATGGGGAGCAAATCAACTTAAAGACAGACCATTTCCTTAAACAGTTGATCTGTCATGTATTTTAAGATACCGTTCCTGCATACACCAAGAAGATAGAATGTGAGCATCAGGGATGCAGTGGTTTGCAAAAGCTATGTGAGCATTTGTTAGAGACTGGGGCACAAATTCATCTAATAAAGGGCAAAGTTATTTCATAATCATGTTGTTAGAATGGATGTTAGTAAGATAAAATGAAATAGTGCCTTACAGAAATATTCAGTGTAAAAAAATAGTGTATTTTAAACTAATTTCAACATATTTGTTTAAACAGTTAAATATATATGATACCTCTTTTTAATTTACTTGAAAAATTCAGTGATGTCAGTCTGATCCACATTCATCCCAATTAGATCATTTTTTTCTATGCACAATACAGAAATTGTCCTTCAATTTGTCTTTTGGCTCATACTGTATCTATCACTTCCTGATACAGCTCATACTGTATCTATCACTTCCTAGCCACTTGGTCACCTCATCTTCTTCATTTCAGTTTATTTCTGCATCCACATCGTTTCATGTTAGTGTCCAAATCTCTGTCTCTTACGCATGTTTAACATGCATAGATTTTAATGTTTACTTTTGTTCAAAACTTTTATTATGTAGGATTAGTATCAGCTTCTGCTGTTTGCATGATGAAGCTTTGGTGCACTATCCAGAATCACTGCAAAGAGCACAGCTTTCTGGAACGAGGTATTTGAATCTATTCACTCTTCTGAGGTGCCTTCCTGTGGTATCACTGAGGTGGAGGGGCACAATCCTCCTGAGCTGCATCAAAAGCAACATGGCCAGCAGGTTGAGGTTCTCTGACTTTGAAAATTCATAGATGATCTCTTTTCTTCCTCTGCACGTAAGTTATGAGAAGTCAGAAAATTGTTCACTGGTTTCAGTTAATCTACCGCTACACTTCTTTAAGTACATTTTTTTAAATCTGTAAGTTATTTTTCTTGTTAAGCATTTACCTGCCTTTTTCTCAGTGCAGTGTATATTTTTTTGCAAAAAATAACTTTTTTTTTTAATTATTATTATTTTTTTTTTCCACTATCACTAAATCATACTCCATTTTTGTCTCAGCACACCAATCTGTGCTGGGAAAAAGGAGGTCTCTTGGGCAATTTTAGGATCAGCTGACTTACGAGCAGTATTGTTCTTCCAGGTACAGTGAGTCTGTGCAGTACTTCTCATGTGGAAGCTTTTTATAACTATTTTTAAGTTTAGCAACCTTAGCCTTTGCAGCTTTTCTGATGTTTAGGAGTCTTTGTCCTTTGAAGTCTTCGACTAGAAGTTTTTTACAGCTTCCCACTATAATTACTCACATAATATTATGTTACAGTAGCTCAAGTCTGATTATTTAAGTGTCTGAGTAGGATGTTTCATGGAAAAAAAAAAAATGTCTTCTACAAACATAGCTTTGTACTTGACGTTTCTATATAGAAGCCATTAAACAAGACATTAATTCTTCTCTTTTGGGCTCAGTGCAATTCTTGTCTGTGTGACTAATCCTATTGACTACAAAAAGACTTTTCATATCAGTCAAGATTGTAGGACTGGACTCTCGTCTTCATATTTTGGAGACAATTTAAGCCCTGTTCAGCTGTAGCTGCTTGTAGCATGCAGTGGAATACATATCCTGTGCCAAGTAGTCAGGTCCACATAACTTACTGCTCATCTCTCTCCAATAACTAGAAAACTATCTTGTTTTGTCCTCTCCATTACTTTTTCTGCAAAGCTACAAATGTCAGAACGTGCTGTGGAATAAGAATGACTACAGCAACCTCATGTGAAACTTTTTTTTTTTTAAGTAAATGCTAGAAATATGAATTTGCTGTTCCAGTCCCTTGTTTGTTAGTTTTTCTAACTGTAATAAATGTTCTGAACTTTCATGAATAATCATCTAAATAACAAGGGGTTTCTTTACTCAGTACTATCTCTGGAAAATGTACAGATTACTTTTAAAGTATCTGCCAATTATCTTGCAATTTGAAGTCTGATTTTTTTCATTTTCTATCTGATTCACCTGAGGGGATTGCCATTTCCATAGGCTCTTCACTGTGTCAAGAGAAATACTCAAGGAAGATAAAGTACAGAAGAGAATTAGAGAAAACCTGTGCTTCCCCAGTGATTTCTGGGACTTCATTTCTTCTGCCAGTTAAGATTTAGGTTTTAGTATTTTCCATGCAAGTTCATCTTTATAAAAGGACATTGTGTTTTGATTATTTAGAACCTGAAGTCACAAAGGGCATGTTGTAATTAGTTTTACATCGGTGGGAACGGAAAATGTATTGTAGTAGTCAGAATCCCCAAGGGAAGGTTTCTAATAAAAAGTCCATTGAATTTATTCATATGTGGAAAGAACAGTCAATATTTGAGGTATGAACTGTCAATGAAAGTGAAATGTATTAACACGCAGCCTATGTTGCAGAGCATAGCCTTGCCAGTTAGAATATTGGAGCTTTGTTTCACCAAGCTACTATGTACTTCTGGAAATATAATCTCTAAAGGAAAACAGATCTAGTCTGTTAAAAACAGAGCTCCCTAGTTGTGAAAATTGATAGCTTAATATAAAATGTAAGATAAGTTTTTTTATATATACATATATTTCAGATTGCATACTAGAAGTGAAAGGTAAAATACCTGTAATGTATTTCATTACTGTGAATGCAGTTGAGAGGATCATTTTCTGACATTCATTCTCAGCGATTCTAATGGTGGTAGAGGCCACCCAGCTGTTTACGATTTTGTCTTGGAAAAAAGATAGCTTTATAAAAAGTGATAAGTTACAAAAAAATATGGCAGAACGTTGTTCCATTAGCTTGATGTCCAGTTAATAAACTTCTAGCTTACTGCAATACTTACCAGTCCTAGTTCACTACCAAATGCTAAATCAGTGGCAAAGAATGCAGTTTTTATTTGCCAGTCAGTTCTCAGGAATGGAACCATCTGCTTCCATAGCCACAAACAATCCACCTATATTAACTCAAAACAAAAGTTCCCCCAGGTGGGATGATTTTCCCAGAGGGGCTGCAGTGT
Source organism: Oxyura jamaicensis (assembly GCF_011077185.1). Classification (NCBI taxonomy): domain Eukaryota; kingdom Metazoa; phylum Chordata; class Aves; order Anseriformes; family Anatidae; genus Oxyura; species Oxyura jamaicensis. Next base: position 32,454,690 of record NC_048896.1, read on the forward strand.
TACTAAACACATAGCATACTATCTGGTTTTATGTCTGTTCTCTGATTAGGAAGTACCACCAGCATCTTTCCTCTTACTGACCAGACATTAACAGAAATGTGTTCCTTTTTGCCCATTGCCCTAAACTTATAAGGCAAGTGTTGACCCAAAACTGGCTGAGCAGTTGGATTGACCTTTCTTCAGCTTGTTATCTTCTAGCTCAGTGTAGAACCCTTTGTATCCCCCTTCCACTACAACGTCAAGGAATCATTGAGCAACATTGAACTCCCGAGAGCTGTCAATATACTTACTTCATTAGAAGCATCGTTGTCTTGGTAGTTAAAAAAAAAAAAAAAAAAAAAAAAAAGTAGTTTCCAGTATAAAAAATCATGCTTATAAATTTAAAATGCACTTTTCATGAACATCCTATAATCTTAAGTATTCCGCTTGTTCACTTGTTTGTTTTCTATATTATCTGTGGAAAGGGGCGAATTAAAGCAATTCAATTGAATTCCACATGTTTATTCATGGAATAAATGAAAACACAGGAAATACTGAATGATTTGCCTATGAGGTAAATCACCACTGTGAGACCAAGTTTAGGAGTTTGAAATGCTCCTGTAGAAAAGCAGATGTTCAACTCCCAGCAGCTGCTCTGTGACCATCTACTGTTGCTTTTCTCTAGCCAGCACCTGTGAAACTGAATTGAATGGAGAAGTTTTGCTCGCTTTCAAAACTCACTTTCAAATGTGAGTTACTTCACATGGATCACATCAAACACTTTTGCAGGTTCCCAGAGTCCCTTTCTTTCACTGTTATGTAGGTTTGCTTAACAGTGAACAGAATTTGGTTTTAGAAGGGAGAATTTGCACATGCCTGTCTACCATGCCCTATATCTATCTACTTATATCGCATTGCCTGTTTCTCAACTAGAGTCCATTTTAGGGTCAATAAAGGTAAATGTAGTTTACAATAAAGGTAACTGTGAATGCACCTACATTCACATGTGCACACACACACATACGATCCTAGCATCTTCATTACTGTTTGTCCATGTACATTGCCAGTCTTTTCCTTTTTTCAGGCACAGCAGTATGGTTCCTGTCATTGACAGTTTGTTTTACTTATTCTTCAGGTCTCCTGTGATGGCTGGAGGTCTATTTGCTGTTAACCGAAAATGGTTTTGGGAGCTGGGAGGCTATGATCCAGGATTAGAAATATGGGGAGGAGAGCAGTATGAAATCTCTTTTAAGGTAAGTCATCGAGTCACCTTATGTAACACTTCCTTACTTGTTTGGTTTTATCCCTGTGGATTTTGATTTCTGATACGCTTTGTGATCATGATGTTGTAACTAACACTAGCTTCAGGGTTTTAACTAAAATTAATTTAGTTCAGTTTGAATTCTTTTTCTTTACAAATTTCCACTAATTTAAAACAGAATTATGTCATCAATATAGGCTCCATAAACCATATAAAATCACTGAGTGCAGTTTAGTGAAGTTTTCTCCAAATATCTGGTAGCTTACCACCATCAAAGAATAAAGTTTTACTTTGTCCTTTGTGTCAAATCTTCTCCACTTACCTCCCATCAGACGCATTTACTGAACCCTATCATGCTCCCGTAGGATCAGCTCATGGGAATTGATGGAAATGAAAGTATAAACTCATAGGAAAGAGGATTCTCTTCAGTAGCAGTGAATCACTAGACCAGCTCAACTGCTATGAGCTATTACCTCCAGGCCAGTTTCTCAAAATCAGTTGATTTTTAATTCAGTTTGGATAATTGTAATGACATAATTGTAATGACGGGGAGCTTTTGAGTGCCCAGGTTATGAACCACCATCCATGGTATATCCTCTGTGTGGACATGTGTATTCAAATGAGTTACTTGGCTTTTACATGCTGAGTTGAAAGTCTTATTACTTTCCACATATAAAATAGATATTTGCATTAGTTGGATAAAGACTAATATATCTAATTTTGAAAATTCAGTTTATTATGCTCCAGTATACCCATGGAATTAAGAACTTTACCTTATGGCCTCTGTATGCACAGGTTTTCAATTAGCTGATAGATTTTCATGAAAAATATGAAATGAGTCACACATGTTTGGATAAGGCTTGGATCTGTAATCAGAATTCACATTTAGCTTCAGGATCTTTCCAACCTACTTCCAAACTCCTACAATGTAAAGCTCAGCAAATAAATTTAGTATGTCAGCCATGACTAATATTGTACATCTTGCTGCATCTGAGTTTCAACAGTGATTAAAACAATAGAACTAAGGCCATTCTGTGTAATAAAACGTACAGCATGACCCTACACTGGGCTGCTAGGCTGTCTTTATGGGAGTTATCAAGAACAGAAAAATGGTTTGTATTAACTGCACTACTCTCATCTTTCTCTAAATCATTTTTACGCCACAGCAAAACAAAATTGGAAGGCAAGGAAACCCAGTAGATGGAAAACATGTTTTGAATATATTGATTTACGTTCTATCCATACAGGTTGTTTCAGAGTCAAATGTAAGTAGTCACTTGTAGCTGTAACAACAGTCTCTGGCAGGTCACCTAAGATTTTATTATCCTATTTCAATTATTCCTTTTATTTGTCATCACAAAGAATATAATTGTAATGCAGTCCAGTCTTTGTATAGAAACCATGGTAACAGCACTAGAAATTGAGATACTAGATTGCCCCAGTGTGTTTTGCTCAAGTGATTTTTTTTTTTTATTTTTTTTTTGGAGGCAGCTGTGTCACGCTGGGTCTCATTTCAGTCATATCTCCTGATATCTCCTGATTCATCTCATTAGTGTATACTAACCTTAGGGTCCCTGTCCTTTCTTATTAGTATTAAAAGAAGAAGGAGGAGGAAAAAAAACTCCTTAGAAAGAATTGCCAATAGAAACAGCTTTCTGTTGGAAGAACTTAACAGATACGAGTTACAGAAAAACACTGCTGTTTTGTTTGGAATGACACGAAATGGGAGAAGAAATCATGGGAGACAGGATGGAGAAACAGAACAGACCTTTTTTGTTATACCAGAATTACCCATGTCATCTTGGGAAAGGTTTCTGGTTCAACAGTTTCTACATTGAGAGCTACAGATTTGGTTGTCTTAAAACTTTTTTTAAATGAGAGCAAATTAGTCAGTTTAATTTACTGTTTTTATTCACAAAACTTGAGAAGGTGGTGGACTTGCCATCTCTCTGTTATTCACAAAGTCAATGAAAAAAACAGATGACCAACATGTGCAACACCCAACGGGTAGGAAATGACATCTTCCCTAGATTATCTATAGTTTGTGGGTACCCTGTGCTGATGCCATGTCTTATGTTAATGCTATTTTGCTTGGCAAATGACTGTTTGGAGCATGCTGCCTCAAGAACCCTCTCCAGAACATCTCTAACTACCAGATACTTGACTGTTCTTGCTCATTTCTTCAATTCAATTACATCTCAAGTATTTTGTAAAAACATGACTTCTTTTTCCATTAAGAAGCTGCAAAAAGAAGCCAATTTGAAATGTCCCAAAACAGTGGAAGAAAGTTCATGTTTAGAGGACTATTTCAGGTTGGTCTTCAAACTCAGTGATAGACATGGTCTTCCTTTTATGTTCTTCATATTTAATCTTGTTTTTAACTTTGAGATTCATGTGTATGAATGCTGCTATATAAGTATAAATAAGTGATCGAGCTACTATAAGTGGATACCATACCAGTGACATGATCTTTCCAGTGTCAGACTTGTGATTTTTGCGGTTAATTCAAATACAGTGATGTAATTACAAGGGAGTGCATGCCAAAGTGAGAGCTGTCACAGACTCTCTGGAAGGAAATAGTGTCTGGTTCACCTCGAACAGATTGCCCTGCTCCGTGAGCTGGAGTGAGAAGTGTTCGTGGATCTTTTTTGTTCTTCTTCTCAGTTATGAGTTTTAAACTCCACTTCATGGATCAACAACCTACTGTAACCCCTCTGCTTAACATTGTAACAGTAGATCCAGGTACTATACAGTAGACAAGCTGTGGCAGATGTCTTTAATTAGTGCTCCAGTTTACTTTAATGATTTGAGTGCTTGAGGTAAGCTTACAGGTATGTTAAGATCTTTGGCAAATGTGTATCTCAAATATCAGGCTTATATGCCCAATTTCACTGTTTCCAAGCATAGAATCATGTAAAAGAAACAGTGCATGTCATGTTTAATATTTTGTGGCCTCATTTTATTTGGAGAAAAATATCCCAGGCGCTGGAATGAAACTTCTGCAGAAACATTCACACACCAAAGGGAAAATATCACTTGACAATCAAGATCATATTAAGGAAAAGCATCTTCTCAACCAAAGACGTCTGCATTACTGAATCACAGTTATCGACAGTCATCCCCACAATTCAAATTAGAGGAGTGTGGGCTACAAGGCAGGTAGGAAGCCATGAGTACAGAGCATGGGCTTAGAAAACCAGAGAAATTGGATCTTTGAGAAAAGTATGATGGCTAGATCTTTGCTAGTCTCAGGACTTAATAAAATAGTTTGCCTGATGTCCTCTGACGTAAGGCTTCATCAGCTTCTGCATCGTGAACCTAGTATCACCTGCTCTGCTGTGCAGTGCTCACTTTAATCTTCTGCATTTTGCATACCCCAGACACACAGTGAATTAAAGGTTGGTGTGCAGGGTCATCATGCAAGCTCAAAGGAATCAGTAATAACAGCTAAGCCATGCTGCTTTATGAGTTCAAGATGCTAAGGCAGAGTTTGAGTACTGATTTAAAAAACTGTATAATAAGATTATAACAGGAGAATTGTTTGTCTGGGGAGTCAGGCAGCAGTTTCTGACCAAAAAAAAAAAAAAAAAAAAAAAAGTTGAACCAGATTTAGGAAGGGTAGTCAGGCTGGGAAGATTGGAGCGTAAGTGTCAATTTTGATGTTTCTTACTGGCTGTTTCACTAGATGTGACCTGGGATGACAGGCACCAGGCTTCAGTGCAGAGCATACTCCTACCCAAAGTATTTTTCTGTGGGGGAGTTTGCATTATCTCATTACACGGGGACAGGGGGTGGGTAGTGTGAGAAAAAATCTGTTAGTGTATGTTTGGGGATGACGAGGGGTGTTCTAGGGGGAAAAAAAGAAACTGAATCTGCACTGAAACTAGTTTTACTGCAGAGTAACTGAATGTTTCTCTAAAATAGAGGAAGCTTTATAATGTTTCGATGATGTTTGGAATTGCGCCACAGCAGGAAACTTCTCCAGACTTCAGGCACATCTCTATTCCAGGTGCTGAGTTGTTAGGAAGAGAGAGGGACAAGTTAAAAAAAAAAAAAAAAAAAAAAAAAAAAAAAAAAGTCTGCTTTTTAAGTCTGCTTGGCATTTCTCTACTCTCTTGTTCTTGCTTGGTAACGTTGCAGCAGAGGACAGCAGCACTCATTGCACTGGGTGCTGTGTTGATTAACTGCAGCTTCCAAATCAGAGCACTCGGACACACATTTGAGGGATGGTAAGGCAGTTGCAACCTGTGTATCAAAATATGACCTCTTCATTAATGGGTTTCTTAGATTAATTTTTTACATAAGAACTAATGTGTAGCATTTCAATTTTTTGGCAGCATAACCTCAGGATGAATTCTTTAATTAAAAAGATGTATGATATCTTGCTGATGATACTGTTCAGCGTGCACTAAACTTGTGAAAACTGTTCAAGTGCTGGAACTGACCTGATTAATAGCTTCCTTTCTCATTAACCAGGGAAACCACTGTTTAGGAAATCCTAAATTTAAGTCACAATTTATGTAGTAATTTCCAAAATATATAGAGTTGCAAAAGATAGTCATTTCCCGTGTTTGCTGAAGATCCTTTACACTGGACATTCCTTAGTCATGGACATATACCATACCTTAACAAAAATGATCATGCTAATATCCCAGCCTCTTTGAAGATAGTCACCTATATCTAGGGCTTTTTTATCCTTATCTTTGCTGACACATCTTCCAGGTTCTCTCCATCCCTGTTTTTGACACACACCTCCAAGTTCATTAATCCCTTTATTTATTGTCTTCATTGTTAATTCCCTCCGCTGCTGGCAGTCTTGGCGGGAGACAAGGAGTTAGGGGAGCATTACCGCTTGTCAGTGCAGTTGCAGACCATCCTGAAGTACAGTTGCTCAGTATTTGAGAGCCGCTGGTGGGTTCTGTTGAAATATCCAGTCATCGATTCCCAGTTTACACAGTACTGTTTTAATGTCATTGGCATGAAATCCCACTACATCATGAGTAAATGGGTTTTGCTGTTTCTGACTTTGCTGACTGCACATTTGAAGTCATTGTTCCTGTTTTTTATTTTTTAAATTTATTTTATTTTTGCATTTAGCTGGGCATTCTCGTTACATGGAAAAGGTCACAATAAAATATTCTTCCTTCTCCTTTTCTACCGCTACCAGATCTGGTTTCTTGGCTTACATTTCAGGAAAAGTATCTGCAAAATTCCATAATGTTTTTGTGTTTATGTTTTCTATGACTTTTTCAGCCCCATTGTGATAGTACATTTCTCCTGTTTGTAGTCTCTATTTCTTGCCCAATGCTCAGAGCACCAAACTGACAGCTTTGCATGACATACTTTATATTCCTTTTCCACCAGTTTACTGTTTTGTGGTGTTTTTTTCCTTTCATTTCAGTGTCTCTTGCTGTTGTCTGTCTTGTTACTGACTCTCAGCTGCAGTATGTTTCTCAATTAGTTTTGAAGACTGATCCAAAATCCATTCAGTCCCTCCTCAATCTTTTACCCAATTTGCTGTATGTTTATGTTCCTGTTCTCCAGCAACATATCCTCCACTGCTCAAAAATCATGAATCTCTTACTGCAGTAATTATGATTACAGCGTAGCATATGGATTGGAGTCTCATTCTCGTGTGCACTGTATTTACATTTTACAGATAGTCCCTGGGCTGGATCACTCACAAGCTAGACAGATAAGGCGAAGAGATGGAAAGAGCAAGCAACATTTAGTTTTAAAGACGAAGTGATATAAAAAGAGGGTGATTCACCCCAAATCCCACAAGAGCTGTACAGCAGAGCCAGAAAATGCATCTGTGATATCTAAGCTGCAGTCAGGAACAAAGCCACAAAACCACAGCTTAATCTATTTTAAAGCTTGCATTAATGCTTGCCTTTTGCTTTCAACTATCCCTATAAAGTGTTTTGCAACATTCTCTTGGAAGAAGCTATATAAAGATAAATTGTGATATAGTACATAGCTGACACACAAACTACTATTCTTTTGATCTTTCCAAACTGAAATTGCATTGTTTTAGTTTCATCTTTGTATTTTATACCTCAGCTGTGGACCAGATTCATTGCTTTGTAAGAGGGAGGCATTAGCAATCTTGAGAGTTTCATTGCTTGCTTCTTAGATAAACAGAGGCATCAGTGTTGTGATATCATTTTGCCAAATGTCCCACACCACCCGAATTCTTTTCATGGTACACTGGAGATCTGCAATATTTAACACAGAAGCCATTCTCCAATTTCTTGCATTTAGTGCAGGTGACATAAAAATGCACATTTTAAAGGCAAGGTTGCCAGAATTGATCTTCCCAGGAAAATATTAAAAATGTCTTTAAAACCATTCTGAAGCTAAAAGATAAACAGGAACAGCTGCTAAATGTCCTTCAAGGCAGCCCGAGATTCATTTCAATTACCCTACACAGTGCACCTCAGGTGCAGCACAGCATTTTCAAGTTTTATATCTATCAAATATAAACCTAACACAAAGTGTTATTTCCTCCCACTTGTTATTGCCTCAGCATACCTGACAGGTTTTTTTTTTTTTTCCTAAATCCTTTTCTCCTTTCATTTTGTTTTTCTTTTTCTTTTCTTTTCTTTTTTTCTTTTTTTTTTTTTTTTACAGATATCCAACTACATTAGAGAAAATGCAGTATATGTCTACTTCAGCTCTCATGGTCTGAGTTAAAGTAGTACTGCCCTACATATATATATATATAAAATATATGTGCTTTCTTGTCTTTTAAATTTGTTCTGTTGCTGATCCTCCTCTGAGTCAAACTTCTATACTGTCCACTCTTAGCTTCAGTAGCTAAGAAACATTGCTTAATGACTTCAATATCTTGTCTAGTCTTTGAAATAACACTTTAATTTAAAAAACAGAAACAAACAGTAGATATATGGCTGCACTTTCATCTCTGCACTGGGTTATTTGAAGACAGCCACAGAGGTATCCTCTGAAAAGGTACCAAATGATGTAACATACAGAGTATTCACAGAAAGGTGAATAATATTTTTTACATGATTATATTACCCACCTGATTTTAACATTCTCATTTTTATAATTTTTAATATGTTTATTAATAAGAATTAGGTGTCATAGGATTACATGAAAAGGATATTCTATGATTTATATACAAATGTTAACGAGATTTCAGGTTTTCATTTAAGAAGCAAACTTTACAAAATGGTTTTGAAAAAAAAAAATGATCAAGTCAGCATGGCGTAGCAAGCCCACTCTGGACTGTAAAGAGCTATTTTGGCACAGAGGCAGAACGTTCATTTGGGTCTCCATTTCTAACCCATCAGTAAATTTACTCCCTGAGAAGGACTGTGCTCGCTCAGAGACCTGATGAGATATGCTCACAACAGAAATAGGTGTTAAAATACTCTTGATTCCATCACCGGGTGTGCTTCCATTTGGCAGTGATGCCCAGTGCAGCTGCCTTTATCACTTGGTGCCACTAACCTGCAAAATGTGCCTGCTCATCTGACATGCTAGCAAGCACCAGAAGCACCTACAGAGCACTCCTGTGCCTTAGTGAAGAGCTAACTAACTCTGTGCTGGGCAAGGGAAAGGTCCTGAGCAGCTTTCAGCTGTGCAAGGGTGTCTGTGTGCCCACAGGACAAAGCTGAGTACAGGATCTTCTGCTGTCTTTGGCGGTTTCAAACCTTCCTTGCTCGTGCCAGTGTACTCAGGCTTGTCAGGCAATCTGGTACAGAGCCTCAAACAATTACAAGGGCTAATACCCAAATGACCCATAAGAAGTAGCTTCCTCAATCGCTTTGCAACTCAAGCCTCCGTGCTAAAAACCCCAGCTTTCTCTTCTCACAGTATGAATAGCACAGTCAGTCTCAGGGGCTGAATTCCAGCTTGCTACCTTCAGCAATTGCTTTCAGTCACACTCAAGCACCAAGTGATCCCGCAGTGCAGTGCTTAGCATCTGCACGTTCAGACTGCTAAAATGTAGTTGCAAGCTCACAGCCACTCTGCCAGGACTACACCCTGTGTAACAAAGGCAAGCTCAGCAAAAGAGGCCAAACTCTTGTCCATTTTCAGTATTGTTTTAAATGAATGAAATTAATCATTTCATTTTCTTGTGATTTGAAAAAGCCAGCTGCTACAGCCAGCTGGTAGGCAGGCCAGAAGAGTCAGAATGAGAAATGTACGGTAAAAAAGTGCAGAGATGCACATTGTTCTCTGCAGGCTTCGCAGTGAATGTCAAGTATTTGTGATCATATCATATTTTCTGATACCTTTTTCTAGGGATCTGGTAACTGCTTCTTTAACTGGGAGTATATCAACTTCTGGATGAATTGCTTTCTGTATGTAAATCATTGATAAAACTTTCAGTTGTCTGTTCTGTTCTGCGTTAGCCTCAGTCACAAGCTTACTTCATTCCATTTTGCTCCAAAATGTATCAAACACAGATAAAATCCCTTCATATGTATAGTGTGTGGACCTCTGTTCTCACCCAGATAAATGGAAATTAATGGAAATATAGAATAACAGCCATTCTGTTATAATATTTGCAGAGAACAAAAAATACTATTTTGCCAAGACTAGGGAATAATGTTTATATCAGCTCTCACTCTAAGTGAATTTTAAACTCTTGATGCATGACTGGTTTCAGGATTTTTGAAACAAGTTCTGCTTGGGGACTTTCAGAGGTTTTTTGTTGTTTTCCATTTCCCTAATTTGCAAAGTCAGATTGCTTTTTATTATTATTATTATTAATCAGAAAGTCATAAATGTTGTCAGTGTGCTATAAAAACCACCTAATAGCAATCTTGGAGTTCAGTGGTTCAGCATAGGAAATGATGCCCGTAGGTGTTATTGCATGATTTCTGTAGTTCCTCTGATGTGACACACAGCCTCACTCTCACATACACTTGGTAAAACCTAGTCACACTAAGTGAACCCTTGTGAAGAATCCCTTACTTGCTGCCCATCAACATGCAGCTTGGGTTCTAGGCCTGTGATGTACTTGCAGCTCCCATCAGTTTTGAGAGAGATGACTACATTTGTTTCAGTGTCAAATGTATTAATGATGAAAAGTAGCAGCATGCTCTTTCCTCTGTCTATGTGAATTTGATTGGAAGGAAATTGATTTTTTTTTTTCCCTTTTCTTTACAAAATGAAGAGCATCTTAACAGTTGAGCTCTTTGTTCACTATTCAATACAAAACATAAGCCATGTATTTTGGAAATTCTTTCTTTTTCTGATGGTTTGTTTTACACACATGGCCTTCTTCTGAAATGTTGTCCCTACAGGTTTTTAATAGTAGACAAAATAATATCTTGGTTGTGTAGCAGGAGGATCATTGATAGATATATTAAAGATGTTTTATATTTTCATTTTGAACATACTCTGCATTTGCAAAGTGAGATTCCAGGTACCAAAGAACCTTTTTATCAAATTGCAGCATTGGGTAAGCAAAGAAGGCCACCACTATGAATACAGGAAGATTCACTACGGAATGATGTATAGTTTTTACACAACCCTTACATAACAAACCATAACATCAAACAAAATGCCCTTCTTTGCCCCATTTGTCTCCAGGAGTCATTCTTTCATTTGCTGTGTGTCTCCTTTCCAGGTGTGGATGTGTGGAGGTGGCATGTTTGATGTTCCATGCTCTAGAGTTGGGCATATCTACAGGAAGTACGTCCCTTATAAAGTCCCTTCTGGAACCAGCCTAGCACGCGTGAGTAATTGGGTTTTGCTGTTTCTCATTCTCATTCATAATCAGTCTCTTCATTTCCGCACCTAACAGTAAGCCATTAAAATATAAAATGAATGTTGCTTTATTTTTCTGAAATGGGATGTGCAATTGCTGCAGTTATGCTGCCTTCCAGAGATAAAATTGCTAAGAATAAAATGAAAGCTTAAAAATACGGGGTTGGACATTTCAGCACAGAAGTATGGTTCATACTGATTCAAAAGAACCGATAGGAATAACCTAAGGCTTGCAGTTCTTGAATTGCACAGTGTTGTCAGTCATAGCAGGACCAATTTGAATGCACATTTTATTATCAGTCAGCAGAACAGGCAGAATCTTGCATAAGGAATATTTTTTGAGGCCAAAGAACTGAGTAACACTAATTTGAGTGGCTGTCTAATTATTGTATAAAACCTGGTTATGGAATACAGCCAGCTTCGAACTGTATGAGTGAGAAATTAGAAGACCTCTAGACATTTCTCAAAGACTACCAGCCACGTCCATGAGGGGCTTTTTGCTCAAGAGAAAATGTTCCATAACTTTTTGGAGATGTTCATGGGATGTCAAAAGATGAGAGACAAAGTGCACAGATGTAGCTTCAAGGCAGATACAAGTATTTATTCATGCTTGAGTTTAATCTTTTCTATTTTAGAGGATTTTTTTAAAAAATAAAATGGCATTAATATTAAAGTCTGCATATTGCCATAGGGTAATATTTTATGAATCATATTTTTTTCTTAATAATGAAAATGTGGTATGAATAAAAGAATAAATCTTTTGCTTTAAGGGGGAGATATTCTTGGTTTCAGCAGCATGGGACAAGGCTTGCTGTAATAACTCCGCACACAGGAAAAAGGCCTTCTCTACTGGCTACCTGACAGTTGCCTAGGGAGAGAAAAAAGATGCCTAAAAAAATACCCATGTAAATTGAGACGCTGTAATGGGATTAGTAGTTGTGGTAGTATTAGTGACAAGACATGTATTGACAAAATTGTGAGATCAAAATCTTCCCCTTACATATGTGTAATCCCAGTTTCCCCACCCAGATTTCATGGAGATACTGTGAAAACTTGCAGCCAACCACTAGCCACAGCCTGCAGCCTCCCTTTATATATTTATATCTGATGTATATTTATTTTAGCTTGATTTCAATAAACCACTTGTGAAATGTTACCACCACCACCACCACCACCCCCCCCATCCTAAAATCCTAGAATATCCTGAGTTGGAAGGGACCCACAAAGATCATTGAGTCCAGCTACTGGCTTCACACAGGACCATACAAAAATCAGACCCCGTGTCTGAGAGCATTGTCCAAACACTTTTGGAACTCCCTCAGGCTTGGTGCTGTGACCACTACCTGGGGAACCTGTGCCTTGACCACGCCTCTCGGTGAAGAACCTTTTCCCAACATCCATCCTGAACTTTTTCCTAATACCCAGACTAAATCCCTGTTACAAAATTATACATCTGCCCATACACGGACTGACTGCCCTATGTCTTGTGAGAAGAGATGTAGTATGTTGATAGGATGGATTTTATCCTTCCAATTCAAGTAATGGTTCATTTCCTATGTGGTGTTGGAGTCCAAAATATGATGATGCTTAGGTAAATTTCTGGCATATATTTAACACTGAAAGAAATTTTGAATTTTCAGCTTCCTCATATTTTTTTCCAGTACAATATTCTAAACCAAAGTATTATTGTAAAGATGCATTTTATCAAGGTTGCCAACAACGCAAAATCTTCTCTATTTTTCAGTGTTAGTCCAAATATTATGTTCTCCACATATAAATATTTTATCTGAAACTTCCCTTCAGTTCCAGAACATAATGAATAACATATTCAAAAATACTCAGAAATATTATCCCTGTTTGCCAAAAGCGTATTTAGTATTTTTCAGTATTTAGTAGTATCCATGAAACTTTTCGCTAAATCCTTTTCCATCTTGTGGGATGTAAAGCAGGATGCTAGAGATGCAGTTCACAGAGGAATAAGCCATAGGAAGCCCGTCTGTGATTGTATAAATGATTGTAGCAGCCCCTTTATTAGTCAAGAGTTTGCCATTGTGCTGATACTGCATTAAAGGATCATGTATTTCCTCATCCTGTCCCCACAAGATCAGCACAAGGGATATAGAGATGAATTAGGAAGAGGACGGAGCTTCTAGACAAACTCAGGCATAGGCCAGATCATGCCATGGATCTTCTTTCAAGCTGTTTCAGCCTTTGTTTGCCCATAATGAATATGGCTTAAGGTGAGCATATTACTTTCCCTTCCCTTGGGATTTCACCTGTCTATAGCAGCAAGGTTCAACACGCGCTTTCAGGTAGCTATATAATATCTGATGAATCTAGATATATTTTTAAAGAGCTATTCTCTGACATGAGGATCACATACACTTTATAAAATGAAAGACTTGTCAAAAACTGTGTTCTGCCACCCTCATCAGTAAATAACTATTAGTGTACCACACACAAGAGCAGGTATCATTACATCAAATTTCTACATTCTTATTATAATACTTCTTACCTCCTTATCTGTCACTGAAGACCTGCAAGGCCTACACATACCCAATGTTGAAAAACATCCACCTATGAAATGCTCTGTCAGTAAAACTGTTTGGTAGTACAGAACAAAAGTAAAGGAAACTACACGTGTAGTAGATTTATAAAACAGACCACGATGAACAAATGCGGATAGCAAAGCTGAGTACTTTTTCCAGGAGATATCTGAGGATGGAGCTGCTTACAAAGTGCAGTCAATGCCCGATTTACAGGTAATTGCACATGAAATGAGATTAATCGGCGAGCAGATGACAGCAGTGATTCCGCATTATAATGTGGAAGCACCACATAATTATTTGTTCATTCCAAACCTGTCAGCCTCTGCACAAAACTGCAGTGACTAATAGCTATTTTTGTCTGTTTGTTTTAGGTAAGGCATGTATAGCAAGCAAGTCCTCAAATCTTAAAATCCTACACGAGATGTTGCCCTGTTAAGAACTCCTGAATTGTTTGACTGGATTATTTTAGTTGCTTTGTGGTATTCTTCACTGTTGCTTTATTTTTAAGAATTTTACCTAAGCTATTTGCTTTTAGCCAGTTACCTATGAAATTAGACTTTAAAATATTATTAGCAATTTCTTTTAGGTATATTCGAGCTTATTATTTATTTTATTTAGTTTCCTATTTGGGGGGTGGATATTTTTCTATTCGCAATTCTGCCAAGGCTGTAAGACATTTATCTATAAATGCTCACTGTTCCATAGGATATGCAGAGATTAACTCAGAATTTTAAAATATATCTACAGAAATTGTTTTCATTTGCAGGTATCTTACACAGCATTTTAGCATTAACTACAGAGCATTACAGTACTAGGCCTTCCTGAAGGGAAGGGCAATCCCACTGAAGTTCAAATTTGGATGCTAACCAAGCAGCATGGTGAAGCCTAATCTTAACTTGAATTCCTCCCTGCACTCCAGGACGTGGGATCCCAGAGCACAGTGATCCTCTGACCCAGCAGGCACAAGCACGATGACATTTGCCTCATTACACAGTGTCGCTGAATTGGAACTTGCAAGAGTTTGTTTCAGGAATTCAGCTGATAAAGGTGGGTTCAGATTCCCACCTGAACCATTTGCTCAGCCTTTTTGTGTAGCTTCAAAAGGGATCCTTAGGGAAAATTTCTGTAGCTAGACCATCTGGTGCTTTGACCACATTTGCATTTTTGACAGAGCTTCCTTTAATATTATTACCTTTTTTATTTTATTTTCCAGCTGCAAATATTGACTGGGGCTTTCTTACTGCAGCCCTTGAACATTTTCTTTTCAGCTTCCAGCCAGGTTAAAGAACCAAGGAGAAACAGTTAGGTAAAGAGTGTTTGTAGGTTTCCTTGTGACTGGAATGCAAACTGATGGATGTGGCATGCTGTTCAGGGGGCAGTGCTGGCACTTCTGCAATCACCTCTTTGGTGCAAAAGGCTGTAGCACAAATTCACTTAGGATTCAGCAGTCACAGTAAGCAGCTGAAGTGTTAGTTTAGAATAAGCTAATCGTTTCAGAATCAAGCAAGAATTGCCTTCTTGCAACAGCACAATTGTAATATATGATAATGATAATGGTCATACAATACAACTTTAAGTTTTCATTCTTTTTTCATTTAACAGATACATAAATTCATCATTAAAATGAAACTAGGATCTCAAACAGAGCACTTACAAAGAAAAACTTTAATAATCTTCTAATCCCCGAATACAAGAAAGTTGCAGTAATTTTTGTAATGCTAATTTTACATATTTTCTTTGATCTGAATAGAAATTTTGCTTTTAAGATAAAAAAGGCAACAGGACAGGCAGTTTAACTGTTAGCTATATGAAAGGAATGCAAAGAAGATGGAGAACCAAATGTTCCTGGATAACAACAGCATCAGCGATAGCTGCTTTCCAGGATTTGTTCAATAGACTGGCACTGGAAGTCAGGTTACATGGCTAAAGAAATGTATTTGGAATCAAACTGCTGAACTCTCTTCCAGGCTTAACTGCACAGGTGGGCTAAAGGCTGAAAGTTCCCACCAAGTATGACTCCATAAAGTGAACGTCACAGTAGTGAACAGATTTGTGGGGATGATATTACAGAGTCACTATGATTTCTGCTGAGGAGCAGTGGTCAGTAAATAGAATTTATACCTTTCTGAAATGGTAATCTTCAGAGTGGCCATGAGGACACTGTGCTTTATGCTCTCTCTCCCCACAGCAGCCCTACAAACAGCCTGCAGAGACCTGGGCTCGGGCCAGGAACCATCCTCACGGTGCACCATGCCTGTCCTGCATGCCTGCAGAGCTCACTGACCACCAAGCCACACAGCCTGGCCTCAAGTGAGCAGAGACGTGTCCTTTAGCGACAGTGGGCTTTTTCCCCCCTTTTTTCTAATGTGTAGATCTTATTTTTTCTTGTGCTGGAGATATAAACGTTTATACAAAGAATGAAATTCTGGTTGTTTTCAGATGACATCTGTGGAATTTCAGTTCTAGGTACTTGCAGGCTACAGGCTGAAAATAAATAGTCTCTTGCTTCTCTGCCAGCTGTGCTGTGCTAACTCTCACAAGAGTTATTTATGTACACCCCCAGCTTTGTCACCTAGTTAGCATACTGTCTTCCGTGGAGAAGCCTTTCTTTTACACCTGCAGGCATCTCTTTATTTCGTTGTTGTTTTTTTTTTTAATACAAATATAAACCATTGCTGGAATGAAACCCAATCAAGTTTTAAACACAATTAAGTTCAGAGGACCAAAACAAGATGCCCAAGAGGCATAACAAGTGACACACACTAGCAGTGCCTAATCCCAAAAGTAAAAGGGAATTAGGCAAGAAGGGGAAAGAGATCAAAGTCCACATCTAGACATAACTGATGTGGGCAGTTTAGACCTCTGCATGTCACAAAGCTGTAATTAGTGTCCAGGAAATGTTTTACTATGTTTTTGCTGTAGAAATATGCATGAATTAGGAATGATTGTGTGCTGTTACTGCAAGAAGGATGTCTGAGTGAAGTTTAGGATACTGTTTTTCCTTCCTTGTGAGTGCTGTGAGGTTTTGTATGCTGCTACCTCTGTCATATTGATACGCACTTGTTGGATGGGCTCCTCCAGTTGTACTTCGTGCTCTTCCTCCGTGGTGATTTATTGTGACGTTATACAACCCATAAGCCAGCAGAACATCAAGTATAGTTCTCTTGGCTGAATGGATCCAAATGCGCTTTTTAAATACTTCTTTATGTAAAACAAACTGAATATTATAATATTCCTAGCCAAATGAAATAAAGCTACCTCTAGGAGTAAAAATGACACCCATTTTGAAGTAGCAACAACACTGTTCTTCACAAAACAAACAATAGAGAAGATTTAAAGTAGGAAAATGGTAGAAAGATAATAACCACATTGGAATGTTACTAGGAATGAAATAGATTAATATGCCAGTTGTTGCAGAGATTGTTGTGTTATTTTTAGTAAATAAATAGCTGTATCCTCTCTTACATTTCACAGCTGAAATACAGTCAGGCCTTAGGCATGCTACAGTGACTCATATTTGATTGAGGTAATTGAAAGTGATTTCTGATGTCCTGGCTGATGAGAGAAAAGGCTGTTGTGACACACAAAACTACAGCAGCTGGGTGTGTGTCTGCTAGTGACATCCAGCTTCCTGGAAACTATTCAGATTAAATGTAGGACAACAAGAATTCATTGCAGGATCCACATGTTCCTGTAGCAGTTTAATACTGACAAAGGCAAAGTCTGTGGATTGGGGTCAGGGCTGGTTTCATGCAAAAAGTGAGATAGGCACAAAAGCAGAAAAAATGGGTTATGCAGGTGTAATGAAACAAATAGGAAACCCATTGTACTGCTTTAGTGCCACTGGATAACAAAATGTGCTTTAGAACATCTGGAGAAACTGAAAGCAGAAATTACATTTTTATGGTAGTTTAACTGCTGTTTCTAGAATGTGAATTGGAAAAGATGTAACTGTGTGATGGAATTACGCAGGTTTGCAATCTGGAATAGTATTTAGGAAGGTATTATTTTAATTATGAAGTGTGAATTACCCCTCTCTTATCAGGGGCCAAGGTAGTTAAACCTTGCTAAGAGGGAATATTTATGAATCCGTCCTTTGCCATGCCCCTTCCTGAGTCTATTTTTTCATTCTTATGAAAAATGTGTTTAGCTTATCACTGAGTTTGAGTAAACACCATGTCTCTTGTAAAAGGCAGACGATCTTGCACCCTTAAGAAGGGACAATTGTTTGATCAAAGAGATGTATCTTCCCTACTCACTGAAGAACGTGAAAAGGACAAAACAGTCAATGAAAAATTTCTTTTTCTCAAGTGGCGAAGTCTTCATTTATCTCTTTCATTCTCCAGTCAAGTTGCTTTCAACTCTTTTATTAAGTCTGGATTTCAGTGACAGTTTATTTTAACCACCATTGTAGAACATTACTGAGTGAAAATACAAAACAAAGCCACAGTTTTAAATGTATGAGCTCAAACAAAATTAACTCGTCCAAACGTAAACTTGATAGTAAAGGATTTGCCAAACAGTGAAGTTGTAGCAGCACCACAGAACTTCATTAAATCGAGAATGCATGCATTGGCAACTGATGACAGCTAAAGCATGAGTCTTACTGTGATTGATATGACTTCTGCATGCATCTCTCAGCTTCTTGCTGACACCTGTCACAACCTTATATATAGAAGTATGCATCTACTCAAATATCATCGGGCTTTTTTTTAATCATACAGAAATTTTTCACTGAATATGACAAGAGGGAAAACAAGTCATCATTTGTCTGTCATGGATAGGTCCTGAGAAACTCTGCAGATATCCATCTGCAGTCTCTGTGACTCCCTTACAATCTATGTAAATGTTTTGTATTGAACTGATCTTCATAAAAATGTTCCTATTTATTTTTTGTTTTTATATTAAAAGTCCAGCTTACCTGATCTGGACATCTGTAACCTTGTAATGAGTAGTAGTTTGACAACAAAGCCAAGCTACAGCAGTTTTTCAGCTGTAGAAACATACTTTATTTTTCCCTTCTGTATGAATTTAGATGAGGTTTTCAGTCTGAAGTAAAAGAATCCAAGCAAATGTGATCTACTGCAAAAACACACCAAAACTGATTATTTGTATTGATAAAGATAGTTGATGCCACTTGAGAAACTGGCATTTAAAGGACTTTTTTTCTTTAAAAGATTATAAAAAGAGTAAGAGAGACAGAAATCAAGGAGATTCAAAGCCAACACTTATTCTGTTTATTCTAATTTTTTTTGTAGATTAGCTTTACTATGAGACTGGAGTGCTTACGTGATGCTGTAGGACATTCACAAAAGGCCACCTAATCTCACAGGCTCTAAAACTTTTTTGACCTATACATCTCTACAGCACTACAAACACATACATTTTAAAGTCCTAACAGTGCAAAACTGCTTAGCACCTATTTTACATTCAGAATCTGTCAAGATTTGGTAGCTGTTCATTCCCATTATTTGTGGCGCTTAATATACTGACATGCTCAAGAATGTATCTAGACTCATTTAAGGCTCAGGCAGGGAGGATGTGACAGTCCTACTGCCTCCGCAATGTCAACCACTCGACCAGATAGTAGTAAGGACAATTTTAGGAGACTCATAAAGGACTTGAAAGCACTTATTTAGAAGTAAGTCACTTGATCAGTAAGCCTTAAAGTGCAATGAGCTCTCTCATTTCAGTCGTGCTCCTCTTCCTTTCTGTTGGTGACAAGGTCAGTAATAAACAGAATCTCACTGACACGGTTTGCAGAGAAGTTATGTTTGTAGGAGGGTCTTCTCACAGGGCAACTTCTCACAATGTTAGAAAACCACAGAACTTAGCAAAACTCATTCATTCCCAGGGTCATGCTGAGTTAGCATATTCTAAACAGCAGCATAAATGACGTTTGCCCTTGATTGTGTAAGGTTGCTCTGGGCTAGCTTGCAGGGGAATTCATCTACCTGGCTGCATTCAATTTAAGTATGGGGGTTAACTGCAGTTTGTAGTTTTTGTTACTGGTCTGTACATGTTTATGTTAAAGGAAAATGTGATTACTGAGCTTATGTAGAGATAATAAGTATAAAAAGCCCATGTTAACTGAAGCCAGCAAACCTCTTCAAAGTATTTGGATACAGAGTGCTTTCTTGTAATACCACATTCAGAAAGAGTTTCCCACTTCTCCAGGACAGAGGGTTCCTTATGGTCATGTTCATAAACAGTCTGGAGGTTTAGAGCTAGCAAATGAAGAGTATGTGTTTTAAAATTATTGAAATTCAAAGGGCTGCCTCATGCAGGTTCAGCTTATGGTGGTAATGTATAAACTTGCTAAGGATGTATAGGATGGCAAGGATGCATAAGGATGGCAAGGTGTGGAAGATTTTTAGCATAGGATGGAGAGAATGTTTTTGGAAGAAACAGGGAACAAAGTCTAAATAGGTTGGGATCCTGTCAGTCTCACTTCAATGCCTGGTAAAATTATGGAGAAGATTATTCTGGAAGTTATTGAAAAACCCATGAAAGACAGTGCAGTCATTGGTCACAGCCAACATGGATTCACAAGGGGATAGTCCTGTTTAATGAACAGGACTTTTCCTTTTATAAAAAGGTTTCCCACATAGTTGACCAAGGGAAGCCAGTTGATAATTTTTTTTGGATTTCGGTAAAGCTTTTGATACTGCTTCTCACAGTGTCCTTCTGAAAAAACACAATGCAGTGGGTGAACAATTGGTTGACAGGTCAAGATCAAATGGTTATGGTAAATGGAGTTATATCGGGCTGGTTGTCAGTCACTAGTGGGATTCCCCAGGGTTGCATTTTAGGGCTTGTTCTCTTTAATGTTTTCATGAATTACCTGGATGTAGGACTTGAATATATGCTAAGTTTGCAGGTGACACGAAATTAGGAGAAACTGTTGACTGTTTTGAGGGCAGAGAGACCTTACAGAGAGATCTTGACTACTTAGAAGGCTGGGCAATCACCAACTGCATGAAGTTTAACAAGAGCAAGTTCCTGCACCCAGGACTGGGCAACCCTGGCTATACATCGAGAATGGGGTATGAGAGGCTGGAGAGCAGCCCCTGGAAAGGGGTCTGGGGTTATGGTCAATGGCAAGTTGAATATGAGCCAGCAGTGTGCCCTGGCAGCCAAAAGGGCCAGCTGTATCCTGGGGTGCATCAAGCATGACGTGGCTACCTGCTGAGGGTAAGGATTGCCCTGCTCTGCTCTGCACTGGTGCGGCCTCACCTCAAGTGCTGTACAGTTTGGGCACCACAATATAAGAAGGACATAAAACTCTTAGAGTGTCCTAAGGAGAACTGGAAAGATGGTGAAGGGGGGTCTGGATGGTAAGACGTATGAGGAGCAGCTGAAGTCCCTTGGTTTGTTCAGCCCCAAGCAGAGCAGGCTGAGGGGAGGCCTCATGGTGGCCTGCAGTTCCCTCAGGAGGGGAGCGGAGGGGCAGGCGCTGAGCTCTGCTCTCTGGGGACAGCAACAGGACCCGAGGGAACGGCATGGAGCTGGGACAGGGGAGGTTCAGGCTGGGGGTTAGGGAAAGGTTCTGCACCAAGAGGGTTGTTGGGCACTGGGACAGGCTCCCCAGGGCAGTGGTCACAGCACCAAGCCTGATGGAGTTCAAGATGCATTTAAACAGTGCTTTCAGAGACAGGGTCTGATTTTTGGGTGGTCCTGTGTGGAGCCAGGAGCTGGACTCAATGATCCTTGTGGGCAGCTTCCTGGATAAAGTGGCTTACATGATACTTGGGGAATGGTGGGCAGAACTACTTTTCTTTCAAATGCAATATTTTGGTAGGTTTCTACCACCACAAAGGAGAGAAAGAAAAAAAAAGTCAGTGATAAAGGGCTCCTTTGAAAACAGAGTTTTTGATGAGTGAATGAGAGTTTTGAGCTAGTGGAAAAGTGTAATAATATGAAGCATTTCTATTGGACTCTTTTTTATTCAGTTATAATCATCTTAGGAAAAATGCGGTTCTTTTAGATTAGCCAAGTAACTGGAGAAAACTCCAGCAGAGTTTACTTTAATATTGATGGGCTTAGACTCTACTGGAGTTGAGTTTTTCTTTCCTAAGATTTCTTTTACTGTACTTTTGCCATATTTTTATATGAAAATAACACTATTAGATAAAGTGATTCCAACAAAAATAGTATGGTATTTTCTATAACAGCCTTAAACTGCATTTGCATTATATTAAATGAAGTGTGCAGTACATACAAGTGGAAAATATACTAGAATGGTTAACACTTATTTTCATGATTTTAGTGTTCAAAGCCAGGTTGGATGGGTGTTTGGGCAACCTGGTCTAGTAGGAGGTGTCCCTGCCCATGCGGGGGGTTGGAACTGGATGGGCTTTAAAAGTCCCTTCCAACCCAAACCATTCTCTGATTCTATGATTTTGGCTTTTGGTTTTAATGCGCTTAATCATATTTTAGCCTCGTTTATGGAGTCTCATCACATAGTACTTTCACTTGTCAAGAGATTTCTTTCTTACAGGGTTTCTGCTAAAAGTGTGGGCTTGTCATTTAGATGTTGTTCTTGAATTTATTCTGTCTTTCTTTGTCCTACCCAGTTCCTTTATCCTTGAATTCAAATGCCTTGGAAAGTAAAATAATTTAGGTTGTCATAAAATTACAATAAAAATAAACCCTATATAGGGCATGAGCCATTTCTGTATAGGGATAGAAGTCATGTGATTTCTTAAACTTCTTTAATTTTACTTGCTTTGTCCCTGCAGGTTTTAATGTATTTGCTTCACACAAACAAAACACATAGAAACTTGTCTTGCAGTGTCAGCTAAATGTACTTTGTTCTGTATCTTGCTGTCTTTGTATTCAGATAAACCTTATTAGTTCAGAGACATCTAGTTTGTGTGGATTAATAAAATTCAGGAAAGGAGCTTTCAAACGAATCTTGAAAGCAAATCAGAGTAAGAATCAGGCTTACTTATATGCAGAGAATGTTCTGAGAAGAAACATTACCTTATGTTGCTGATAATCAGATGTATATTGTCCTCCAGCTTATTACAAAGCAAATCTCAGCATTTTGCAGTTAGTGTTCTATAAAAAGAATATTACAAAACTTGATGATGATGTTTTTACAAACAAAGCAATAAGAACACTCCAGTGTCTCAATGTCATCCACTGAGATGTTGCTTTGTTGGTGGGATAAGAGGTTATTGGGCAGCTGTGGAAATGCAGAATAGACTAAATCTGTATTCCACAATGACATCTGCATATAAATTCATGTGGAAAAAAAAAAAAAACACAGAAATATAGAAAATCTCCCCTGTCCCGCTGCTATTTAGACTCCATGATGCTAAACAACAATAAAATATATCTCTTCAGTCTTGTTCTTAAACAAGAAAATAGGTAATTGTCTTCACTGTAAAATGCCAACAAAAATAAACTTTGTGGGGCATAAGCCAGAACTGGGATTTGTACAGAAATAGATCTAGGTATGTCTACAAGATGAGTGCAGAAAGACACAAATTGCACAGTCTATTCCATGAGCTGGTTTTCCTCAAGTCTGTGTCACTTCATGATTATGGGCTATGTCTTTGCAGACTTACGAGTACAGTAATACAGCAAAGTTTCCAAAGCTAGCATGAAACCAAATGTGAGAGCACAGAGCAAGGTCATGACTTGTCTTGCCCCATACATATGCGTGTAATTCATACCTAAAACGTAGGTATGATTTGTGAGATGTGATCGTGGGAGAGGGATAGCTGCAGGGCAACTAGACCTCCATTCTAGGTCAGGTATTTAAGATTTCCCTAAGGAGAACTGAGAAGGCAACAAGGAAAGCAATTTGATGAAGAGAAGTTAACCAAGACTGGAGAAGGTTCAGAAGTGCAGAAAGCTAGGTGAGTAAGCCATGTGATGACAGCTGAAATGCAGATACCTTTCACATGTGACGTGAAGTATATCAGGAGTAATTTAAACTATTCATGCACATTAGTAGGTTCTGAGCTAACAGGAAAAGCCATAGGAACAAATGTGAGCAGCTGAAAGAAAATTCTTCTTAACATTCAGCATTAGTCAAAACCCAAGTAAAGATGCATAAAGAATAGGAAGAAAAATAAGATGTTCAACAGAGAAAAGAACGTATCTTATAGAGTGAGCAGGAAAACAGGATACTTAATACCCTGCAGTGGTTGCTCAACGCTTTAATGAAGGTAGCATATGTTTACCAGTACTTTTCCAAGTTTATAATAAAAAACTAGACCAGCCAAGCTTAAGAGCTTTGTGGACTATTGATTTTCTGTTTGCTTAATTCTCTCCATTGGAGATACTGTTTCAGTCAAAGCATGGAAAAGTTAATCTTTGCTTTTTTTCTACTGCGCAGAACCTGAAGCGTGTGGCAGAGACATGGATGGATGAGTTTGCAGAGTACATTTACCAGCGACGGCCTGAGTACAGACATCTCTCAACTGGTGATATCTCTGCCCAGAAGGAACTGCGCAAGCACCTTAAATGTAAAGATTTCAAGTGGTTCATGGCTGCAGTGGCTTGGGATGTCCCCAAATATTACCCTCCTGTGGAGCCTCCACCTGCTGCCTGGGGGGAGGTGAGGAATATACAAATTAGGGGAAAAAAAAAAAAAAATGAGTCTAGCATTTTACATTACAGGAAATTAAAATTATGAAATTAGATTTGGCTCCTTTGATAAGTAGTGTTATTAAGGGATTTCTTAGTGATTGGAACAATCCATGGACTAACCATTAAAATGAGAAACTGTCATGTCTTAGAACCATTGCTGTCCCTTTTATTATTCATTACAATTCCGTGTGTACAGGCCATAAGCTACGTGCACAATGAGGACAAGAACATGGAAAAGATTATGTAGAACTCATTACTGCATTTCAGAAGATGATTTTAGATTCTGAGAATCTCATTAGCAAAAACTACTTCTAAAGTCAACACTTTTTTTTTTTTTTTTTTCCATATCCATTTACATGCTTCCTCCTGCTCTTGCAATTCACCAGGGCTACTGTGTAGATGCGGTTAATTTTGGCCTGTTTTGCTCATATGTACAAGTATGAAAAGTGGAGCCTTGGTACTTTTCTTTTAAAAAGACTAATTTTGCTCAGCTTGTGGCCTGCATTTTCTAGGTGCCAAGTGTCAGTAGCAGACAAACGGAATTTCTCTTTTGGGTGATGAGAGGAAGGGAGAGGAGGGGAAAGGGAAGCCAATAACCGCACATCACTTGAGTAGGGAGCAAACAAACAGCCTGCTGGAACTCTCCACCAAAGAGAGGTGATCAAAGATGTTCTGCATTCAGACCTCTCTGAAGAGTAGAGCCAGGGTATACCTTGTTTGGCAGTTTGTTTTGTGCAGAAGAAATGAAAACACAAATTGTGCAGGGACAGGAAATGACTTCTGTGGCTGTACTGAAAGCTGCAGTGGCCTTTTACCCCTAGATACTACAGCTGATTCATTTCATCTTGAACACAACATGCAGAGGGTTTTTTCCACACAGTTCATTAAGATTTATAAAGAAGGCTTTACTCTCAGTTTGTTTGGCTGCTTTTTTTTTTTTTTTTTTTAACTCACGGTCTGTACCGTGAGTTCTGTCCCTCTCAGATTTTGTTGGAGATTTTGGGGGGGTTCTCAGACCAACCAAAGAATGAAGTTTTTGACGAAAACTTTTGGTAAGACACCTTCCATTTCAGTATCTCCCCAGTGGTCAAGGATGGTCTGTGGAGGGGATTTCTAAACACAGGTGCCTTTATAGTTTTCCAGATTTTTTTTGTAAGCAAATTATATCATTGCCAAATTTTAAAAATAACTTTCTGTGGTAGTAGTGGTCCTTAATTCTTCTTTGCAAGCTACCGGTTGTGGAAGTTCAAAGGAATATCAGTTTATTTGTGTTACTATGTGCTACTCCTTCAGAATAACAAATTCCTTTGTTGTTAATGTTTCTAATATCTTTGATGCTGTTGCACACACTTAATTGGATAAATTTGTACCAAGAGGTAACAAATTCATTAGTAGAAGGCAGGCTGCATCAGGGCTGTGTGACTGCTACAATGGTCTTCCACATACATGTGTATACATGTTCATCCTTTGAATACTGTGATCTATATGTGAGATCTATAATTTCTACAGCCAGCCAAACAATCCTTAACTCAGAGTGTCTAAGAGGAAGAGATTGTGATTCAGGTATTAATTTTTCTAATATCATTATTAATGCACTATTTGCATAAAAGCAAGACTTCTTAAAAGCAAATCATACATCATAGTGGTGGTATCTAACCTGTACCTTAAAAGTACTTATTGAGTTCTTAGGAAGTTAAGACCAAGGACTTTGTTTCCTCTAAGATATAGTTTCTTTAAAATAAAAAGAAGTTTCAGTTCTATTTTTTCCTGAGACTGTCACATTTCTTTGAAGTTTTAATTAATTTGCTGGTACTTGCAAAGGACTTGAACAAACTTGAAGGTCAAGGACTGTCATAATTAGAAGCAGAAAGAGGAAAACAGACTGTGTGTTATTGCTTTGTAAGAATTCAAGCAGCTCTGGAAACCTTGCTGATTAAACACACCAAAAGTCTGTGCCAAAGCTGACTGTCATTTAGTACCCTCCCTGCTTGCACTTAGAAAGACTTTACATCTGCTTGCCTATGCCAGCCTGAGGAAGAACAAACAATGAGCTGCTCAGGCAATTTTTGGCTCTGGTATTTTGATACATAGCTAGTAAGAGCGTGTGGTGTAAAAACAGGCATCTCATAAACAGCTGCTGCATAACTCCTCTCTTTTTGCAAACACACTTCTGTAAAATCTGA
Source organism: Oxyura jamaicensis (assembly GCF_011077185.1). NCBI lineage: Eukaryota > Metazoa > Chordata > Aves > Anseriformes > Anatidae > Oxyura > Oxyura jamaicensis. The sequence goes on from NC_048896.1 coordinate 32,481,014, forward strand.
CTCTTAAATTTCTTGACAAAATCTATTCATGATGGTGAAGAAGCAAATTTGGGAAGCAAAAAGCAGTTGTCTTCACTACACTCAACGTGACCTTATTTTATGTCTTGTTTTTGTTTGTGCCTTTTGTCCTTTGTGAGGTGTATATTTCCTTGATATTCTGTTCTGCCTTATAACATCTGAAATATGTGCAGTAAAGTAATACAACGATGAATCTAGACAGATTCATTTTAGTGAGACCGTCAGTTCTGTGTCTAGGTGAGATTACCGTATTGTTTCCTCTCCCAGCATAGAGAGGGAAAAAAAAAAAAAAGAAAAAAAAAAAGAGCAGGTTTTCAATTTAGATTTTGTTCTTTCCTTACAAATATATTGGAAGGGATGCTACCAGTTGAAAAACAGTAATAACCATCCCATTCTCTTTCAAAGGTGCAATAATTTATTAGTAGCATGTATTTGAAATCCTGTTGAAGGAAGCTAAAACAATAGCTGCATTAGGTGAGATTTGGATGCTGGATGTTTTCTTAGGAAGTACTCCTGAACCTACAAGCTGTGACCCGCTGTGTGTGTATTGTGCAGCTTCCAACAATATATTTGAAAACACATCTTACAGTAAATCAATCATATAATTTCAGCCATTGCAATTTACTTTAGACTTCATGAGCCCTATTGTCAAGGTGGGCTGAAAAAAATGATTTGTTTTACTGGGTCAACAGGGAAATATTTAAGCTTGGTTTCATTTGCTGTTGCACGAACTTGTTATTCAATGATTTAATACACAGCAAGTCCCTCAGTTACTGCAACAGTGCTGAGCTGTAGGACCTTTTCAGTCCATACGTCATGGATTTTATCGAATTGTTTTACAGCACTGGCATGAAGTTAAATCAAGTAGCATACCTGAAAAGGATTAAAACATAAGAACTCACTACCTTCTCTTTTGATAACTTTCTTTTTTGAAGTGTCATCCTCATACCCTTAACGAGTCAATCCCAGCCCACCATGTGTCAGATGGGCACTGCACAAAAGCAGCATAACCAGCTATTTCCCACCCCGCACAGAGCGAACGCTGCACAACTGAGCTACTCAAAGCTCTTTCATCAGGATCAGTGTCATACAGAGTCCCCAGTTTCTTCAGTGAGGTCTTTGGCAGAGCTTGACTTCTTTTAACTTCAACTTTTCCTTTTTATTGCTCACACAAAGGATAAATACATTTAAAATTGCTATGTATCAGTTGACAGGAAGGGTGGTTTGTTTCTGCGTATTTGATCTGTAGACGCTGATGGCCCTAGGGTTATCTGAGAATGTAAGCATACACAAAAACTGTCCTTAAGTGCTTCTCAGACAAAAAAAGCAACATAAATGAATGTTTATAATGTCTTCCGAGAGCTACAGCCACTTTCTTATTTGTGGCATTGAATCAGATGTAAGGAAAGTACTCTATGAACTGGTAACACCAAGGTGCCTCTCGTGTTGCTATATTGTATGGGGCACCCTAGGGATATTCACAGCACCATCTTCTCCTTGCTCATTTTACGATGACCGTGTGGAGCGCAGAGATGTCTTTAGGTTGCTATGCTTCCACACTTTTTACTTTTGGTGCAGCTGGATAGTGCAGTGACGAGCTCGCAGCACAGATCCCTGTGTCCCTGGGAGCACCTCTCCCTCTCTGACTCACCCACTATGCTCCAGAAGTGCTGACAGCGGGGCCACAGGGCAGGCACTGCTGCAGCCAGGACATCTCACCCTGTCTCAGGAGCAAATCTTGCAGGAATTTGCAGTCTTGCTCAGAGTGTGAAGCCAGACCATCTTAATCTGCATCTCCCATGGGGAGAAGATTAAATCATGTAATTACTGACTTTTGCAAAACTCTGACATTAATTCAGCCTGAGGTCAAGTTATCTGGGAGACCGTATATTCTGCTGTATGGAAACGCTGTTTGGGAACCCCTGCTTTTCTTTTTATTTTGGTGTGAGAATCTGAAGTAAATTTATTTTTGAGTATGGTCAATTTCCCTATATTATTTCCTACTGGAAACGCATGTTGCCCTGCTTGTTGATGTACTACATGTACTACAACTGAAACTGGAGGTTTTGGAAGCCAGTCGATTTGTACCTCAGCAGCTTTGCTCACGCATGCACTATGTTGTCTTAGGACTAGGAAGCTTTATACATGAACTTGGTGTGGATGGGCAAGCAAAAGTGGATGCCTGAGTGTTTGAAGTTGCGGATAACTTCAGTAACAGGTAAAAGAGAAAAAGGAGGTTGTGAAGGAAGGGAGCTGACTGGACTCTTGATATAGTTAAGAGAAATATAATTATCAATGGGGAAAAAAAAAAAAAAAGCTGTGAAATAGGACAAGGGAAGAAAGAGAGGAGTTGAGAAATCCTTTGATACCTGAAAATATCCAAACCTCTGGTTTGTTTCTTTGCAAAACAAAGCTCCACAAATAAAACCAACCAAAGATACTGACAGATAGGCTCGAATACATACTATGGTTTTCTTATTTAATCACACGATACAATCGTAGGTGTTGCTCCACTCACTGATGAAGAGACAGAAGTAAATCCTGCAAGCATTCCTCACCCACTGCATCCACCAGTGTAGCTCAGTTAAAGCAAGGCAGCAGCAGAACAGAGCACGTCTGGTCCTTTCTCAATGGAAAGGGCTTATCAGGGTGGTGGAAAGAGACTGGCATGGGAACCAGAGATGAGTCTTTAACTGCCACAGCCTCCCTGTGGTGATTGCTGACCACAAATTTCCTTCAAGTATAAAGAAAACACTCTTTTAAATGTCCTTTCTGTTGAACAGTCAATTGTTCAACTGGCTAGAGTTGAGAAGGAAGCAACACTGAACGTGGATAATTGTGTAAATGTACTTTTAATATTCTCAAAATATTTTGACATCTTAAAAACCAATCTTAAGGTGACCAATATACCAAATAACTCAGGGGAACCACTAGCACTCTGACTGCAAATAAATCCCATTCTTCTGACTGTGCTTGGGCCCATGGGTCAGCTTTCTCTACAAAGCAGTTATTTTAAGTGTCTCTCTCATCAAGAGACTGGGCGAATGCTGTAGTTGTGATTGTTTCTGTTTATAAACACAGAGATGCTTTAATCAAACACATGCAAACCCTGAACTTAAAATGGTATATTTTAATAGGTCCTAATAATCCAATGCACTTGGTAGTGGAGCTGGCCATACTGATATCATCTGTCAAAAATATTTTGCATTGACAAGTCCTTTGTTCTTTTCCCTAAATGTTAATGGAGAAATACCTGTGCATCAAACCAGCAGCTTCAAATGTCAAGAGGTAATAGTATAGTCTTCAACCCTAAAGTACAGGCTTAAAGACCTCTCCTCTCATGTTCTGGCTCCTGTTTTACATCACGTTCTTCTTCCCACTGTACTTCTGGGGAGCTAAGCAACTTCTTTCTCCAGGCCTTGCCTACCCTGCAAAAAAGTCTTTTTAACAAGGGCTGGCTAATGTAGAGAAAGGAAGCTGTAGTTTTAATGTATATTCACTGCTTTTTATAATATGCAAGGATAATTGTATCTAGGCTTACACTGTGATTTCTCTTCATGGCTTGCTACCTCATTTAAAGCACAGAAGTCAGATGCTACAAAAGCAGCAATCTCCCTCTGTTGGCACGTCTATTTGCCAAAGATAGGTGCAGCACTGAAAGAGCCTTTATGTCCTTACTCTGACAGCTTCAGTATAGAAGAGGGAGAATACAAATCCGTTAGAGTTTGTGTTCTCTGTGCTTTTACACCTCACCTGTTCTCTCTAAGAACTGTAGGTCCATAATCTTTCTCAGTATCTGTCCCAGTGTGTGTTAGGATAGCATTTCAAGAGGCATGCATTATGATACACACACAGCATCCCACGCTTTAATTCCAAAAATGCATTTAAGATCATCACTAACCACCCTTATTAGTCCAAACTCCTCAAAAACATGTCTTTCCCATACACATATCTGTATGTACAAATGATAGCATTTAAGGTTGGGCAAATAATCTTTGTATGTAGCAATTCAGTGCCTTACCCGCATGTGTGCTAAAATGTCTCCTGTTCATCCCCAGTCTCCACAACGGCACAACTACAAATGTTGGAAATGTGAGTGTGTTAGGAGTGCTAGCTATTTCTTCTCGAGTTGTAGCTCATAACCTAAGCATTTGAAATCCATTGTGCCATGTGACTAGGGACAAGACAGTTCAAATGCATATTGATGTATAAATGAAAATAGAGCTTCTCTTTGCTCTGTTCCTGCTTTTCTTCCTTCTTCAGTGAAGGGATCTTAGGGGATTTGGCAGCAATGCAGTGCTGGTGTTCAGCAGAACATTCCCTGTGGTTCTGGCAGCAGCTTGATGGCTCAGTTCAATTTCTAGTGACTGCCAAGGCCACACAAAAATGCCAGAGAACAAAAGCACAGACTTGACTGAAATGCCTGTAGTACAAAAAGAAAATGAAATACAAACCACAACCCCTCTGCAGCTGACAGGAAGGATAAAACAAAAAAAGGTTGAATTAACATGTAAGCTGAAAAACAAAACAAAAAAAATAACCTAACTCGAAGAAACTGTTAAGGAGCAGAGGGAGTGGTTTCCAACAGTGAAGGAACTAAATGTAGCTTCAGCACAAAGCTTTTCCAGAAATGTGTAGAATAAATTTACCACATAGTCCAAATGAATGAGACAGGATGGAGCAATGCCATCTAGACAAAATTATGAAAGCTCTTTAATCCAATAAGTGTTCATTGAATGTGGAGTGTATTCTCTCTCATTTTACAGTTCTGAATCCCATAAGTGTATCCCAAGGATTAATGGTAATTGTTAGCATCTTCATGTTAATTAGCTCACACGCTTTAAGGACAGAACTGATGTATCATTTAATTTTGTATTAGGCCAATAATTTTTATTTATATAAAGTAAATTTAAGTGCACTGAGAAATGACTGAATGCTCATAATATTTGAAATAGAAATTTTACTTAGGACAAAAAATATAAAAATAAAATCTTTTCCCCTTGTTATTCTTTCTTGTCTTTTTTTTGCTGAACGATATGAAAATGAAGGCAGGGTTGTTGAGAGCTAGTTACATTTCATCCTTTTTTCAGTTAACGTGACTCTGTGCTATGGGGCTCGGTCCTGCGTCTCAGCATCTGGTTGTGTATATCAAAAAGCTAGCATCTGATCTCTTCTACAGCACCTTCATTTCATCAGAATAAGGAAATACACCCTAGAACTGTACTTGTCCAAGTCTTGGAAGAATATTCCTCTGAGGTCTGGTGAAAGCTCAGAGTTTCTTGGAGCCAATTGTTCAAACTGATGCTCACATTATTTGCTCAATCTGCTCTTTTCAAAGCTAAACAAATGCAGTTCCTAAAACCTTTCCTGAAGGTGGTGTGGTGGTTTTGTTTGTTTGTTTTAATTTTCTCCAGTTCCTGTTGCTTTCCCATCTGTCTAAATCTTTCTTAGAACATGATGAATAGACTCAATTCCAATCCTCCAGATTCAAGAATAGAGCAGAGCAGCTTTCCCATGTGTCTTACAAGCATGACGATTGCCCCTTTTTGCAGTGTTTTGTGCTGTGTTGTTTTCCATGATGAGCTGTTTTCCATCCTGGTTTGGTTTTGGTTTGTTTTTGGTGAGATATGCAGTATCTAAGAGTGGCAATGTTTACATTTATCTAATATAATATGGAAAAAATGATGACTTCTAAAAATTTTCCATGGAAAGTTACAAATGCCACCTCAGCTGAATCTCCTTCAGCATCTAGCTTCTCTTTTTTAAATATGGACCAAATTTGTTTCAAGAATGTCAAATGTGCGCCTGCTTTCTATGAATTGTATATACCAAATCTGTGTACTTCTCCATGTGGGTAGGTTTTGGTTACTCTGTTTTTCTGTATCTCATTGAAGGGGAAAGTTGTTTAAGAAGTTCTCTTCTCTATGGAAGTTTCTGAAAGATTTTTAAACAGCTTAGCTAAGGTATTAAAGGAGAAATATACGTGTATTTGCAAAGTAAATATAGCATTTTCCTCTTTTTAGTGGCAGGGGGCAGCTTGCTGCTTTTGATTAGCCCTCCAAAAATATCTCCATGACAGCAGTCGTACATAAATGGTATGACTAATAGTCACAGGTTAATTATTACTCAATTATTTCAGTCTCAAAAATGACATTTTCCTTTTAAGAATAAGTTCCACTACAGATTGTTTGCAGAAGCATACAGACAAGACAGCACAAAGAACTTCTGGGTAGGCATAGTAAGTTAAGTACTTTCTAATTTTATGCACTTTGAACACTAGTTCAAACTTTATCTACAATGGTATTATTGTGTAAAAATAAGAATATGCATTGGGAAAGGGTGTGCCTGAGTCTTCAAGAAATATTGCTCCAAAGTCTGTGAGAGAGTCATTCAGAAATCATTTCCTCTTAATGCAGTTGATCTCACTTGCTCCAGTAAGAGGAAAAAAAAAAAAAAAAAAAAAAAGACTCAACTTTGAACTTCCCACACGAGACTATTTCACACAGACCTACCTTTCATTTGTTAAGCAGAGTATTTCAAACTTGGCCGCTTCCAAAGCTGTTCAAATAAAGAATAGGTCATTCCAGGAGCCGGTGCTCTATCCTGTGAAAAGTAAGACCCACCACATATATGTAACTGAGTCTCAAGCCCCTCAGCTTCTAAGACAGCTGAATTCCTAGCTCCTTTATGTTGGAAGCTCTGTTCTGCAGCCTGGTTTAATGTAAAATGTCACTGCTTGGTTTTGCAGATTCGAAACGTGGCAGCCAATCTCTGTGTGGACAGTAAACATGGAGCCACGGGGACTGAGCTGAGGCTAGACATTTGTGTGAAGGATGGCTCAGAACGGACGTGGTCACATGAACAGGTATTTTAACAGCTAATAGACAAAAGCAGTGTCAAATTGTTACATCTCTTCCAGTTTCTGAACATTTTGTCTTTTTATTAAGGTAAAGCAAGGTGTAGAAATCATTTTTGACTGATTGCTGACCTTAATAGTTTTTTTAAAAAGTATGCTTTAACCTAAGCTCAGAAATTTGTCATCTGTGCTATATATTCTTCTGAATTTCCAGCATGAATTGCAATACCCAAAGAGCTTTGGGGTGCCCCATTCTACTGCACTGTGTCATGAAAACACTTTGATTTCAGTTCACTTACTTGAAAATATTTTAAATATACTACCTGGGCATGTAAAGCTCTAGTGGTTTTCTCCTTTTATGCTTTCATCTCAATAAACACAGCAAGTGGTCTTATGTTAAGTGAATAAGAAGTATAAGCAAGATAAATGGGGTGAAAGCCAGAAAGGGTTTCACAAGGATAAGGGATGATAAAGACTCAAACATCCTTTTATCTAGGTAGGTTAGGAAGAAAAATATTACCTCCCAGGAGTATGGAGGAAAAGATCTCTCATTTGTACTCACCATGATTGTGAGTGCCATAGGAAAGAAATCATGACTCACTAGCTCTGGCCAACATGAGCAAAGAGAATCTGGACAAAAAGTACAACCTGACCATTTATTAGCAATTTTAGTGAACATGCCTTCCACACGGCAAAGTCACGGATTAGAAAAAATCACCAATGCTGAAGAGAAAAAATGACTTGGCAGTCATACATGGCACTTCTAAAGATATTAAAAGCTCAGGAGAGAGGAGTTCTGAGGGGTATTTGAAGTGCTGAGGTCAAAAAATCATTCTCTGAGGATACTGAGAAATGCAGGGGGAGGTGTGTTAGTGAATGAAGCTAAGAAGCTAAAGAATGATCACAATTTAGATAAGTGCCAACACAAGGGAAAGGAGATTGCTGAAAGAAGGCTTCTTCATATAGATAGCAAAGGTAAAGCACACTGATAGGGTGCTGACGTAGATGATTTTTTAAATTATTTTATTTATTTTTTATGAAAGACATCCAGAAATTCAAACAACTATTTAAAGGAATTTGTATGGTCCAGACCATCATTGTGGCCTCTCTAGTTTTAAAATCTGCAAACATGAAGAGGTCCAAACTCTCACCAAGAACTGAGGGAGTCCTGACACTGCCAGATATGAGGAAAGAGAAAAGAGAGAAGAAAATTGGATGAAAAGTTGCTAAAAGAAACAAAATAAGACCGGGGAAGCAGAAAAAAGGGAGGTTTGAAATATCATTTGAAGGAGCAAGTTCTGGTGAGGAAAGGAAAGGGCCACAAAGGGAGAAGACCATCAGGAAGGACTCTGTGTTTCACCACATTCCAGCACATCATGATGCTTGGAAACAGATTCAATGCAATAGTCTCATTCTACACTAATTACAAAAAGTGACTTCATTAAGATAAATAGGGTTAAGTTAACACAGAACAAGTTCAACCAACCTCAAAGTGCTGAGCCAGAACTATGAAACCTCCCAAACTGCTTGACATGTGCCTCGAGGGAATCATGAATTATTTCTGTGAGGCTGGAGTAGAACAGCACGTACCTTCTCACCACAGAATAGCATTCAAAACACTGCAAGGGAACATTTTTCTGAACAGCATGATACAGTTGCATTGGACGAGTACTGCCAAAATCCAAGCCAAGCCATTTAATTCAATTTGCTGAACAGTTCAGTGACTTTTCTGGGTTGCTTAAGAGGGGCAGGAGCAGGATCACACAGCTGATTGTTCGATTTTCCTACACATTTCTCCTTTTCCAAGAGCTACTCTTTAAAGTGTGTAATTCAGAAAACAAGCAGCAGAGGGCAGCTCCGGACAAGCTGAACACAAACGGGCCCCCAGGAAGGTTAATGAATTAGCATCGCTGGGAGCTTCTCGGTGATGACAACCAGAAAAGACTGAGCTTTTCAGCTCTGACAGAGGAGGGTGAAAATTAATGGCTTTAAAAGTCCCCCCCACACACACCGCCCCATCAAATAATAATAATAATAATAATACTATTTAACCCTCAACATAGTTTGTTTTCCTTTGCTAAAATGGGGATTGTTTGGATTCGTTTGTGGTGTGTTTGTTTGTTTGTGTTGTTGTTGTTGTTGTTGTTTTTGTCCCAGGAGACAGAACCACGTTCAGAATCTGTTGTTCCAACTGATAGGAGCATAGGTGCCATTAGTTTATCTACCTGCCAACGTAAATCCCAGAAATCATGAGAACTGTTGAAGAATCCCTAGACGAAAGTTAGGGTAACATGAATATAATTCCGCTTCCTCCTAGAAAAAGTTCACTTCACTTTCTCCTTTATTTTCTAAAACTAGAAAATAGAACTTTCAGAATAAAGATGATTGGCATAATATCCATTACTGTATTACTAGGTAACTCTTTATGTGCATAATCTTATTACTTTTAATATCTTATTGGTTTCATGATTAGTTTAGAAACAAAATGAAACGGTTTGTGCTCAAATATTCAGATTCCTGATATAAAACACATTCATCTGGCTGGTAGATTTCAAGAGTGAGTCCGTGCAAGGTACGGGTTTTCAAGATGCCAGTTAAGAAAGAAAGGAAAGAATTACAGAATCTGTGATTCTGTGAATCTCATAAACTTTCAGACAAAGCAGACTAGATAGTAGACTTGGCAGAAACTCAGAATTTCTATCCCATAGAAAATTACCGTACATACAGATTATCCAGAGGAGAATTTTTGTTTTTCTTGTAGAAAATAAATTCTGAAAATGTTTAATTTGGGAAGGTAAAAACATTTTGGTGATGCAGGGCTTGGGTTTTTTTTCAGAAACAAGATAGCATCCTTTCCCTTCATTGTCCTAAAGTTTTCCTCAGTGGAGTGACTGTGTGCACTGTTGTTAGCAGCCAGTTCTCCACAGGTCTAGCTGTAGCTGATGCCTCTTTGTCCTGTAGCTCCTCAGGAACCCAGAGGTCAAAATCTCAATTTCCACCCTGGCAAGCAAAATCTGCCTTTGTGTTAGTGACAGGTGGTAGGGAAAAAAAATCCCACAAAGGTATATTTTAGATTGGTTATAGATTGGTATATTTTGATGAAAGTGTCTTGACTAGCTGTCCTTCCTCAGTCCCAAAGGCTACACGGTCAGGAACGTTACCTGCAGTAGACGTTAAGATCACAGTCTAATGAAGCAGTTCCAAGGGAGAAAGAAGGTGATCTTCTTCTTGCACCCACTGTAAGCTGTGAAGATCAACTTTGTTAAAGAGTGTTTGGGAAGAAATGCAGAAGAGCTCACCAGCCCTCTGATAGCTCCTCCTTATTGCTAGTACCTTTCTTGAATTTCAAGATTTCTACGTATGCCAGTAGACACTAGCAGTGTTAATGAAAATATCAAGTATTTTACTGTCATATTTCAAGTAGTGTGGACTGACACTGAGCTGGTCTTGTAACTTGTGGTGTAAATCTACAGGGAGTTCTTTGGAAGAATATATTATATGACTGGTGTAGCAGGTGGTAGTGCTGATGGTATCACTAGACAGAGACACAACCCCTCGTGCTCCTTGATTCAGCCCCATAGCAGCCCCCAGGAAGGAGACCTTCCACCCCAGAGCTGTACAGCAGGCAAACAGCAGGCAAAAGCTTTGTGAATGTCTTGTACCTTTTCTGGTGAACAGGAGAAGAATCAGAAGTGAAGGTGATTGTTACTGAGCTTTCTGGAAACTTCCTCAGAATTAAAAAACAGAGAGGAAGGAAAGGGGCAGGAGGGTGGTACATCTGGCAATCTTCCACCTCCCTCTTCTCAGAACTACTACCTGGTTTGAGGGGAAACTGGGGCCAACCAAAGAGCAGCAAAGTATGTGGTGGCAGGCATCTTCTTTGTCTTCTCAAGTCCTCCAGGCTGGCCAGGGAGTGAGTGGACAGACATCATCTCCAGCCCAACCCAGCCAGTAGCTGTGCAACCCACCCAGCTCTGTCTTCTCAGAGATGAAAACTCAAGTCAAAGTCTAGTTCACAAATGTGACATTTTGTCTTTGTGCGGGGCGCATGTTGTCTGCTTAAATCTTGTGCTATGGCCCGAGCACAACGCTCTCTGACAGAGCTCGGCCAGGCAGCAAGCAACCAACCAATGTTGTAAAGCTGGAGAGCATTAATGTTTTCAAAAGGGTCTTTGTCCTGTAGACAGTCCCAAAACAGTGGCTGTGTCAGGCAATCATTTTTCAGGCCCGGTGCCAATTACAAATTAAGCTCTTCTTAAAAAACTAGATAGATGGAAAGCTGTATTTTTCCAAGTTGTCCTGTGACAGGGCTAGGCCTCATCAGAAGCTAAAGCGCACAGGCTGAGAAAATATTTGTTTGCAAACACAGAGGATGGGGCCTTGTTTTACAGGTTCTGCGGTAGGACAGGAGGTGGAGGGAGGGGGGGGAAGGAGCCAAAAGCAGAGAGAGTTTCTTGAACTTGACAGGGAGCAGCAGCCCTGGAAACTATGAGTGAAAGGACAGAGTGTTATCTGTTTCTAATGTGTTTGGAAATCTCTTTGCAGCCTTGTTTCAAATCTGGAAACGGATGGGAGTGAATGAAGGAGTACAGAGGGTTCATCCGTTTCTCATGAAGTCAGGCTCAGCTGGCTCCTAACAGCTTGGGCCAAAGGAACAACATCCAAAGTGACGGATGGTGGCAGAGCAGAGTGTTATGTGCTCAGGACCACAGCTAATAACACATAGCATTGTTATGCATTATGCAGAGGAAAGATCATTTTTATATTGGCCAGATTTAGTGTTGATGTACACAGGATTTGATGTGTAATGGAGGATATCATAGAATGGTGAGATTAGAAGGTCACAGGCCTTCAAATTTTATCTGTAAGTTTTAATATTTTCTATAAATTTTAATACTAATTGCGTGTAGAGATAAGTATAACCTTTTTTCCATTCATTTTTTTCCCTCTTTCTTAGTCCTAAAACTGAGTTTCTGCCTCTTAACAAGGTTTGTTTTGTAGTAGTATCACTGTGGAGAAGATGTACTTTTTAATTTGTAAATGCAACTGTGCTACAAAACATCAGGCTAAGAAGGAAGGGAAGGAATCTGTGTTAGTCTAATCAACAAGATCTAGTATTACACAGATCCCATTTTTCAGTGAAAGGGAATAAAAAAAACTCCTAAGTGTTACCAAGTCAAGATTCTTGACTTTCAAACAGAACACAGCCCTGGCGGTCTTCAGAATCTACACAGGAGTGAGAAGGGCAAAGGTATACCCTGCATCAGTCTGATCTGCTATAAAAGCTAGCTTTAGCTTTTTCAGGTGTACTAATCCATTCAGTGTGGCAGTAGCCCTTGAGCCAAGGTCTTGAGAGCAACAGGAATGGCCCCTCAGCTCACTGATGATGCACAGAATGAAAAATTTGGAGAGCCAGCCACTGGGAAAGATGAGAAGGGTGCTGCAAGAGGACCTCTGTCTTGCAAAATAGTCATGAGAATGAGAATATTGCAAAACCACTGTTCCACACCATTTCTCTAGGTATTTGTTATTCATCACTTTGAGCTCCAGGTTTATTACTTGGCTGTAGAAAAGTAAAGCAAAAGAGAGAAAATTGCTTTTTCTGTTTTTTCCTTTAAAGGAAAATAATCTCAGGCTTCCCTTTTTCTAAAGATGCAGCATTGTAGCTTTTTTTTTCCTGTATCAAATCTTACTTCTTACTTTGCTTGTGAAATGGTAGCCTATTTTTCAGGGAGTCCATGATGATGCTTCCAAGAAACATGAATAAAAGTGGAGAAAGACTTAACCTTTTAAGAAGCAGGAATTGGTTTGAAAATGAAGTTAAAGCTGTCCACTGCATTTTACTGCAGATAAATCTAAAATGCACTCTGGGGGAAAGAAGAAATGAGCAGGACACAGGGACAGACTGAGCAAATGCTGACTAGAAAACCTACAGTACAGAAGTAAATAGGAAATGACAGCTGCTAACAGACAGAACAAGGTCTTACAATGAGACACCAGAAAAAAAGAAAAAAAAAAAAAAAAAAAGTAAATATTCGGATATATGCTTGCATTCTGTGCCTGCAAACCACAGGAAACAATAATGCCTCTGAAATGCGGTATTTGGAGGATGGCATAGCATTGAAGATGCAGCATTTTAGAAAGATGTATCTTTTAGGTAGACCACAGAGAGAAAACAGCTATCACAATGAAAGGGCCAAAATCTGGGAACCACAGCAGTATTCCAGATCAGACCCACCTTGCACTGAGCTTTAGTTTGGATTTGTAGAGACTGGTTCTAACACCAGGAAAAGTATACGCTGTGGGGAGCAGGTCGCTAGGGCAGTACTGAAACTACCCTGAGATAGCTGGGGTGCTGGAGGCAGTCTGAGCACAGCCTGTGGAGCTGCTATTCCGGGTGATGAGCCCGTGTGCGGTTCCACATGAGTGGTCACAGCTAAATGGTTTCCACTAGCAAGGTTTGCTCATTTAAAGAGAGCTTCGCTTTCTTGGTGTTATGCTTCAGTTTGTACTGTGGAAAAACAAGAGCCAAGCAGAATGCCGTAGAATAGCACTTAAACAATAAATTAAAATAAAATAAAAACAAAAACTTCACAGCTCTCAGCAGAGCTTCTAGGTAGCAATTTTCTAGCTACAACCTGTTTTCTGCAAGGATTGGTCTGCAGGAAAGGAAAATGCACTCTGCATCTTTAAATTTGATGCTGTCAGACCTGTCACCTTCATCTTATGATTGAACAACTGCAGTGTCACAGCATAATTTCAGACAGCTGGTGCCTGATTGAGAAGAATTCCTCTGTTAACTGTGAGCCTCCACAGTTCCTCTCAGGAAGCAAAAAAAGAGCTTTAACAAGCTGCCTGTAGCTCACAGGTTTCACAACAGAAAGACCATCATTTAGTGTGTGTTGTTTGGAGAAAAAAGACAGTCAAGAGAAGACATGCTAACAGCGTCCCATATAAACAGGAGGAATCTGTTCATTAAGCATAAAGGATATTCCAGGATGGGAAGATCTCTCTAAGAGACTTCTTCAGACCCAAACAAGAGCTAGAGGAGTGTCAGCAGCAGAGGCTTTCTGAGTCCCTGGTAGCTGCAGATCTCGTGTGCACCAGTGTGCCTTTAACTGGGGTAACAAAAGGCTTAACACAGCGTATTCCCTCTCCTCTTCAAAGAACTGTGTCACCAGAGATTTTTCCCTTCCCTGCGATAAGCGGCTGATTGTGCCTTCCTGGGGTGTACTCCGCATTGCTGTTGATGCACTTTAATTAAGGCAGTTGGAATCACTGAATCGTACACATGTAGTATCTCCCTTAATCAGAGGCTGTGATGTACAGAGCAGGGCAGCATGCATCGAGCTTTGTGCATCTGTTTTTAAACATTTCCCACTAGTAACAGATTAATGCATTGCCTGATTGTTTTTCTAGCTCTTCACCTTCGGCTGGAGAGAAGACATCCGCCCCGGGGAGCCACTTCACACCAGGAAGTTCTGCTTCGACGCCATCTCGCACAGTAGCCCTGTCACACTGTATGACTGTCATGGGATGAAGGGAAACCAGCACTGGAGCTATAGGAAGGTCAGAATCACTCTGGGTCATTTCAGAGGTTCAGACTTGAGTCTATATTCAAGTTAGTGCAGGCTTGTGTTTTCCCATCAGAGAAGCTGTGTTTTAAAATCCACTCTGTTTTATTCCAATTTAATTTTGTGGTAATCTCTCTAGAGTATGTTCCTGTTGAGCATTCAGCTATTTAGGTCAAATTTAAATGAAAATGGATCTGATCCAGCTCAGAGGGTGTCTGCGTTGGATCCATTCCCTGAAAGGTGTTTTACCATTCTGGCACTTCAAGACACTTGTGTCATTTTAGCAGAGGCACTATTGGAAGTATTTTCATCCAATGTGACAGCATTAAGAAATGCTGCTCATGAGTTAAATATTATTATTTTACTACATTTTATGAGTGGAAGAAATATCTCCCTCAAAAAAACCCAAACCAACATTAAAAGCACTGCTGTAAGCCCAGAGACGGCAGGAGTTTATAAATTAAAGATAAGCAGCTTAGACACTACTTTGATGTGCCAAGTTTCAGCTCATTTTGATAAATCGCTAAAAATGGGAGGTCAGTCTAGGAAATGAGAGAGCCTCATTTAGGGTTAAAAAAAAAAATGTCCAAGTAATGCTACCATGTTTTTTTTAAAAAAAAAATGGTTAATCAGTAAGTTACCTTGATAAAACATTTCACTAATAAACTCTGTATTCCAGGCAGGATAAGGACATACATTTCTCTGAAGCACTAAGGACTTCCTCTGCATCCTTCACTTTTCAGTGACCACTATGCCTTGTCATCCTGGGACCTAAGTGCCAGGAATTGGATTTTGCCACATAAACTTCAGTAATGCTTTCTAGATTGAAATGATTCATAGGCACCTAATTCAGAAGCATAAGAAATAGTTTTGCTCATACTTTTTTAGCTGATACTTTTTCTGACTACCTACTTATTAGCCTGTGCCTTTTTTTACTGTATTTACCTTTTAATCAGAGATGCAATGCAATATTTTCCAGAAACACATTCCCTTTGAAGCTGAGGTATTGCTTGTAATAAAGTTAAAATGTATGGGCCAGATATTTAGAGGACATAACTTGTCATGGCTGTATTGCTGCATATCTGACTTTGTAATGCCATTATAATACCTTCTTGCTTCAGAACCCTTCCAATTTATCTTTTTGCTTGCCCAAGCTGTAAGAAAGAAGCTTTCATACCTTTAGCACTTCATTGGTGCCTAATGTAGCTGGTTCATAAGAAAAATGCAGGTCTGGAGCTGCCCTCTTTGTGGCTCATCACTTTTGATGTGGACAGTATACAGCAGATAACAAAAAAAAAAAATGACATTTGAAAAAAATACACAGTGTGAGTTCTATTAAATCCTCTGCACAGCTTCATTTTTCATTTCCAGAAGGCTGACAGGACTCATATAAAAATTCTGAATGCAAGACAGGCATTTCCATCTCAGCAAAAGACACTACAAAATTTTGTGATGATGGAAGTACTGACACAGTCCCAACTGTAATAGTAGCCTGACAGCAAGCTGATTAGTTTGCATGAGTACTTACCGTTCAACTATAAAACTTCTAATAAAGAAAGTGTAGTTGATTAGTGAAACTATAATTTTGTTATTATTATTTAGGCTTAGTTTTAGTTTGGCTACACATTAAGTAGGTTTTGATTGTTTCACAGGGTAGATTTATGGTGGAGATTTTTGGTGTACAGCTATATAAAAAAAAAAATCCGAATGTTATAATCCTTATCTAGTTTTGGAGCATCTAGGCGATGGGATATATACTGCTTCCCAAGGAGAAATAGACCAAACTAGCAAAAGGATGCTTATATCAGTTTAATGCTTCTATAATAGAGCCCTTTACCTAGAAGACAGGTTGTGACTAAAATTGCACCTTAAAAAATAGGAGTAATAGTCTGTGGTTAAACAAGAAATGTCTCCTTTTGAAAAAGAAAGAGAAGGTCAGCAACTGTGTTCTGTTCTCTGCATGACTTACCAAAGCCATAGCTTTGTGATGGTCATTTGTTCATCCTGCCATTAATTCTTCCCATCTATTAGGAAAAATGACCTTGTTTGTCAGAATCTTATAAGACGCTTAATATAAAGCATTTCTTATCATACTGTCATGCCATTCCTACAAAACTAGAAGATGAGTTTTTTATTAGTTTAAGGGTCAGTCTCTTTTCTTGATTATTTGCATCCTCAGGTCACTGGTGAGCTCTAAGCAAGTATTTGAAAGTCCAGAAAGTTTGTGATACTAAGAAATTATATTTTTTTAGTCCATACTATCGGTGTGTAATAAAACAGCCAAGTATACCTGTAAGAAGTGATGAAGTAGCCTGAATCCAGGTAATATCATGAACATCACTGTGGATTAGAAAAATAAGAAAGTGAGTTTAATACTAGGAAAACAATATTGACACCATAATGGGGTTTTGTAAATAATTCCGGGAGCAATGGGAGAAATCTGAAGATATTAGAGATTTTGGAGAATAATGGCTTTCCAATCTAAAGCCATTTCCTTGGCTCTGTTTACAATTCCTAAGCGTGCCAGAGATGAAGATCAACAGTGTCTACAAATTTCCATTCCTCTCAGTGAAGGAATATGCCTCAGGTTTTCAGCTTAGTGTCACTCTGAGGTAATACATCAGTTCTGATAAAGTATGATTAAATTTATGTGCCCTAGTCCCCTTAGTACTATTTGTAGAGCACAGGTATCCAAGAGAGAGCTGATTTAGTAGGTATTTAAAAAATAACAGTTATAATTGTACAAAATCGGTTCCATTACACTATAATTTTACGCTGAACGTAGTGATTACAATAGATGCTAGACTGACAACGTCAAAAACTCTGCCCAGAATGGCATGGTTTGTTCATACTTTCCTGACAGCTTCAGGGACAAACTGTAAGAGTAAGTTCACTCTTCACTCAGTGGGCCCATAGATTATTTCCTCAGACAACCAAAGACATGTCATTGTGATAGTGGTTTTTATCATATGGACATAGTCCTGCTGAAACTGCGCTGAGGCTACTGACTAATTTCAGATAAACGACTGCAGCTACCAGCTGATAATGACTTCCAGTTGCTGTTGTCCTTGGCCATAGTTACAGCAGTGACCTAGAAGAAATGAAAGACTCTGTGTCTCATTACCAACCCCCTTAACTGCCGAGGCCTATTATCTTATGGAGAAGTTTCTCCTACAAATAATATTCAGACTTGCTGTCATGCAGAAGAAAAAAGAAATCGCTCTGCTCATTTCAGATGTTAGAAAAGTCTCCACAAGGGTCCCTGTGGCTTTTTAATATTGGTGTAAAGAGGAATTTATATATTTCTCTCAGAAAGTTCTTCTCTGGGATGCACACAACTGTTACCCCTTAAAGTCCTCAGCCTGTTTCCATTGAAATCCATAAGAACAGCAGGCTTCGACCTTAGGTCAGTGTAAGCTGGAGATGATAAATTAATAGGCCTTTATACATCGTTAAGTCAGCCAGAAGTTTTCCCAGAGTAGTAACTATGTCCCTCTTCTTGAAAGACGCTCTTCTCTCCTAATAACCAGACTTGCTAAAAGAAGGCACCAACAATGCTTCATTCAAAAACTGCATCCCCTGACAATTTCTGTGAGAATACAGACCACCAGCTCTCTTTGAAAAGGCCGGAGTGTTTTTCATAGCACACTTTTTGCAATGAAACAGCTTCCTTTCTTCTTGTACCAGCTACTGTATTAAAGCTTCTAGTATTCCATCTTTAGCTTCCTAGCAGCTTGGCTGACCTCGTCCCCAGCTACAATGCGAGGAAAACCAGACGTCACCTTCCTGCGAGGCCCTGCAGCAGGCGGGGAAGCTGTGCCACATCACTGCCCACTCCCCATTTCAGCCAATGCCATCCCTCAGTCACTCACAGACCAGGAGGAGCTGGTGAGGTGCAAAAGGGCACAAACACCACCCCAGAGGGTGCTTGCGAGCTCTGGTAGGACCACTCGTGACACACTGAGGACATGGCATAGAGCAAAATGGGCCCCTACCCACCCCATCCACACAAAGGCGGTCAGATTGGTTTAGTCCTGCTGGTTTTGACAGCTTCCCTCAGACTTACAGTCCTACGTGTACGTGTGGTTAGCAGCTTCCTAGGGGTAAAAGTTGGAGGTGAATACTAGTGTCTGTGGTAGGCAGGTCAAGCACCATCACCCTCAATGAGAGCACGATGACGTACTTTCAGAATTGCTCTTTGTTGCATATACTAAATATATATATATATAAAAAAAGGATATTGTGCTTTACCAGTGTTTAACACCCCGCAGAATCAAATAATTTATTATTTCCCAAATTAAAACAGAAAAAGAAGAGGAAGCTTTCCTTTTCAAAAGTGGTTTCTGTTTCTTTTTGGCTTATTGTGTTGTTTTTGGTTTTGTCTTAGTACTTTTTTTTTTGAATGGCAGGGTATTTTTAGTTCAAGAGGTTTCTGTAAGATTATCGCTCAGCACCCAGAGGACTCCTGTGAGTTTTTAATCAATTGTGATTTGTCAAGTAGTTTTCTTTTTTTTTCTCTTGCAAACTGGGCAAGCAGGCACTTCCTCGATTAATATTAAACTACTGTCGGGGCATGTTTGGTATGGAGGAGGTTGGAGCCTGCATGTGGTTTACTGAGAGTAATCTGAAATTTATTTCAACAGATACGGTAACTGTATTGTATAGTCCCTGGGAACTTCAAACCAACCAATCACTCCCACATCTGTCTCCCTCAACCACTTGCTTACATGAACTAAATACATTGAAACTCCCCAACAAATACCAGTTGCTTATCTGGGTACTTTATGCTTTACCAAAGATTCACAGTCAGGTTATTAAAAATTAACTCAATTTTTGTGAAGTAAAATTAATAAAACTAATAATCATAAAGATCCTTTTTAAAACAACATAATCCATACTTCTGCTCCCAAAATCTCTATAGGGAGTTAAAACAGTGTTACAATTTCCTTCTTGGGAGCAGAGATAGAGTACTTCAGTGGCTTGGCTTGTCTTACTGAGGCTGCAGGCAAAGTCAGCGTTTTATGGGGTGAGAACCAAGATCATCAGTCCTGTGTCTGTCTGTCTGTCAGAGTATTCCAGTTAATATTCATTACTGACACCTTCATCAAGCTGAATAGTACCCAGTTCCCAGACAGATTGTTACAGATCCTCCTGCCCAGAAGCACAGTAGAAATTGTCAAAAAACAAACCCAAGCAAAAAACCAGACTTTTCAGGTTCAGACATTTAAATGGGGCCCAGGGAAGCACATGATATGCAAAGATTACCTAAAGACATTCTGTCTTTTCATTGTATTATATAGTTATTATCTAAAGACCAGAAGATGTCTTCTCATTCTTTCCTGATCCCCAATTTTTTGGAGAATAAAAACCCAAGGAAAAAATACTAGATTCTCTACAGCTTCACAAATTAAGCTGTAGTTATTACCCAAGGTTATGACACAGAGTATACGAAATCATTTCAGACAGGGTTGTGTTAATCCATGTTCTGTAAAATGAGAACACTTCCAATTACTTGGCATCTGCTACTTAATTGTATTTTTTTCTCATTCCTGTAGGACAAAACTTTGTTCCATCCGGTAAGCAGCAGCTGCATAGATTGCAACCCAGCTGAAAAGAAGATTTTCATGAACAGATGTGATCCTTTATCTGAAACTCAACAGTGGATTTTTGAACATATTAATACAACTGTTTTAGAAAAATTTAACAGCAAGGCCAGTTCCTAGGGAAAAAAAAAAAAAAAATGAACACACCCAGTTACATACAGCCTGCAGACTACATTTTCGCCAGCATCTGGGTCAAAGGAGTCAGGAATTAAATTTCCTAGATCCAGGAAGTCTGTCCTGAAGATTAAGAAAATGCCACAGCAAGAGCCAGCAGGCTGTCCTTGTGGATGTACAGTATCTGAAGAACTTGGCTAGGAGCCTCACCGGATGCTGCTGAGAACTTCAGGCTAAAAACTCCCTTGCTGGTCAAGGGAAAACTTTGTTTAAGAACTGTTTAAAAGTACTCCAAGTTAATAAAGTAAAACAAAACTCTAGAGTTTCTCAGGTCAAGTCCTGCCGTAGTGAGTAGTTCAGAACAGACGCTATAATTCGGGATGGGTATATGGTGTGCATGACGGCTACAGGAACCTGAAGAAATCCCAGATTTTAGAACTAAACATGCTGGTGGAAGAATAATGATGTCCCAGCACTCCCCAGACAAGATATATGCTCTGTTGATATTCTCTTAATAAAAGGTTGGGTTAAGCAGGTTTAACCCTCAGAACTGCTGCAATTAATTTTAAATACCTCCCTTTTGCATTCCATTCATTACCAAAATAGGAACGGTAGAAATCTTAGGGTCTAGAATTACACTGTAGTGAAGCATGAAATAAACGGTAAGGTTTTGTCCTCATACTTCTCCCCTTCAGTTGGTAAAAAAAAAAAAAAAAAAAAAAAAAATCAAATTTCTATACGTGATATATTTAGCAGTTGTGATTCAAATCCCATTGTCACGCAAGGTGAGATTTTTTTCAGTGACAAAGATAACATCAGCAGCTGCAACATAATGGAAGGCTTGTGGACTAGCTATCTTTTCTAAAGGTAGAATCCTTACCAAAGTATAAATTAAATTTAAAATAGGAAGACAAAAAACGTCATGAGAGTAGGAAATAATTGCATACTGCATGCTGAACTAGGTTAGTCAAATTAATATTGGTACACTGCCATCACCTAAAAAATTGTTGACTCCCCGTAGTGCTGCTTAGAAGATCTTGCAGAGATCGTATGTTGTTATTGACAGATTTGCTTGGAGAGAAAAATCGACATGAAACTAGTTGGGTGGTTTCAGAGTTCTTGATGAAAACCATGAGGGAAATTACATGAATCTTAGTTAGCAAAGAAAAGGCACTTCAGATCTTATGATGGAGGAAAAGAGGAGTGCAAACAAGTTATGTGTTATAATATTTTGGTGTCTTAGGCACAGACACAATTTAGATTCAGACAGATTTCTGTCACACTGATGGTCATTATGGCATGTGGTGTCCCTAAGAATGATCAAGCTATTGGTTTGAGAGGCCTACGGTTCTTTTCCGAACAAATCAGTTAATACTGATATGTGGAACCTAATTGACAAGTTTGGGATTTTTCAAGGTAAGAGCGCGTGTATAAATGTATCCAAAAAGTATATGGACTGCTTTTGCTTGAAACGTGAATGAACAGATGAAAACACACATTGAACATTGAACAGATGAAAGCACCATAAATACGGATAGATGACATTCCCTAGAGGTGGCTTGAACAGTGCTGTTAGGTTCCAAAAAGATCATATGTAATTAAGTTGATTATTCTGACTCCTGGAGAGGTGACTTTCTAGCCAAACTACTGATGTGTAGGCAACCCTGTTCTGAGGGATAAGGGTGAATGTGTTTTATGTATTGCTCCTTACACTGTGTTTATGCACAAAGAGCACTGATTGCATCCAGAGGATGGTTCTAATACCAATTAGTATGCGCTATTTTATGACAGCACCTTGTAGTTGTAGATTAAGACCCAAAATTGTAGGTTATAGGAACTTTTTAGGACGGTAATGAGATCCTGAAGCATTTAGGATGCGTGCACTTAGAAAATTCTGAAATGCATCCATACTGTGAGTAATTGCTTCAGGTTATTGAAGAGACCTTTCAATTAATCTAAAAGTAATGTCTATAGAGCTAGACTTCTCATTTTATGATTTTAAAGCAAATTAACTTGTTTAGGTATTGTTTAAATTTAATTTAAAGTTATGGTGTGCTGAAGAATGGAGGCAGTAAGGCTGCTGTGTGAGGATACTTCAGATTTATGTAGCTATCAGTACACAGGACCAGACTGGGCACTGCAGACTGTCAGCCTTCCCAGGTGCAGTGCTTGTAGC
Source organism: Oxyura jamaicensis (assembly GCF_011077185.1). Classification (NCBI taxonomy): domain Eukaryota; kingdom Metazoa; phylum Chordata; class Aves; order Anseriformes; family Anatidae; genus Oxyura; species Oxyura jamaicensis. Next base: position 32,503,355 of record NC_048896.1, read on the forward strand.
ATCATTTATTTGCAGCCTGAACATGAGAAAAGAGGATTTAGAAAAAGAAGAAAATGGGCACCTAAAATGTAAATGCAGTCTTCAGGCTGCTGATTGAAAATGGCCCCAAACTGTCAAAGTCTTGGAAACAACACTGTCTGCCCAAAATAGAGAGGCAAAGGAGAATTGCTAAACCAGCTAAGCAATTTATATTATGCACACATTGATTGGTAGGGTTATATCATTCAGTGTCTGACTGCATCTCAGTGGTCTGATTCTGAAATGTCTAATGGGAACGAGACTGCTGTTGGGGCAGAGTTCTTGTACGCTTTTTACAACCTTCATTGATTAATATTGCACAGCATCCTGTACTGCCAAAGGAAACTTCCCCATTACTCATAGTTGGACACTGATTGTAAGCTCTAGCAGTCCTTGTCAGAAAACAATCCATATAACTGATATTCAGATGTTTTGAAAAAATGTATTTTACGTAATATTTTTGTTTTTATAGGCAAAATATAAGAAAATATATATTAGAGTTTGTTGTGTGTCAACAATAAGCAACTTTTGATTAATCTGGAAATACAAAGTTAAATGAATGTCCAGATCTTGCAACGAGTTTAATAAGAACTCGCCACAGTGTGGTATAAACACACACACACATACATATATATATACATTACTAGTGGAAAGAGACAGATGGAGCAGAGAGGTTTGTTTTCAATTCTTGGGCTGAGATATCAAATATTTAGTATAACCAGAGCTGCACAGAGGAAACAAACAAAAAAAAAAAAGTATATATATAAAAAAAAATATATGGAGCCATCAGCCTAATAGAGAAGACAGTTATCTCACTGTTTTCAGCTTAAGCAAATTTCTCTTTCTAAAACCTGAGACAAAAAAGCTAGCATGCAGCTTCTCCACAGGCAGCTATAATCCTCCTGCTCTGCATAGAAGGTGGCCCTAGGGACAGTGTTTTAGAGCTGTGCTCCTGTAGCATTTGGGATGATGGATTCGCAAAATGGTTATGACTTGCTAAGCACAGGACTCCTTCAACAGAAAGTATTATTAATAATATATGATCATCCCTACCTCTAAATTAAATTCTGTCTTGAGTGTTCTCCAAAGCTTTCTACTGATGACAGCATTTCATGACTAATTTAACGTTCAGAATTTCTTTAAGTCTTCCAGCAACCATATCTTTTCCATCCAACAGGCATCTGAGCAACTCAAAAGATCAGATGGACAGGTGTATTTCCTGTCATATTTCACCAGGACCATTTAACTTCAATATGCATTTCTCCAAAAGACTATGAAGTTTCTTCCAGAAAAATGCTTAAAATGCAAGGTACTTCTGAATATATTTTGAATCCAGTGCACAGGTAGCATTAACTGACATAGGCTGATAATTTTAGTGGGGCTCTACTAACCTGTCCCAGTTGATGATTTGCTTCAGTTTGTCTATTGATGATTTTATGATTGAGAGGGCTTTAATCAACATGCCCCAAAAGATCTATGCATCATATGAGTTCATCAGCACCTACCCTAAACTTTTCCCATTTAAGATTATCTGACTCTTTTCGTGGTCACCAAACTAACACTGCAGGAGATGACAGCAATTGGAAAAACTGGACAACAAAAACTCCAAAATCGTGCATGTTTTCCTGCGTATATTCCAAAATCCAAATGAAACAGAAGCCCTGGCAGAGAAGGCTTAAAGGAGAGAGTATGTGGGAAACAAAACATTTCAGAGGCATGCCAGAGAGCGTCCTTGTTGCATAAGCATGATGAGACTTCACTTTTCATTGGCCATGACCTTATTTCAGGAAAATGAGGCAGTTTTAGAACAAATGTTTTCTGCAACATTATGGGTATTTTAATGATATAATGCATGCTTCCTGAGTGATATCAGTTTATAAATAAATGGGCTGTAGCTGCTGAACTAGGTCATCTTCATGATAAAGATAGCCTAAGCTTGAAAGGAAGCCGACAAGCACTTAACAACCTTTGATTACTGGCAATTTTCCAGGCATCAGTGTCTCCGTGGCCTCAGTGAAATCGGATGCCAGAGAAGATCACAGAAGAAATGTACATAAATAGCCTAACCAAATGTATTCGATGGGTTGCACCCGTTTAAGAGCAGATGCCACCTTTGTTTAAAAAAAAAAAAAATCATCATAATCAGAATTAATTGACATTTTTACTGATAACTTCTGCAGAGGGCCGAGGGAATGGTACTATTTCAACCCACCCAGGCAGAGTGGGGATGAAGTGCTTTAGGAAGGCAGTTATGGGGAGGCTTTCAACGTGGCTGCCACCAAGGGTGCATCTCATCTATCGTCTGCTTAAAGAGCATCCATCTTTAATGCTGGGAGGCCAGAAATTTTTAAAAGAACATAAGGTGTACATTAAGAAAAAAAGAATATGATGATAGGTTACTTTTTAAAATCCATCAATTATGCAAGCCATTTCAAAACCCTTGAAAACAAAAAGCTGATCGGAAGTAGCTTTTTTATAGCTGGTATGAGGTATAAAATGTTAATTCATTTGTGTAACTCCCTTACAAATCTGTTCCATATATCCTTTTAGAAAGAGCACAGAGGTCCCAGAGTGCTTTTACATCACATTTTGAGGATCTCACCCTACCTGGAAGTAAGTTTTGAAAGACCTTTAGAAAATTTGTATATTAAAAAAAAAAAAAAAAAAAAATTATGTCTAGTGTATGAAGAGATTTTGCTAAACTTCTTCATGCAAAATAGTATCCACTGACTGGAAAAAAATAGATAAGTACTATAGTTTAGTAAATCCTCGGTGTGTAGTGCTTTCAGTTTAAGATTTCTACTCTTTAAGAAAAAGTACAAAGTTTAGTGAATCTGTGTAGTTAGTTGCTGACAGTTGTTTTGTTGTTTTTTTAACCGCATGTGATACATAAATCTGTCCTGAAGTGTCCTGTAACCTCATATTTTTCTTGTTATAATTCTGAATGCACTGGGCTGAGAATAATCTAGGCAGAGAAAAACCTTTAAGAACTATCTAACTGTGTAAAAAACAAACAAACAATGAGCAAGTTTAGCTAGAGAGGAACTGAAAAATGCATCACATTTCCAAAGCTTCAGCAGCATTCAGAAAATACATTTACTTCGTGTGATGGCTCTGTGCCCTTTCAGTGTATCATTAATATCACTGGCATTACCCCAGAGAAGGATTTCTGAAAATGATGTGCTATCATTTGGCACGGTTGATGGACAGCGTGCTGCCAGAGGAAAAAAAAAAAATACTTTGTAGGAACAGGTCCTAAAAAAATGCATTCAAACATTGCAGTCTGGTATGTCTTCAGAGTCTTAGCTATTTAAGAAGTTCCCATTACCTCAGGTTTTTGTTTGTTTGTTTTTAAACAGGACCAGACAGAGCACTGGCACAGGTTCCCCAGAGGGGCTGTGGGGTCTCCGTCCTTGGAGATCTCCAAAAAGCCACCTGGACGCAGTCCTGGACGGCCTGCTCTGGGTGGGCCTGCTTGAGCAGGGGTTGAACCAGCTGGGTTCAGAGGGCCCTGCCAGCCTCAGCCATCCTGGGATTCTGTGCCTCAAAACCAGAACTATGCACTATGAAAACAGTGCATACAACAGAGGAGCAGAGAGGACATGCATTAAATAAGAATTTGTGGCTACCTAAAGATACCTAGTCCACAGGCACGTTAACTATACACAAAGATAAATCTGTTTCTTTTGTGCAGCCCTTGTGGAAGATGCACAGCTGAAGCAAGTATATGAATGAGAAGGAGCCATGTAAAGTGGGCCAGCAGGAAGTCCTTACTTAGCAGACACAGGAAGAGTCATGGTGACCTTATTTTTGAGAAGCAGATGAAGAGGGCCTTGAGAGTGATGCCACAGCCAGCACAAGCAATGTGAACAGAGCTGCAATGAGTCAAGTTTGCTAAGCAGTGCTATCTAAAAGACATTAGGGCATGGGAAAGGAAAACTTGGCCCTCATTAACCTTTGCCCTTATTAACCTTGGCAGTATCCCTCACCCTTTGTCAAAGTATTAGTTGATTTAATTAAGTTAATCCTTCACCTCTCCCAGCAAACGTCCCAAGCCCAGAGGAACCACAGCCCAAGCAAATTCCTGTTGACCAGCTTAGAGCATCTAATTGGCACAAACACTAGGCACGGGTTAGTCAAAAAAAAAAACTACTGCCACCAAAACTTAAACTTTATAATCAGGCTGAAAAATCCATAGGGGCCCCTTACATCCCTTTGTGAAAAAAGGTTTCACTTGCCTGAAGGAGTGATTGATAGTAATGATCCTAGATTAAGAAGATCGGGAGTCATGAGCTAGCAGGGAGGTGAAAGGCCAAATGGTGAGATTATGGCATGGCAGTTTAATTGAGAAAGGAAGGAGGAAATAGGTGGTAAGAAGGAAGAAGCAGGAGTCAGGTTTATTTCTGGGTATGAAGGAGGCATGACCTATAAAGGTCAGTCACTGATAATTTTGGATACCACTTCATGCCAGGGTTTGTGTGTTTATTTCCATCACAAATGTTCAGGAATTGAGAGGCAATCACTTCCACCCTTTCCCACAAAGGACTTAAATTTAGAAGAAAGAGATCTTCATACTCTGAAATGTGCTGATCTTGAAGTATGTGAGTGCAGCAAGAGCAAATGTTTGCTGGACACTGCGCCAGCACGGGGTTTTCCACCAAAGGTAGGTAACTGCATTTCTGAGGATGTTTTGGAGATAGCATGTAGAGTCAGAATATTATGGTCACTGTTTTAACTCAGTTAAATAGTTATCTGCATCTCAGACTTTTTTGAAACAGGTTAAGTGGTTAGCTATATTTCCCAGGAAATGTCAACCCTGATCACTACAAAGTAGCTCTGCCTCCTCCCAGCGTGGATCAAGGTAACTTACGTTTATCTTATGACACCACATAGAGCTCCTACAAAAACCATCAGTGTGGCAGGTTTTGTCCATGCTAGAGATATACCTCAGCACAGGCATATCCACATCCCATATACCTTCTGCGAGGGAGAAAACTCTGTTGGCAAACTATTTTCTCACCCATCTTTAAAATTCAGTGCTAAAGTCATGTAAGACCAGAAGCATTTCGTTCCATTGATATACTTCTTACAGATGTTTAGAAGCAGCTGAACTTAAACTTCACAAGCAGGTTTTAACTTGTGATTATCCTTATTGAGCTAGCGTAGATACAAGAAACTGAGTTATAATTAAGTTAAATTAAAATGTGGTTTGTGTAAGCCACCAAGGGGTTATAACTACTTGAGTTGAAGGCATTATTTCAAATCTAAAATTGATGTGTAATCCCTAATGAACACATCATATGAGTTCACCTTTAGTCAGACTGCAGAGAGTCAGAGTGGCTTTTTTTATTACAAAGCTACAAGAAGAGTGAAATTGTCCAAAATGCAGCAGCTCTTACTTTTAGCTATATGGGGCTTCAGTTTATTCCTCAATTTGTCAGCGAAGATGATATATGCATATTAACATCTCCCATGATTCTCATTATCAAAGCTGCATTTGCAAACATGGCAGTAAAGCATCATTTTTTCTTTAGTATCAGCAGAGAATCCTTTCATTTATTTCCCAATTGTTTTTATTCATCCCCAGAGTCATTTATTTGTAACCAGAACACACAAATAGAAGTCTTACCATGTCCCTTTGCTACACAAGTTCCTGGTGAATAAAAATAGCAGTGTGAAGACCACATAAAAGCAGTGTTGAAAGGACTGTCAGACAAGGAAGAAGGATTCTTTATAGAAGAATGATAAGCCTCCCTGAAGTTGGGTTTCCTTCATTCCTGTTATAGTTGCAGCCAGTGCTGTACATCTAAACATGTCATGGTAATCACACCTGGAATGATAAAGATTCCTCGTCAGGGCTCTGCTGCCAGTTTTCTGTATGAGTCTCTACACTATGGCTATGTAAAGCTGTTCTTTGGATCTGAGCGTCTTCATCCACAGTTGCTGTACCTGCAAAGAACGTCACTTCCAGCTGTGCCCTGGCCTGACATTTTCCACCTCAGACTGCTGGCTGAAGTCACTCGGTGTTGACCAGCTCTCCAGATGATCTGGCCCATCACACGTCTCTTAACACTTCACAGCAGTCCAGCCCACATGAACACATACACAGTTCACCAAACATTAGGTGGCAAAATAGAAATTTATGGTCCCTGCTGAGTCTCTGAGATGCTTCTATTTATCAACTAGCCTTTCTGATAGCCAGAGTGATTTCCAGGCACCTCTGTGAATAAGCATCCTTTCCTGCAGGTATCCTGCAGAATATCCATTTCTCTCATTTTTATGAGAGTCTGGAATGGCAGCCTTTGCTTGCTGTTAAACAACATTCAGGACAAAACATTCCCTGGCAATTCAGCTATTATGAACTACTTTTAAAGGGCCAAGAAGGGCTGGAGACAACTTTGTGCAATCTCTATCCTGTGTGCTTGTAGGCGAGGCAGCCAGCAACGATCTGGGCTGATAGGAGGCTAATAGAGATCAATCAACAAGTAGTAGACAGAGTTGTCTCATTTTCTGGAAATTGAGGTCTAGTCCTTTGGTTTTTGTGATTTAAGAAACACATCTCTCTGGAAAAAAAATGTGGGAAAATGTTTTCAGGTGTGTGTATTTAAAGTATTATACAGTAGGCTGCAATTAGTAATATATACATTATAAAAAGTAAAACAAAAACATACACTTCTGTGCTGACTAGTCTGAGATAGTTGGCTTAGATGTTATTAAACACCAGCTGTAGAAGATTTGACCAACTTACTGATGAGTTAAAATAAAGTTTTCAAGACATGCTTACAGGGCTTAAAGAGAGCACATGCCTGTAAATTACTAGACTGTAATTAAGAACCTGAACTATGGAATAAAAATTGTACACCTGTCCTATTTTATATTTGGATGTATTAAATTATGGAATATAAAGTAAGGATTGCTGAAGTACAGTTTCAAAAAAAAAAAATCACCACAATCTGAATGAATAAATACCTCTCAGAAGTTATAACCTCAGTGTTTCAATTTGTTGTGCATCTGTTGCTGCTGAAACAACCTGGTATGTATGTCATGTGGGTGAAGAACAGGACCAGCTTGTTCAGAGCAACCAGGGCCTTAGGGCTGCTTGCTGATCCCAGAGCCCCGAGTCACACTAACTGTGCAGTATCAACAGAAGGAGAAACCAAAATCTTCTCCATCAAAAAGCATTTTTGATGGAGGGTTCTGGCAATATTGGAACTAGTATCTTGAATGACCACTTAAATAGGAAACAAATGCAGAAATGTAGGATTAACCTATTAAAAAAAGGTTGCTGCACTGCAGAAATTTAGGAGTCAGATATAGGAACAGCAAGAGTCAATCATCTTCAAAGACTAGGGGAGGAAGAATTGTTTATTACCTATTATTTTGTTTATGTTTCAGGGAATTATTTTTTCTTTTCCATTTGCATTTCTACTTTAAGCCCTATAACTTGATTTTATGCATGCCCATACACTTCTTCAGTGCTGTACCTCTACCCTAAAAGTATCTGATCTAAATTAGTTGGTTAAGTTCATCCCATACATCCAATGTGTATGGCAGAGTTGTTGTAGGATTTAACTGAACACAATCATTTTTTGTTTATTCAAGCAGCTTTCTGAGGGAACGGTTAAAGTGTGTATTTCTTCTGAAGACCTCTGACTATCAGAAGCAGCAAAAATAAGAAAATTATAAGCATGCACTGGAAATATGTGACTGCTTCTTGTCTAGAGAGCTTAAAAGGCTGCTGCAGTCAAATGTAAGCTGAAGAAATCCCTAGCTGCAAGGAAATGAAAACTATTATTTTCCATCTAAACTTTCCACCTAAACCATTCCTTAGGCAGCTCCACTGAGCAAACTTTGGTAAATACCTCTCCAGAATGATCATAAACCGAAATGATGTTAACAACAACTAAACAAAGTCCTAGTGAGGGGGCTTTTATGAGTAACAAAAACTCATATCAAAACCCAAAGGAAACTGGAATAATCAACATTGCAGGCACTACCCTTAGGCAAGGGAACAACTAGGAACAAAGAAAAATTATTATTAAAAGAACAATAAAGTGCTTTAGATACATCAAAAACAATTAGTCATTAGTTTTAACATAGCCTAAAGTTAAACACAGTAAAACAGCAGAGGATTTTCCCATTTGCATCATTTAAAGTTCACAGTCTCAGAAAACCACTGTGGATAAAGAAAATCAAGAGCCTTATGTGAATTGGGTGTCAATTATCTAATTAACTTTGATAACATCAGATGCAAACCTTCAGGGAAAAAGAGCTTCAAAGAGCTCTTGCAGGTAAGGGCACATCAGGAGAGCAATAGGAGCTGAGGTGAGGGGAACAGAAAGGAGAGAGGCCTCTGGCCTAGGTGTCTGTCCCTGGGCGTGCAGCAGACAGCAGGAGCCACCGAGCAGCTGCTGGTGCACATTTACCAGCCCAGCGTGCAGCGTTTCCACATGGGAAGGAGGGCAAGGGGTGTGAGCAGGTTTCTGTTCTGACTCCTGTTTTGCTTCAAGGCCGAGCTGCTGCGATCTGGAAGCAGAAGAGCATCCTAGCCTGGCTCCTGCCTCCTCCCATCCTCCCTCTGCCAGCAGTGCCCTCAAATAAGTGAAGTTTGTACGTGAAGCTTTGTGAAGATTGAGTGATGAAAGTATATTTTAATTATAGTTTAATCTTGGCTGGGCATGTGGGCAGCTCCTCATGCAGGAGGCAGATTGCCCCTCCCAGGGAAAGCCAACAGCAGCTCCAGGCTCTCAGCCTTCACATACAGCTTCACGTTAGCAGCAGCTGTTCACAAACACTTGCCACCCACAGCCTGAATTTCCATCCTCAAAAGCTCGTGATACCATCAGCTCATGCAGTAGCTCCGTGCAGGAGCTGCCTGTTAGCTCACGTCAGGGGCTGACACTGCCACCGCTCTGAGGGCAGGCCCCTGCCCACGGCCGAGAAGTGCCACCTCCCTGCCTGCACAATCGCTAGTGCACGCCTGGTCAGCGCCAGCTCTCCTCCTCGGTTTTGGAAGGGTGTTGTGGTGGTCATTCCAGGGCCGTGGATGCTGCAGAGGGTGTCAAATTGAGAGTGCAAAGTCAATTATCCGTGGGCAACCCTGGAAGGCACCTCCTTAGCCCACCCATGTGCTTCAGGTGACCCAGGAGGGCCTGTGCTGGCACCAGCAGCACCACCAGTACAGGGAGAGTTGCAGTCAGGAGTAACATGCCACCTGAGCAAGCCCACATCACCCAGCTCCTCACCAATCCCACTCCTCCACGGGCCATCCCAAAGGGTATATAAAGCCTTTACAGACTCTCTCTCATTTTTTGAGGTCTTTTGCTTCAGGGGCTCCTGCTTGTACTACCTGAGTAGTGACCAGCTGTGGCTCTACCACTTTCATGCTAAGAAACCTGTGTTTGCAGCCCTCAGAGAAGGATCCTTGGCTCTCCAAGCACTGAGATACGCGCTTGTAAAGGAGACCACACCAACCAAAATCAGGTTAGTGACTAAATTATTTGTTGCTGTCAGATCAGGTGTCAGTGCTGTACACACACTTATGAAAATATTTGGAGTTGTTGCTTAGATCTGAGAGGAAGAACCTACCTATTTGTGAAACAACAGGCTGGGAGGGGAAGGCAGGGAGATAGGGAAGGGGGGGAAGATGAAACTGCGATGACATCCACTGAAAATGTAAATGTTTCTGCTGCTAAGAGCTTGTGAAGGTGGTACCAACAAGGGATACTAGTTGATTGTCACACAAGACTTAAATAATAATGGATATAGGACTGTAAAAATACATGGAAAGCTGCATTTACTGGTTTCAACTTATTTCTTCTAAATAGCATGCTATTTAGAACTTGAGATCTGTGCCCCTGCCTTTTAGGATTTCTAACCTGCTTGTCAGGGCTCTAGCTCAAGAAGTCCCAGCCTGCTGTACTTGCATGCTGGCCCCTTGGCAAGGATACTGCAACGTGTGCTTTGCTGAGCCAAAGCAAAATGGCATTGCTGCCCATCCCTGCTGGCTGTCAGCATGCCTGCGTGATTTTTGTCACCGCTCTGCCATTTCTGCCAAGGTAAGGAAAAGATACTTTTCCCGCAGTTTAGGCAGTGTCAGCAGTGCCTGAGGCTGATAGGCAACATGGTACAGCCCCGGTGAGCTGCAGGAGGTGGAAAAAAGGTAGTTTTATGTGTATTACCTGGCAGCAGACCTAGAAAAATGTGGTGCTGTGTAGCAGGTTGGCAAACATTCTTTGCCTAACTTTTTTTGGTGTAATTAGAGGAAGGTTTACTACTTTGTTAAGAAATGCAAAGTACTAGAAAAGCACGTTTCATTTTAAAAAGTACCAGTAAATGAAAAGCAAAAATTTCACGTCTTTTGAGCTATCTACTTTTGGCATCACAGATGTTCCTGAGCTTTTGTTCCGTGCAAGAAACCTTCCTCTTTCATCAGTCTTTCATCTGACCGCTTACTGAGATCTTCAGCTAGATTGCTCTTAAAAGGCTGAAGCTGTGCTAGTTCTCAGGATGGGATTGTCAGGAAGAACTTGAAGAAGTTAAGGCAAGTCTAGCCGTGAATAAGGTCTATGATATTTTCAGCTCTCTTGAGAGCTTCAATCAAGGTAAACCTAGACTAATTTTTCCTCTTAGAAACTGGCTCTTTGAAGCAAAGTGAACTGGTGTTTTCGACTGTTTGTTTTCCTCAGTATTATTTACTTGGTGTCTGATCACAGTGGTTGGCATATGCAAATACTGGGGCTCATTTTTTAAAAAAGCGTTAGGTGTTATACCAGTAATAAAGAAAACAGTTTGCATTTCAGATGAAGAGACAATAATGTATCACAAAATATTTACCCCAAAGAGTAACAATTTGGTGAGGATTTAACAGCAGTTTGACTTTTTTTGTGTAAATGATTAAAGCTTACACCTTTATTTTCAAACTAAGGTTTTCATGGCTTTTTTATAGTACGTGGCATGTAAGGTATGCCTATTTTTTTCTTCAGTGTCTTCCACTTATTTTTTAAGAGATGACAGCCTGTATTCACTTTTCTGGAGAGGTTTAACACTCTGTGCTTGTAAGTGTTCTGCTTTTAAGCAAGGTAGAAAACCTAACCTCTTTGCCTGTGTTAATTTAGTGGTTGTAGACCATTTACACAACAAGAACAGTTTTGCTGGGAATGGGTCTTATTCCTTCTCTTTCTCTCTCTCTGTCTCTCAAAAAGAAATAAAATAAAAGCCCATGAGCTCACTGATCATCTGGGGGGGAACTTTTCCCCCACCTGCTGACTTTTTTTTTTCCATAGGTCAGGAGAAGGTAATGACACATGAGGCAAGGTGGCAGGGTGTGGGGAGGGAGGGGAAGAGCACAGATCATGAAGAGCCATTGGACCACCTCTTGTTTGTGTCACACGAGCAGAGCAAACAGGCACAAGGGCATTTTGCATTGATGTTGTCAGAGGGTGTGTTTTTTTTTTTTTAAAAAAAAAAGTCATTTTCTGCCCTAGTTGAATGAAGAATGTGACATGCTTAACAGGGAAGGTAATGTTATGCCACCTTTGCATTGGCTCTGTGGAGCCAGGTCAGGGAGCTGCTGAAGTTGAGCATGCTTGCCAGGGCTTCCTGGAGGAGCTTGGTCAGCCTTGGGGCTGGTGGTGGCAGCCCTACAGGATATGGCCATAGCAGCTTTGTATGGTATGCGTATGCCAAGTGCACCAAAGCGCAGGCGTGCAAGTCATCGTGAAGGTGATTAAGTGTAGATTGAAGGGCTCCCAGAACAGACCTGGCTAGGTGCACTTTAATTGGAGGGCTGGCAGTATTTTTGCTTTGCAGGTCTACATGGGAGACAGCAGAATGGCTGGAGACTAAAAGCATCCTCTTTAGAAGTGCAGGCTCGGAAAATCTCTCATTCCCTACCCATCTTATTTTTCCAACTCTATTTGTCTTGTTGGATGCTAATTTTACTAAAGCCAAGAGACATTCCTGTAATTGACTTTGTTTCATGCAGCAATAACAAAGTTTGGGCTAGTTATTTTCTGACTTAAATTTCATATTTCAAGGCAGAACATGAACCCTGGGGAAATAATTGGTTGGTGTCCGTATTATTAATATTAAAAAAAAAAAATCAAAACTCAAAAAAAGCTTTCCTGCTGAATCGTGCTATATTTTCTGCATAGTATGTAAAACATTCTTTAATTGCATTTAAGCATGTCTGAAGGGTGAGATCAATTTTTCTGTGGTAAAATTTTCTATTGCTTTCCTGAGAGCAAAGAAAAGGGCATACGTTGAGCAAGTGGTATTTGATATCCCCAACAAAAATAAACAGCCTGAGGAATTCGGTGAGGAAGCATCATGCAGGACAGCACGCTCTGCTTTGCTTCCTCCTGCGCTCTTCCATGCACAAGCAGCGTGGTGGGTGAGGGAGATGGAGGCCCCGGCCCTCAACATGAGCTCCTGCTCCCACTGAAGCTCTTTCATCCAAAGCCCCATTTGCTCCATGGGCCCAGCACGAAGTGGTGTCTACTCCTGTAGTGGTGCCTGTTTTGCTGTTTCTTCCATCTCCTACATTGTGTTGTTTCTCAAGTACATCCAGCAAGGATCGCTTACTTCAGATCCATGGAATCATAGTTGGCCTTCTGAGATTCCTCAGTGACTTTACCTGTTCAGTTCTGGAGGCCTCCTTTGCTCAAGGAAGCAAAAGCATAGTGTCTTGGCACATTTGAAGCTCAGGAGAGGCAGAAGCAAATTGTTGCTGGTGCTAAGGCTTTGCATCAGGGCATGTCTGCTGGCCACAGTCAGAGCTCTGGCCTGGTTATTATACAAAATGCAAAGTTATGCAGTACCTTAGCAACAATAAGAGCAATCAAAGGGCAAAGGTACGCATACTGAGAGGAACTTAATAGCAGCAAGAAATGCATGCAGCCTGCAGTATTTTAAAGCCTATTTTGGATGCTAAAAATCCCCCCTGCAAGCATGCTTTATTATGATAAAGTAGAGACAAAGTGAGTAAACTAAGACTTTATTGCTAGCAATCAGGAATTGTTCATTTGACATCTTGTATCAAAGGAAATTAAAATGCAAATAAATACCATCACAGTACACACTGATTTCTCTTTAAAATAAGTTATTATTGGCAAGCAGGAGTCAGAAATCAGCTTTTCCAAGTGCATTAAAATTGAAGAAAAGTAGAAAAAAAAATTATATCTTTAAAAAAAAAAAAAACTAAGGCTGCAAGGTATAGAAACACTTCTGCTTTCCTGTTATGTTATCCTTCTGTCAATGCTCAGGTGCAAATAATTAATGCTAGTCTGTTGAAGCTGCAAAGACAGATCAAGTAGAGTCCTTTTTTTTTTTTTTTTCCTTCCATTAGTTAAAAGGAGATTTCCTATTTTTTAATTTTGAACAGATACAAAGATGTGCTGAATGGCTACACAGCCATGGCTAAGTATTTGCTGGGTAGTATAAGAGCGAGCACTAGTAAGAACTACAAGGAGCAGAAATGTTGGAAAGTGCCAAAACCCATATTTGGCTGCTATTTGAGTTAGCAAATTCACAAAATAGTAACTTATTGCACAAAACCTCTCTGCAGCAAAGGACACTATGTCAGATAACCCAGGCAGTGGAGTATCTTTACGATACTTGAAGGCTTTGCCTCACTGCAGTCTCGCTTATGGCAGTGATGCCTGTGAAGAAATTCCCCAGGCCTTGTGAGTGGAGCACAGGCCTGGGCTCCCACTGCCATAGCAACAGAAGTGCTCCCTGCCGAAAAGCCAGCTGAGTCCAGGAAAGGTCACCAGAGACCTTTAGAAAGCTGGGGAGCTTTATTCCCAAGTAACGAGGCACAGCTCTGAAGCTGGAACGACAAAATGGTTTGCCAGTGGCAGGCATCCAAAATTCTGAAGTTTACCTCATGAATTATATTCTTAATGTGTTAGTGTTGACTTTAGGGCTATTTGAGCTCTCAGCAGGTTTTGGGGGAGTGGAGGGTGGTAGAGCTCTGGAGTGAGGGTGCAAAGATTGGGGTTTTTCTACTGTTGCCATGGGTAGAAATTCTTCATGAAGCTACAAGGACTGAGGCCATGTGGAAAAAGCACCTGAGTTACAAGAGCTGGCATCAATAGGGAGAAAAATAGCTTCCTTCAGTGTCATTTCTGTACTCTTCCGCTACAGTTGCTGGCAAAGTAGATGTAAAATGTAGCATGCTGTTTCTAGGGACACTGGTAAAGTGCAGGGCCTGACATCACCAGAGACAACTCAGTCTACCTCTTGTGACAGGCTGAATTTGTGGGAATGTGGGAAGGGAGAGAGCTCTGGTTGTTGTTGTTGTTTGTTTTGATCGATGTACCAGATCCAGGCAGGATTATCCTCTGGTTAGAAAGCTTTTTAAAGACATAAGGTTTCTGATGCACCCTGTCATGTTTATGGTTATATAGGATTGCAGGTGTTCTCTCCCAAGTGCTTAAAGCATTCGGGTAGCACTTCCTTAGACCTGTGTAAACTATAACTAATGATGTAAACTATATCTGATGGTAACTATTTTGAACAGGAAAACATTTTTCCCCCAAAGGTGTTTTAAGACTGCTGGGTATAAAACTAGGCAGAGGCTGAATGCGCGCAGTGCAGCAGCAAGCACAGCCTGGCCCGCTGCCCTGATTCGGTTCTGCTTTCCTTCGCCTCTCTGAAAGAGGTTGTGCAAAGTGACTTTGCTGTGCAGCAGGATGAACAACAACAACAACAACAAAAAATCATACACATTCCTTCTGTGTTTAAAGAGGATAAATTAAAAGGTGCTGGATGGGAACATGCATTTGAAGATTTGGCCACATCCTCAGTCACATAGACTCCTCTACTCCCACTGCATGCTAAGGAAGCAAATGTTTCTGAATACAGGACACATTAAAAAAAAAAAAAGAAAAAAAGAAAAGAAACATTTACATGCATACAGGACAGATTTGGTGTCAAATATTTAACTGTCATAATCTTCCTAATCTGTTTTTTGTGTTTTCCTATTTATCTGTAATGCATGTTATTCTAGTAACCCTAACAGAGTCCTCAGGAAGTCAGCAGCTAAGGCTAATATTTTTTTCTTCAGAGAACAGTTAATCTAGTCTGTTTCTTGCCCTCTTAATTATGGAAAAAACAATATGATTACACAGCCTGGGGCAACATGTAAGTGTGTGAATCACCAGTCCACAAGTCTTGATACCTTGGTTCTCAAATGATGGTGTAGGCACGTGTGTGTATTTGTTATAACAGGGTCATTGTAAAGTCACTATCCCATAGTCTCTGAGAAAAAAAGGAAGCAATTGAGGCCATATGTGGAAACCTCTACATGTACTAATTTTTTTATTTTATTTTTTTTTTACAGTTCTTCCTTGCTTCTTTTGGCACAGGAGACTTGCTCAACATTCCTTTTCCCCAATTATGTGTGATTATATTTCATATGGCTTACTATTAACAGAATCAGCTAGTTAACCAGAAGCCTGCCAATAAGTTGAAAGCTCTTTAATTTAAAAATGTTGCATATGGAGGAACTAGTGGAGTAATATGTTTGGAGGGGGGGGGGGGATGCAAATGCTTCAGCAAAATAACCCCAGGTGGAGGTGGTTTAGTTGCAGTGGGGGGAGCAGGTGGAGGAGGAAAAAAGGGACAATAAATAACTGCATCTTGAGTCACATCTGGGAGTGTTGGCTTTGGGTTTGAGATAAATGGCCAGGCTGCAGCTCCCAGCCAGAGCACACACAGCGGCAGGTGTGGACAGGGGAGTGCCGCTGTTATTTGAGCCAATGCAAATACCCAGGACCAGCTGGCACAGCAGCCGAAACCAGCACACCTTGTTCAGCACAGCCAGCCACATGGCACGCTTACATAGCTGTGCTGCAGCACGAGAGCGAATGTGAACAAAGTTATCCACATACAGGCTCGGCAGACCAAACCCAAATTACCAGGTCAAACATACTGCAGGCAATAATTAGGTGCTCAGTAGATCTACTTGTCACAAGATTTTGAAAACCTTTGTACGAAATAATGGTGCAAAGTCCCACAAACTATAAAACATCAGGAACGCTGGGGCAACTGAGCCAGCCTGCAAAACCCAGGCATTTTAGTATTGTTTTAGACATTGCTAACTTCAAAAAATGTGGTAGGTAAGTGTACCATCTTGGATCAGACTGTACTTTACATTAGGTATCCACAAGTTACTGCCACGTAGCAGTGGAAATGTTGGTCATGCAGAGAAAGAGAACAGGCTTCCTGCTAAAGGAATTTGTAATGCAAATATGTTATGCATACAAATGTTAAGTGCAGGCTGGGGGCAAATTGGACAAAAGCTGCTGAGTGTATCAGCTATGTCTAAGGATGACACACCCTTAGGTTAAAAAGTTGCACATTAAGTGTATACGTTCGCAAGCTCTTCAAGCACAGCAAGTATCTTGGAGGAGAAAAGAGTGACAGTACTGTAAAGGATGCCTACTCTGAGAGTGTTTACAACTGAACATAATAAAGAAGCTGATTTCTTAAAAATCTTTTAACTCTATAGAGTAAATCTTCAAAGTAGCGCATGGAAGTCATGCACATAAATCTCATAATTCTGAAAGCTGCTTAGGAACTTTAGCCCTCAGAGTCAACATACCACAACACATTCAGAAGTAAAATTTCAAAGAGTTACAAATGTTTCTAACAATTAGTTAATTAAAAAAAAAAATGAAGAAGGAAAAATAGGATTGAAAAGGATTTAAAAGGGAAGAATTACAGAGGGGTTATATGCTAAGAAGGAGGTATCTGAAAGGGATTGAGAGGGGTAGAGTAGGAAGTGGATGTGGTTAAGGCATTTGCAAGATTAGTTGAAGAAAAGTCTGGTAAAACTGGAAGCAGGGAGCCAAATCCTGGGACAAATGAATATAGTTTCTTTGATGTATTTGAAGCTGCGTGATTTATACATATTCAGCATCTGGCCTGTGGACCTTAAGAATGATTGGATAAAAATAAGGATGAAGCTTATTAAAATACAACCATAAAAAGTAGTGTGTAGTGTTCGATGCACAAAAGGTTAGCACTTACCTTTTCAGAGATGAAAATATCAGTGCCAAACAGCTTCAGGTATTCTCTAAGCCTTAAGCGGGCTTAGAGAACTGCACATCTTGCCAGTAATGGAAGCTGCAACTTGCTATGAAATCTGGCTTATTGAAAACAAATTTTTTCACAGTATTATTATTGCTTTAGAGGTGGGCTGTGAGTTTGAAACTCTTTCAAATGCATCCATCAAATGCATCCTCAAAGAAACAGTATAATATAAATGTTAAAGCTTTGGGAGCTGATCTGGAAAGCCCTGGCATCCAAAAGACATTTACTCTAATTAGTGTAGATACGCCTTTTGAAACTCCTGCTGGTTTTTGTATCCACAGAAAATATATTGGCACTCCCAGGTGAGTAGGGTGTGTGTGCGCACATGTGTGCATGTGCTTGAGATCTCAGTTACTTCCAGGATAAGGACATGTGTAGCATCCTATAGGTGCTCTAGGAACAGGCTCTGTGAGTCTGTGCTTGCACTGAACAAACACAGGGTAAAGGTACACAACAGACAGAGCAAAAAGGCAGCAGAGAAAGATAAATAAAGAGCTGAAATTGGTCAGCATGGCAGTATCCAAACACTGTACTCCTTGGCTCTGCTGCAGAGCTCCTAGGATCTTTTTGCATTTTGCATACTGAAATCTCAAACAAGAGGGCAAGGGAATCTATGTCCTGACATTAAGCAGACTAATTTATAAGATTACTCTTATTTCATTTGCATGGCTTCAGTGAGCTGGTGCCATGTTCAGAGCACTGTCAGCATTGAGGAAGAATAGAGAAGCACTGAGGGTTTCGTGGTCATAAGAATAAACACTTACAGCAAGATACGTAAAATTATGTATTGGATTTGAAACACAACATCACAGGAGAGTTAAGAAAACCAGATGCATCTGCTAAGCATTTCTGGCCAGATCAGTTTAAATTATGCTATTCTTGACCTATGCAACTTTATTTTAAAAGTAGGATGGGACAGTGCTGCAGACCTGGAATAACCAGCAAGGAACCCCATAATTTTATGTCAAAACCAATTAAAGAGCAGTATCTTTTTTTGCCTTGGTACAAAACTCATCAGAACAATAAGGGTTTTTCTCTGTGAACTTTGTTTATAAGGTCAGCATAGACACTGATGCTATTGCTGTTCCTCTTCATGCACTATAGGGTAGGAAAACACTTCATAATAGAGATTATTTTGGATACTTGAAAGGAGGGAATTGTTTAACTGTACACAGATAATTGAGTGGAAAACTGAAAATCCCGGTATCAAGGTTGGAGTGTGATGAGGAACTTGTATAAAAAAATCATTTTTAATGAGAGAAAAAGAGGAATTACAGACTAACAAAATGGTAGTAGCAGGAAAGAAAGGCTTTGGTAGAAGCTCTGAATGATCAGAGAGGACATTGTTATCAGATGAAGCAAGTTCTGGGAGGCTTACAATGAACTATTTTAATTTTTCAACAGCAGTTCAAGTTGTGCGGTCACTCGTAACAACATAGGAGTTCTTTTTATTATAATTGCATGCATTTTGCATGTACTATATGCACTTCTTCAGGGAGACCGAGTTATCGATCGCTCCCACCTATGTTAATAGTATATCTCTGTTTGGATTGCAAAATAATAACTACATGTTTAATTAACTTCTGTAAGTATTGCACTGAAAATTATGCCTAGCAGAGTCCAGAACCCAGACTCATGAATGTAGGGAATTTTAAAATTACCCTTGACTAATACTCTTTTTGAATAATGAGTTTGTTGTTCTGCAGCGGACAGGGCAATAACACTAAGCTTAGAGCCAGTCTAATCTGCTCAAATAACTCCTCTCTTCAGTGCCCATCTACCTCTGTCCATAGCGCTGCAGTCATGCAGCCGTGCACACCACTACACGTGACTACAGGGCTCTGAGATACAGCCAGAGGCATGGCCAAGATGAGGAAGATGGGAGTCCCTCTCCCACACTCAAATCCAATACCACAGTAGGAGACTTTGGTGAAAGAGCACCGTGAATCGTGACTGGTTGTACAAACGTGGAATATCATTAATATCACATCACCAGGCTGTGTGCATCTTTACCTAAATGACATCATTTTATTACCTATCTGCGGGGTCATCTTAAAGCATTAAATGCCAGACAGTGGGACTCTACTTTCACAGCTTTAGGGAACCTGATACATCCATCGGCATTTTGCTGAAGTACATGCATCCTACATCTCAGAAAATCTGTTTTCTTACTTTTATTACAAGCTAAAACATGAGATGACTTCTAAAATTCTGTATGTAGATGTGAGGCATGGTAATGTAGGCATCTGCTGGCTCACCACCACACAGGTGGGTGAAGGGTGGATAAATCTTAATGCAGGTAAAACCAGTGGTGGATGCTGATTTGACTATTTCTTTTAAAAAATCCATGTTGGAAAATGTCTTTATTACTTTTTTTTAATGTTCCAGTATCAAGCATTTATGAATAGCATTTCCTGTTTTAGTAATCAACCCACTTAAGTGAGGAAAACAAGTATGTGAAATTCTGCATCTTATTTACATTTCAAATATTACATAATTCTAAAGGTATCAGAAGCATTTAAATAAGGATTTTGATAACAGTGCTGTATCAAATGCAATTAATATTTTATGTTTAAATAAAGGAGATTGTAAGGACATAACTGGAAAAACTGAGGGTGGGATCAAAAACATACCTCAACCATTACAAAAATGTTCGTGCTTTTCTTGGTCTGTATTTTAAGAGCATGTTAATAGATGCACAATAACAGGCATTTCTTGCTCTTCAAGTAATAATCTGTCTTTTCTTTTCGTGCTTCATCATAAGGTACAAAAAATCACCTGACTTTGTGCATACGAGATGAGCACATTTATGGATCACTGATTTTAAAAAGTCAGTAACTCTGTCCTCAGGCTGCAGCCGTGGTGCTGCTTCCGACACTCAGCACTCTGCATAATTGCATATCAATGGAGCATTCTAATTAATGCTCTGGTTTTAGGGTTGTGATACATGTGATTCTGTGCATCACCAGTGTGATGCACAAAACATGGAAAAAGGGTATCCTTTGTTCAATAAGCGTGCTGGGTTATTTATTTGACACCGCTGCTTCACAGGGGCAGTTTGTATCAATTTGAGAACTTCCCTGAACTTGTGGGTATATTTGCAAACCACTTGTGTAATTCCTAGTAATGATCATAGAAGTCTGTGGATGACAGTTTAAAGCGCGCGATACAGTTCAGCCCCTCAACTTCTCCTCATTTGCAGTAGGCTTTTCTGTGACATTCTTATTTTGCTGATCTCCTCTATTTTCTGCTATTAGTTTGATTAACTGTGCATACATAACGGGGCGGGGGGGGGGGGGGGGGAAGTGATTCTTTTGACTAGTAGTAACAAATTTAGAAATGAGAAGGCCCTAGTTGGTCAACTTTATCCCCAACACAGCTGGGGTTAAAGTCCTGGCTCTAATTAAGTCAATGGCAATACTTCCCTAATTTCAGGTGGAGGTATTCAACCCTACTAAATACTTCATATCCTAAGGGCTCTATAAGTTGTTGCATAAACATTACATAATTAGACTATGGGGAAAAAAAAAAAAATCTCCCATTTGCCTTCAGAAAAGGGAAATTCCTCACCTAAGGTAAAAAAAAATTTGCTGCCAGGCTTCCGTGGGGGAAGCTGGCAGAAGTAAACTGGCAGCGATAGAATATTCTGGGATTAATTAGACGTGGCCTAGATACATGCTGGAGAGTATCAGCACTGACCTAAATGTTGCTAGGAACAGTGCCTCTATCTCCTCCTTTGTGTTAATCAACTCTGACACCAAAGGCTTAGCAGGGCAAGTTTGAAGAGAGATTTTGCATAGAAGCCTGAAAGAGGCAAATTGTTAAATTAGTTTTTGTTCGTATTATAATCCTGCTCATTGGAATCTAAAAACGTATTGAAAACAAGTTTTATCTTCGTGAATCTTGTAGGTTAATAAGAAGTCAACCAGCTTTCTCAAGTAGTTAGCCAAGACTTTACAAAGGATCACCATGCTTTAACTGGCACTGTGCAATTTTCCTATGGCTTTTGTCCTAAAGCACAGTTCTGGGGGGAGCGTGGGGGAGAACAATTAGTTACACAGGTACTGCATTCATTTTTAGTTATATTCCAATATGTCAAGGTTGTTGATGGTAAACAAGGAATGGAATCAACTTCACTTTGACCTAAGGCTTAGAGGAGCAGCTTTCATTACTCAAAGAGTCAATGAATGGGAACAGGAATAAATTGCTGATTCTTCCGTTCGGTTTGAAATAATGTCAGTTGGAATGAGTCTTTTACCTCTTCCTCTGTGAACTGCAGCTAACTTCTAAACTCCCTTTTCCTAAAGGATATCCCCAGGTGCATCAAACTGCTCAGAACAAAGATTTACTTCAGCTGGTGTTAAAATAAAAGTGCAAACTGGAGATCTGCTTCCAGCTAATTGCACATACCTTGGAATTTCAGAATGTTTTCGGCCTCATTGGACTATTCAGCCAACTAGTTTGCCATTGCAGTTGTACATCAGAAAAGGGAGTCGAATGACAGTGAGCTGAGAGAGCTGGAAACCTGCAGTATTTGAAGGTGGGTGAAATCCAGCCATTGTTGCTACTTCTCACAGGTGACTAAGAAGTGATGGAGTTCAGCTTGCCAAGATGACAACCTTGTTACAGTTGTGCGTATGTATCTACATTGAGCTAAAACTGTCCACATTGGAAACTATTTAATTCATATCAAGTAAGGATATCTATGTATCTATGGACCTGAAGAAAGGGAGAAACTTAAAAAAAAAAAAAAAAAAAAAAAAGATGCATCTGCATGTTGTACTAAAAACCTTGTGAAATCTATTTCTTTATGATTATATTTAGTAAAAGACTTGAATATGTGCAGTGTTATGATCCAACAGCTGCTACTGCCTGCAATTTCACAAGCAATTCCCACAAAACATGCCTTTTATAACAGAATCATTTCACTCAATTACTTAATCAATACAACTTGGTGTCAGATTATACATAATAGAAATAATCTATTGTTTAAGAATTTCTCTCCAAATAGCAACTCAGTGAGAACAGAGGCCACTTAGCATCCCAGCATTGCTTCGCATCCACTTGTAATGTCAGACTCACAGTTTGTGAAACCTGCAAAACAGTAAGAAAGCTTGGAGTTATCTCGTGATATTTCTGTGCTTAATTGCTACCAAGACTTTTGACTTCGAGTAATGGATTTGTGATGGAGGCTGTGAGGATCTGCAAACTTTACATGACTAATCATAATAGTCTTACTTTGCTGTCAGCTGCAGGCACCTCTCATTACGCCATACACCTTCCACATTCCCAAGGAACCCAATTGGAAAACCAGTCTGACTTATCTCTATGATGTTATTATGGTGCTATTATTTCAGTGTTAATGCATAAACCTATCTCTTGGACTGGGCTTATTATTAATCATTGAGTCATTATTAATTGACCTTTCACGTATTTATGTAAAACAAGGCAAATTACTCTTTCTGCTCGTGTATCCTGTGGCTAAGGAACAACGACAGATAGTTGTTTTAGTGACTAGTAACTGTTGCACATCCATATTTTTCAATTTAACAACCTTTGATTGTCCTTCTTACTTGCCTACGAAGCCTCCTAGAGCTTTATCTTGTTCAGATTTGACATGTTGACTTTACCAAACTTGCCCAATGCTTTACTAATGATAATTAACTTCAGTAATTATGTCTTGTCTGTTATGTTAAAAATTAAACTGTATCTTGAATAAGAATCTTAATAGTTATATATTAGACTATCAACAGCCTAACAAGAAACTGTCCATAGAAATATGGAAATAAAATTTATTTGCAGTTGTTTGTAAAATATGTTGTATTGTACATGAAAGATACTTTAGATTTTGTTTGAATTGTCAATTTCATGGAATTAACTCTTCTAATTTGCTAGATTTAAAAAGTTTTTAGGAAAAGTAAATCAGCATCTGAAATGTGGGTGTTTACACCGTTCACTTTTTCAGCATAACAGAAATTGCAGCAACATATTTCAATTTTTCCTGCCCTAGATTCAGGAAATGATGCCAGTTAATTTCTGTTCTAAGTGTTCAGGAATATGTCAACCTGAAAAAGGATATTTTCTGGATCCAACATACTTGCTCTTACATCTGGCTCAAAAACAGGTGAGAGTTCCTAAAATGAAGTCATTTAAAATATGTATTTTTCTTTTACTTTTGAAATGGCTAAGCCATGCTCAGAATCATTCCAGTTCTCCTCAAACTTAAATGAGACACCCACGTACCAGACCATTCCATCTCCTGCTTTAACGAGATCCAAATCTGTCAAAGATTGTCAACAGGCATCGCGGTGTGGATTTCTTGAGATCTTGCAAATCCAGAAGTGGTTAACTTTCTTTAGACAAAAGCAATATTAATAAATAGAGCATCGGCCATAAACATTGGTTGGTGTTAGATACCAGAAAGTGCATCTGAAAAAAAATCTTCCTATATATATTTTTTTTTCACAACCTAGTCTTCAGGACATGGGTAGAATACAGACCAACACAAAATAATGAGCTTCGCTTACTGCTGTTGTGTGATAAAATATAGGATGAGCTAGAGGTGATGTTGCGGGAGGAAAACTGACTAAGTAGGCATGACAGGAGTATGGGGGCTAAATATAATGACAGGAACCTCATAACATGTTCTTCATAAAAGTGACAGAAAAAGCAAAGGAGGCAAACTGTGCTGTGCCAAGAGCATTAAATCAAATGGTGAAATGTTGAAGAATAATTTTTGGTAGGGCATGCATTGCTAAAGCTCTGGCTTATGAAAAAAAAAAAATGGGGGGGGAGGGGGATAAAGGAGAATTATATGAAAAATTGTACTAAAGATTAGAGATCACGAACACCAAACAATGAGGATGAAGTATGCCTCAGTCTAACTTGCAAAAGCATGTATTAAGTATTACTGAGAGCCACTTGTTTGATTAAAGCACATTTTAAACAATTGCAGAAATTAAGAAGAATTTTAAAACCTGTAATTCAGTTTTTTATCAACTCTGTACATACACTGTAAATATTTAAGGTATAGCTTTATCTCCATGGGAGTGTATGCCAAATTCTGTCCTTCTGAATTGTCCTAGCTGGTGAACGCCTCAGTAATGTGGAGTCTGCACGAGTGTCCCTGTGCTGAGGACAGCCTCAGCAGGGAGGTGAGCCTCTAACAGAGCTCGGTTTAGCGCTGACACCAACAGCTCCGTGCTAATGCTCTGCATGACATTTTTCTAAGTGCCAATGGCCAGCTTCCCTTAGACCTAAAGTAGCAGTGTGTCAAACCTCATCAGCTTTGTTCAGAGATGATTGTTTACATGCAAATAACTACAAATCTGACCGTGGAGTAGGGAAGTTGGAAAGGGCTGGGAAAAGGGATTGAATGGAGCCAAAGTTTTCACTGGACCAGAGGCAGGAGACAGAAGAAACATTTCAAGGATCATTGCTCCAGCCAACAGACTGCTTGCTCCTCGTGTCACCATGTGCAGCCATGCAAACACACTCACTGTTGCTTTTGTCTCTGTCCAAAACAGGACACAGCAGCAGATGGAAGGACACACAGCTGACTGGTGCACAGGGCCTGTCACCAGTCCTTCCCAGACCATTTCCTGGGTACTGTGCTTCTCCAGCCTGGCAAATTTTCTTTCCATCTACTCTTTCACCTCCCATAAGGTTACTATAGATCCTGTCCATGTACAAGGTTTTTGCATTAATGAATTGTAGAGAAGTTTGGGATCCCGTGATGAAACGTGCACTAAGGTATATATCATAATACTGACAAATGCTTTGTGATAACATAATTCCAAATATAGACATGCCAATACCCTTTAAAAGCCATGTTAAAATGAAACCAGCCCTCTTGTGTTCAGGGCATTCAGCTTAGGAAAGCAAGCCACTGCCTATCAGCTGGCATTTTCCAGCAATTTCTTCTCTAATCAAAGCATGACCACGTTTGCTGTTATATTAAGCCTGGAGTATATCCTATCGTGAAATACCGCACTAAATGAAGTGTTGGTAGTTAATTCTGGAAACTTCTAAGGAAAGAGAAATTGCTTGAGGTCTACAATCCATTGCAAATTTCAAAGCACTGTTTACAGACTTGTGAAAAAGCCTTGTGATCTGTGCTTGCTGCATTCAGCAGAAAGGGAAGTTGGTCTCAGAGCTGCAGGCTTGACAAAGGAGGACTGTGTTTGAAGAAAATCTGCAGATGAGCAAAATGGGCAGGGGGGTGTTGAAGCCTTTACAGCAGCTTGTTGTATTATGGAGCTTTGCGCTAGATGATTTTCATTTTGATAGGTACTGAAGTTTATAGGCATTTCCTTTCA
Organism: Oxyura jamaicensis; assembly: GCF_011077185.1. Classification (NCBI taxonomy): domain Eukaryota; kingdom Metazoa; phylum Chordata; class Aves; order Anseriformes; family Anatidae; genus Oxyura; species Oxyura jamaicensis. The sequence goes on from NC_048896.1 coordinate 32,528,791, forward strand.
AAGACCGCATTAATGTTCAAGAGAGGCCTTTACTGTGGCCAAGTATTCAGGACAACGTTTAAGAGGCATATCTAAATACTGACACTTCCCCGGTGCAGGTGACTGCACAAGGTTTTGACATTTGCCCGTGACCCTGCTGCAGGCACCATCCCCCAAATCCCCAGCAATAAGGCAACTGAATGGCTTAGGGGATTGGTAATCGGATCCTTCACCCCCAGGTCATTGAAGGTCTCGGTTCGGGAGCAGCGAGGGTGTGCAGTGACTTAAATACCGACAGATATTTATTTGGAGGCATGTGCAGAAAGGAACATATGATTTTGGCGCAGCAAGCAGTAGACGCGTCCACATGTAGATCCAAACATTATGACAGTGCCTGTCTGCTGGAAACATTTGAATGACAGAGTATCAGGCTGACAGAAGTTGATTAAGCCCCTAATAACAGTCAGGATTGTTTCTTGTTTCAGTTTAAGCTAGATGCTTAAAGCACTGTGGTTTGTACAATCTTGCAATTGAGAGAGGCAAAGTTTCATATTTAACCCTCTCTCTCTCTCTCTCTCTCTCTCTTTTTCTCTCTCCCCTTCCAGGTCATAAAAGACTTTTTAAAGCGTTTCTGAATGTTGCTGGAGACAATCCAAAAACAACTTTAATTTGAATTTTCTACCTTAGCCCTACGAGTTCAGCAAGAGCAAAAATACATGCTGCGGTATTTTGGGGTACTTTACTCCATGGGAGAAACGAAGAGTGCGGAGCCTGAGACTTCAACTCGTCCCTCATGAAGACAAGTGCCTTCGGCGGGGCGGGGCAGAAGATTACTGCCAAGGTCAGCATTAACCTGGGCCCCCTGGAGTCGGGCCGGGCGGCCGGCGCTCCTGGGGCGAGCGGACAGCAAAGGGAAGGGCGAGCCCCCTCGGGGAGCCCTGCCGGAGCCGATCCGGCCCAGGGGCTGGCACCCCGTCCCCGGGCCCGCACTGCCTCCCAGCGGGCATCGGCTGCTCCTCCTGCGAGGGGAAGGGCTGCCGGCTGGGGAAGGCGCTGCCCTAGGGCAGCTGAAGGGGAATTGACTTATGGCCGGGTGCCTGGCTCCAGGGAAGCAGAGCCTGGCCGCACGCGGGGTCACTCTCCAGCGGGGAGCTCTGTGTGGTCTCGGATGCGCCTTTCATTCATGGGTATCGGCAGGATGTAAGCCTCCGTTAAAAAAAAAAAAAAAAAAAAAAGATAATCGGTGGGCAACCTTACAAATGTGAAATCGTGTAGTATTGACCGGCATGCAGGCAGCCCTGTCCCTGCCACTCAGATTTGACAAGCAGCAGCAGAGCGGCTTCCCAGGGCCCCAGCCAGCTCTTTGCCACCCTCTGTGCAGCACTTAGAGTGATTTGTTTCTTCTTCTTGAGGGTGCACCAGCACAGGAGAACAGAAAGGGACCCCCAAAATGGAGGCTAAGCCAAGGGAGGCGATGCCACCTCTTGCTGCAGTTAAGGTCTCCTGAAAGCGGTGAAAGGAGAAGCCAGGGGGCTTCCAACTCCAGCTTTGCGCAGGTGCTGTTGTCACCCCCAAAAACGGGCACTTCATGTGGAGATGTCAGCGTGGTTGCTGCCATCACAAACAGGGACGGGGCTCAGGGAAAATGCCCCTAGGGACCTCTCCTCCAGCCCTGTGGAAGTCAGAGGGCTGTGCAGACACCCACGCTGTAGGTGCTACCTTCCTGTGCCTCGTACCTTGCAGTGTGGGGAAGGATCACGGGGTGCTATATAGCACTTGCACGGGTTATACGAATAAACAAAGACTTCTCTGTCTAGGTGTGTCAGCTACAAAGGTCACTCTGTTTCTTTTTTTCCTCCAAAGTGATCCTGTTCAGGGTGTAATATCCTGTTTTATTTCTACAGCGCTTATCATTGAAAGTTAATGTTCAGGATTGCTGGATCTGATACCCTCACAGTGCACACAGGGAGGAAAAAAAGGATGAAAAATGTCAAAACAAGCGGATATTACTGAGCGTATAGAAAAGGCAAAAGTGTTACAGGGGGAGTATTGTCCTTACATCACTGTGCTTTGTGGAGGACTCAATCAGATTTGTGTGTGCGTGCAGGCGTGTGACAGCCCTTCAAAGGCGGAAATAGGATGCCTAACTTTTAATGCAGAAAATTAGTAACGAAATACATGCAAAGCTTTGGGCTGATAAGATCTCTGCAATCTCCTCCACAATCTGCTACCCTGAAGAAAAACGTGTTGACTTTCCAGGCTTGTCCTGAACGCGCACCAGCGCCGTTCTGCCCTGGCTGCCTTCAGTAATTAACAGGGCCTGTGTTCGCCCAGCTGTACGTCCATCACCGCGCTCACACTGCGCTTGGATTTTCACCAGCCAGTGCCTCATCGCACACTACGAGAAAAGAGAAGCGGGAGGGATAAATCGATAAAGGACCCCCCCGTACACACACACAGCGCTCGGGGGGCTCTGGGGCTCTTTCCCCTTTCATTTTGCGGGGGGGAGCGGGGGCGCGGTGGAGCCCGGGGCTGCGGCAGGTGCAGCGGGGCCCCCGCCCGGGCTGGGGGCTCGGTGCCGGTGCTGGGGCCCGGTGCGGGGCGGCCACGTGGAACCGCGGCGCCCGCTGCCGCCGCCGCCCCTTCCTGCTCGCCTCGCCCCGGCGGGGAGGGAGGGAAGGAGGGAGGCAGGCAGCTAACGGGGAGGAGGGGAAAAGGAAAGCGAGGGGGAGGGAAAAAAAGATTTTTATTTTTATTTTTTGGAAAAAAAAAAAAAGAAGAAGAAGAAGGGGGGAGGAAAAAAAAGTTTGTACGTGCAGCGGCGGGCGAGGAGCGGGCAGGCGGCGGGGCCGTGCCGAGCCTGAGCCGGGCGGGGGGCGGAAGGCCGGCGGTGCGCGGCGGCGGGAGGCAGAGGGCGGGCGGGCGGGAGGATGCGGCTGAAGCTGGGCTTCCTGC
>NC_048896.1:32532124-32609004 GCF_011077185.1 Oxyura jamaicensis
CCCGGGGCCGCGGCCCCTTCCCGGCGGCGGTGCCCCGGGCGGGGACTCCCCCCGAGCCCCGGTGTCTGGGAGCCCCGGGGCGCGCCGGGCCCCGGGGAGCTCTGCGCGAAGCGGGATCGTCGGCAGCGCTTGGAAAAGTCACAGCATCGCCTAGCGATGGGGGGAGGAGAGGTCTTGCGCCCTGCTCGGTCCTCTCCGGTGGGCTGCTTTGACTCATCGGCAAAGGCGAGCGAGCTGGCATAATCCTTGCTTTTCAACACCGAAAATGACTTTGGGCTCCTTCGGCAGACGCTCTGTCTTCTGAAGCTCTCACAGTTTGCTGTATCTTGGCAGTTACTGCTGAGATAATAGGCCGTAGTGGGTTCTTTTCTTGAGATACACAGTTTATTAAGTGTTGGAGTTCCCGTAATCTGCTCTTCTAGGGGCAACGCGGGCTTCTCTGCGTACAGAGAATTCTTCAGAAATGTTGCTTCCATATCTCCCCAGAAAATGTCAAGAAATAAACATTTCACATCAAAAGCGGTTGAATTACTCATCCTGCGTAGGAAGGAGAAACAGACCTGCCAGCGGGCATCCTTGGGGCGAGCAAGATGAGTGGCGCGGCCTTGCAGTGCCCGCCCTTAGGTGGCTGCCCCAGGAGCCCCAGCTGAGGTATTGCACCCTGGTGATTTCTGTGAGTGCTACACTGACTCAGGGTACTCTTTCCCACCAGCCTGAAGGATACTTTTGAGCCGAAACCTTGTATCAAGCTCCGTTGACATGCCAGTCCCAGTGTGTAAATCCCTTCTCACTTGCATGCATGGTGATAAACAAGTGGGAAGAGTTTTTGCAGCCTGTCCCTGATAAAGCAGTGCTCTGTCTTGATTACCTCCGTCTGAGCTGGAGGAAGAAATATCTGTGATAGCCACCTCAGGAAATAATTCAGCCTTTGTTGGGAGCAAATATAATTCTCTTAAGTAAACACTGTCAAAGAGAAATCTAAACAGAACATGTGGTTCATTAGCGAGATCAGCCGTTTACTTATCACCGTGATGTATGTGAGAGCGAGCAACACTTTTTATCATCGTTTTGTAGGAAATGGTGGTGTCATTTCTAAACCGGTGTTTTGCTTTGGACTGCTTGCCTCCTGAGCAGCCTCGCAGGTAACGGATCCTAGCGAAGAAGCAGTGTGTAAGCAGTGGCTATGCCTGCTGCTGGCTGTGCCTTGGCATATTTGGGGGAAATGCCGGGACACCTCCGAGCACGCTGCTTGGTAGGAAAAGGCTGCCTGCTCCAGGACTCGGGGGAGGCTCCCTGTGGCACCTGGGGATGGGCTGTGCCTCGGAACAGTGCCTGCTTTCTGTAGGTGGGGGTGGAATAGGGCCCAGCGCTGTGGGGCATGCAGCCTGCGCTCTGCTCAGTCATGCCAACACGTGTGTATTTGCTCTGCTGGTGGCTGCAGATAACACAATAATTCTTCTTTCCGTACAACACCCTCCTCCTGAAAGGTCTAGCCAACAACTTAACTTCTATAGCTAACCTTGGGCAGTACCTTTCCTTCTCTGCACTGTAAGCCCAGGCACAGCCTGGAGCATAACTTTAATACCCAGGCATTAAAGAAACAAAGCTGAAGAGTTCTGCTGCCTTGTTCTTTTCATCTTCACAAGCGTGAATCTTTTTCTACTTATAGCAGCTGACAGGGATGGGATAGGCAATAATACTGAAGATTCTGGAGTAGTTCTAGAACTCTGTACCTTTTTTAAAAAAACAAAACAAAACAGTGCATTCTACCTTCCAATACCATATTGTGTGGTTTGTTGTTGTTGTTTTTTTTTTTTTTTTTTTTTTTTTTTTTTTTTCTGCTGATCTTAAAAGATTTCAGTGGTCTTTTAGAGAAGTGAGATGACCTGAGGTGCAGTTTCCAAAGGAAATGTGAAAGTGGAGAAGCGGCTATTTAGGAAGGAAATGAGAGAGCACGATTAATAACAGTAATACAGAAAGGTAGAGATAAGGCATTTGTTTTTCCCTTTTGGTAGAAGACTACCACAGATTGATGTGTTCGCTGCTATTGAAAGCATATTTGGAACTTGAGGAAACAATACGCTTTTCCAGATAATCAGCCTGTAGAGCTTTGTTTCTGCAAGATGCATTCAAGGAAAAAAATGTTTGCAGGATCAGAGGGAGAAGTTAAGTAAATATGTGTTTTAGTGTAAGTAAAGACATCAGCTATCTGATAACAAGGATTAAAAAAGGTACCCAAGATTTAGGTAGGGATGCACGCATTCTTGCTTATAGCTGCAAGAAAAGATTAGACAAAATCTTTGGCTAGATTATTATGTACACGTTGTGGGGTCTTTGGATGTTTTCTGAGAGTTTGTGCTCTTCTCAATCAAGGGATGGTGGTTTTGGAGCCAGCAGGAGATGATTGAGGCCATTCATTGTAAGAAGATTGCTGCAGGGATCCCAGCTATGGTGCTTGCTGGTCTCAAGTGAGATATGTTGCTAATGATCAGCCTCGGAGGTACAGCCTTAAAATCTGGTTTTGTCAAGGAGAGAATAGAAGCGGGAGTACAGCAGGCAGAGCCAATGGACTGAAAAGGTAAAGAAAGATTCACGGCTGAGAAATTGAAAGCAGCATATCTGGAAGGAGCCTTATGTGAGCTTAGTATAGGTCAACTTTAACTCTCTAAATCAGACCAATTACAAAGAGTTAAAGTGGCCAAATTACTATTCAGAAGCTCTTAATTAAATGTGTAATTATTTTTTAAGATCTGTTTAGCCTACTTGAGGCAAAGCTTGGAGCACAACTTTGCATGCTCGTAGTTTATGTGATGAAGTGTAATTAGTGGTCTCTTATGGTTTCTAGTCTTTGCAGGACCACTGCAGGGAGGTCATAGAGATGAGCCTATTTGTTTGTCCCTATGAAGGAAAGTAAGAAACAGAGTGTCCAGCATGTTTTATCATCCGTGGCTTAGGAAGCTCATAAAAGATTTGATGGGAGTATGCAGCTGACTTTGCTCAGGTCAGAAATGTGGTGCTGAGACAGCAAAAACCATAAAACAAATGCCATGTTCTGACCACTTCCCATGTGCAGTGAGGAAAACGTTCCTGATGAAATCTTAGCATGTGCTGCGTAACCTCCTATCTGGGGACATAGTGCTTCCAAGACACTATAATACTCGCGGTGTTCCCCAGCCTCCACTAGCTGATAGCTACTGCATCCCAGCCGCTGGCGGGCTCCTAGTCATCCACCCCTGGGCACCTGTGTAGGGGTCAGTCAGCTCTCCTTGCTGCCAGCTGTCCTTAAAGGAGGAGCAGGGCCCCCAGTTTGGGAAGGGTCCTGGTCCAGGTGCGGTTCTGGCGCATCCTCTGGCTCAGGGTACAGCTCGTAGCCAGCTACCTGGTGGTTAAATGCTACAGATCTCACGCGGCCACTGGAAAGTGGAGGATTTATGATTTGGAGGAGGAGTTAGGAAGAGAGAAACAAAAGGCAATTTTTTTTTGACTTTTCTCGTGACACCCCCTTTTCCCCCACTTTAAAGACCACTAATATCCTGTACGCCTTGGCTGGATTGTCACTGAGGATTTAATGGCAAGTTGCAGGCTGAACTTGAAGTGTTATTGTGGTTTAAATTAGATTCTTCGCAGTGGAGGTCCCAGCAGAAATTTGCTGCTTTCCCTTAAGGAGTAAAAGCAAATGGGCTTGGAAGAGAAATGGAGAATTGGGGAATTTGAAGTTGATGTCATTACTGGAGGGAAGGCAGGAGCCAAGCCTGGAATAAGATGATAAATCAGATGCAATGGGAGCAGTGGTGGTGTGTTGTGAAGGGATTCAAGCCTAAGATAAGAAATGTGAGCGTGGTCAACACACAATGCATCATGGCAAGCAAGCAGTCAAGCAGTGAGGTAGTCTCTCTACAATTGCTAACTGTGGTTAGCTATACTTGTGATTGCTTTTATTTACCGGTTTGCCTTCCTGGAGTTGGGTGAGACCTGAGGCAAGGAGCACCGCATCGGCACTGCCGCTCCTGTGACATCTGAAAGCTCAGTGCCGTCAGTTGCTTTCTGTGCCAGAGCTCCCTTGGGGCACGGGGCCAGACCTAGGCTTTCCTCCTCTCATGATCAAAGCCCCAGCGAGTCGCTGCTTCTTGCCTAATGCTCAGCAGAAGTGAATGTGTCGGGAAATTTGTAGAATTTGTAGAAACTCACCAACTTTTGTTTGAAATTTGCATGCAGGGAGGCAGAATGCTTGCTGTAGCCCAGTGTTGCTGTTCTAGCAAGTAAACATCACTCCTCCCTCCCTGCCCCCTGGTTTATTACAGTAATCTTTCGTGTTGCTAGTGACAGTAATAGGACAAATTTTTTGAGATATTAAATGTTAATGTTTTTAATGTGTGCTTTCATCTAAACTGGCTTTGAAAAAGCTTGTAAAAATCTGTCACCCTTGGGAGAGTGTAAAAACCCCAATCCCTGTCTTATTAAAAATGAAGTCTTTTGTCAAATGCTTCCAGTTATGTTACAGCGTAAGTGACCACAGAGTGGTTTCCTGAATAATGTGAAGAAATGAAAAAAGCCTTACATAATTCCTGCAATTTGTGTATATATACATACATTGTATTAAAACTTCCTTGAACTTTTCCATCATAAAAATCATTAGCAATAAGTTAAGTAAATAACTCATTATCTCAGGGCTATTAATTATGTAAAAACCTACTCTTCTGCAGGGAGCAGTTTAGCACCGTTTTATATGTATATGACGAGATTCCCGTTGTCCTGTTCTAGCCTCAAGTATTACCATTTGTGATTAATGTAAATTAAATAACTGAACAGCAGAAAAATGAAAGATATTAAGGCTGGTGTTTGCTTTTTAAGAATCCCATTGCTGGAGAAAGATTGCTAGATCGTCCAGGGAACCTTTGGCAGCATCCGCAGCATGGGATAAAAGGTGGCTCTGTTCTCTTAGGAAAGTTTATGCAACAAAAAGCTTGGTGAATGTGTTCACTTAGGGAGCTGAGGACTAAAACTATTCCACTAATGCTGTACCTGAGAAATAAACCGTGAGTAAGACCACAAAAGTTGGGAAGGAAGAATCTACACAACGGGTTTGATGGTTTGTTTTTGGAAAACAAGTGACAATAGATGTGGTAGTTGGAGTGCTTAGTGGCTGCAGAATGGGGCATTAAAAATAGCATGCAATAAAGTTCTTACTTTGAAAGGTGTGAAAATCTAGGTAACTGCTAACTCTGTTCTGATTTATTGAATTGAGAGGTGATGGCTAAGCTAAAGCAGTGGAAATTGTGTTGCGAGTAAGTTTAGCTCTCAGAAAAGGCCCAGTGGGTCATCGGGATGTCAGCCTGGAGAGCAGCATACCACATGCAAAAGTGTGTCCATGGATTTTTCATCACATGGCCAAGCAGCACGAACCTTCTCCAGTTCGAGCTCTGTAGAGTTAAAATTGCTTGTACTGAGCTGGCATTCCCTAATGAAAAATGACAGTATCTTTGTCCTATTTTTGTCAGATATTAAATCAGCATTACAGGAGACTGCCAAGTGGAAATAGGGCAGGATAAGCTGTTACATTAATAGGTTTGACTTCTACCTTGGAGGGGGGTGGATGCTTTTCACAGAAAATAGGCCATATAAACTGAGAGAAGGATTCCAAGTCTGGTAGCAGTTACATTTAATTACTAGATTTCCTCCATAAGTATGGAAAACAAACGTCTGCTGTGAACGATTAGTTTAAAAATAGAAACATGCTGCTTAAAAGGCCGCCTCCTCCATCAGTTTTCTTTAATCTTTTTGTGAATTAAAGGGAATTTATCTTGCTCAAATCTGCCTTTAACAGTCCACCTCCGCCCTGCCGTGCTCTAGATTTTGGCACCGTGTTGGCAAATGAGGTATTTTCCCACTATGACTAATAGGAAAGCCAAGGTACGGTGTGCAGAAAGCAGGATGTTGCCAGCATGGCCCAACAAACGGGAGCAGTAAACACCCAGCAATGTGCATGTCTGTGACCTGTGGTGCTGTTCAGGCTTGGGTTTGGGGGCATTCTTAACTTTCAGGTGTGGATTTCTGAAAAACTTAACCCAAAGGTTGGGCTTGTGCTTTAGAGCAGGTTTCTGGTTTGGGGTTTATTGGTTTAATTGTCAGATCTTTCTTGAAAGAGCTTGCTGGCAAAGTATGTGCTTTTGTGGAGAAGGGCTCTTTTCTTTTTAGTAATTGTAAACCAGGTACAGGAGAAGGGGAGTATTTTTATTCAACCTTTGTTTTCAAGTAGTAATCCTTATTCTGTTCTTCACATATGTGGTTAAATGGTTTTGAAATGTTTGCTTAGTCATTTGATAGCTCATTTGAATTGGTAGGTCTGAATTTTTTGGGGAAAAAAAAAAGACAACAAATTCCTTGCTTGCAGCAAGCTGTGGAATAGGCTGGTGCTTTTCTAGAGATGCGTTTTATAGAACAGAATTCCTATTGTCTGAAAACCCGCTGACTTCCCATTTTATTCCCAGGTGGGAGTAACAATACTATTCTTCCTGGCTAGGTATAAACTTTATGCAGAAAACAAAAATGGCTACTTTTTTGAAATGAAGATGATGCACAAAAAAAAAGGATTGTATTTAGCAGGAATACCTGAGGAAAGAAAAGCTGAGACTTTTCACTCCCACCACCGCTAAGGACAGAAAAATATTAGTGTCCCTACCCAGCTTGCTATTTTCATTTCTTTCATTTTTTAATTTCTGTTGCCCCAGGCTAGTAGACTTCTTACCATTTTGAAGGCTTTTTCCTTCTCCATGCGTAAGCATGCTTTCTTACAACTCACAGAACAAATGAGTTGTTTTTTTCCACGTTATGCTAACTGCATTTCTTCTAAGTTTCTCTCTTACTACCTTTTCTTGAATCCTTCATTCTAATCACTGACTCCAGTAATGTTTTGTTTGTTTTTTTAATATTGCTCTGTCTTTCTGAAGCTGCAACTTATTTTCTTTTGATTTCCTTGTGGAATGATACGTTGCAAAGAGCAGCAGCCAGCACTGATGTGAGGTACACCTCAGAACAGCAGGAGGGGATTGCAAGAAGGTGTAAAGTAAAATCAATATATTGGTTCACATTTGGAAAATTTCGTCTCAAAATATAACTGTTAATGGAATTAAAGCATAAGCAGATGGTGCTCTGCCCACAAAGTTTCTTACTTGTTTTGTTGTCTTAAAAAAAAAAAAAAAAAAAAAAAAGAATTTGGCAATTAAAATGGCTTAGCAAGAACTATTCTGAATTGAGTTAATATAGTTGGTTGATTTAAAAAGACAAAGTATTATGTTAAATAATGTGCTTTAGAAAAAATTGCAAGATTTTTAATGAAATTGAATATTGTTTCTTCATAGTTGAACATTTTTGTCACAACTTGGGGATTAAAACTTGCTTTGGTTTTAACCTGTCATAAAAGATTTCCTTTTGTGAAGGATGACTAAAAAACAATGAATAGCTTTTCAACAGGGATGAAACACAGCAGGACTCCCATTTTATTGCTCAGTTCCTGCCTTTATGGGTTTGAGACATTTAAACAGTGTCTTTATTTTGAGCTAGTTAATAAGAATTCTTGATAAGTCAAACAAAGAGGTATTTATTGTTTTATTAAGTTAATTTGTTAACAAATGCATCCTCTAATGACATTTCAAAACTGAAACAAGAAAGAAACCAAGCCACCTCTTACAGCTGTCTGGAATTGCCATGAGTTTTCTATTCTTCCTATCAATGAAGGAATAACAAGAAAGACAATATTGAGATATGTTCTTCAGAGAAAATAAATTGTTCTCTGCATCCTTCAGTCTTGAAACATGATTTGCTATACTTTTTTTCACTTCAATGAGGCCTTGAAGTCAGCTCTTCAAGGCTTGTATATATGTCGTTTATAAGCCATGCATGTGTCAATGTGCATTTATCATGCATCTTAGATTGCTTCACCTGCTCTGCTTCTGGTAATTCATCTCCCACACTGTTATTCTAATATGCCAAAGCCTTCTGAGAGGCTTTAAGCAGCAGCTATGAAATATGTTGCTCTTTTTCCTCACCTCTTCCATGCTTTCCACCTTTATTTTCCTCCCCTCTATGAAATATCTTCCTCCTGGGCAGAACCAAGACCTTCACTAGAGATTAGCTTAAAAAGAACAGTATTTCATTGATCTGCCAAGGTGGAAAAGGTTGGGGGGGGAGGGTTGGTTTTCTTGTTTTAAGGGAAGAACATCTTTTTGTGGTAGTCTGTAAGTGTATTCTAATTGTGTATGTGCAGGCAATCACTGCCTCTGATCAGAAAGTGTTTAGCCAGCAGTTCTCAGGAGCAAAAGGACGGATGGTGTGTGGGTTTCCTGTGCCTTGGCTCATGCTAATGATGCAGACGAATCTCACACTGCCTCTTGCATTTCTTCTCGGAGATCATCGGCTCCAAATGCTGATAATTCTCTCAGTGTAAGATACTCCAGTATCTTTTTTATTCCAGACTATTACTTGCTGTGTAAAGTGATCGTGAGCTGCACTCGCCGTGCAGGTATTCCAGCCCTGCCTCTGGGCCTCTAAAGTCAGACTGCGTTTGAGTGACCAAGATGTTTAAGAGAAGAAGTCACCTTGTGTCTTCTGTCCCTCCCTGTTTTCAAATACCAATCTAAAACATTCATCTTGAAGACTTGCTTATGTTTCAGTAATGCAAACAGGATAAGAAAGATAAGAAAAGTCGGGCTGAGAAAGAATGTTGACTTGACAGTGAGGCCATGAACCTCTTTGAGCAGGTCCTGCCGTGAGCTCCTCCTTCAGGGTCACCAGTGGAGCAAACATCCCGAAAGAGGGCAGCTCTGCAGTCCAGACTGGGAGAAGGCTTTATCAAACCTGGGGCAGGTGGTTACTGTGGCCCAGCTTTGGCAATGTACAATGAGACCCTTGAGTAGGAATCTGAAGTGGTGATACCAGAGCCATTATTTCATGTGGAGAAACAAAGGGGGAAATCTGTAAGATACAGCGTCATCATCTTAGTGAGCAGTCTTGCCTTTTCCATGGCTACTATACAAGTCACCTCTCAGGTAGTTGCCAAATTTTGTTTCCACTGTTATCTTCTACCAAGACTAGTGATGACAGGGGAGTTGTCAAGCTGTTCTGATAAAAGGGAACAGCCTGCCAGGATAGTTCATGTAGCCTTTAATCTTTGTGTATGCCTGAGGGTCCCTTGGAAAAAGAGGATGGCAGGGAGCAGACTGGATTAATTTTTCTGGATGAAATGGATATGTCCTGGGGGTTGGCCTACTTAAAAATAATGAGGATTCTTTGAGATTTGCTGTCCTTGAGCACATTTTATCTGTCCTACGTCCCCTTTCTCTGATTCCCATATGCTCAGATCTTGTGGTTAAGCGTTGTGAATGATGCTTGCTGCCTCTTTGGGAGGTGGTTATTTTGGTGATATTTCCCCGTGGTGCCTAATTTCTGAGCTGAAGATTACTTGAATACGTGTCTGTGAGGAAATGCACATTGAGACTGCACACGGGCAGAGGTACTCAGCTACTTACTGTCAGCTAAGCAGCCTCTGTTCTCAGCGTAACAGTAGGGTATGAGGTGCTGATTTTCAGATCTTAGTGTAATCTTATATATCCAGAAATTGAGAAGGTATCTTTTTCTTTTTAAAAAATAACTATTTAAAAACAGTCCTATATGATCACATTGAGTGAATAAGGTGTGATGAGATCCTCACTAGGAAGCTTGATATTGATCGTTGATTGACTGCAGCCAGCACAAGTTCGTGTCGGTGTAATGAGGTGCATTGACCTTTGCTGGTCCAGGTTCTTATTCCAATCTCATCCTCAGATGATGGATGAGCACCTCGCTTAAACTTTTCTTTTTTTTTTCCTGCTAGTCAATTTTATTTTCCTTGTTGATTCTTTGTGGGGATTTGGGGAGTTAATTGGGCTTACTCTCATGACACACTGTTCGGCAACTTAAGAATTTCCTTGGTTTGCACTAAGGTGATAAGAATATCTGGAAGTTAAGAAGAAAGATAAATGATTAGAAGAATAGATAAATTAGAAGAAAGATAAATTATTAGAATAGTTCTCTTGATTTTTATCCTCTGTAGTAGCTTGGACAGTCCATCTTCTAACAGATTTTTAATGGGTATATGAAATTATTATTAACAGGATATAAAACTAGTACTTTTATTAATAAAATAGTTTTTTTTTTTTATGAGCTGTACAACTCAAGTCTAGGATTACAGAAGTCTTTACAGCCTTAAATGCTAAGCACCAAAATTCCCACTGATAGACTCGGCCAGTTGCTGTTACTGGAAAGGAGAGAGATGACAAACAGGTTTTTGAACAGGTTTCATCTTGCACAGTATTTCCAAGAATTTAGTCTGTATTGAGAACTTGTCAAAATACTGTTCGCAGTTTAATCCCAGCAATCCTGATTTTCAGGAATGATTCACTGCTGTTAATTTCTAAGAAACAGAACTTTTATCTATTAATTTGGTTTATCTAACAGCCATAGTGTACTTTTTAACATTACCAATGGCGTAACGTTCTGAACAGAATTCATTATACTTTTTAGGTCAATGCTTTAAAATATATTTTAATAGCTTTACTGAACAGTCTTGACTCTGATATCTTAAAATGTTAATCGGTGAGAATGCTTTCATGTATATGAAGTAATTTTTTCTTATCTTCTTTCTTCAGTTCCCAAACCTGAGATCTGCTAAGTCCAGATCACAATATGTTTACATATTTACTAAACTGCATGGGCATTCATTTTTAAGCCCAGTTTTACTTAAGAGAAAGTTAAGGTTTCAAGTACAGGATCTGTATGGCTAAATTAGTTAAATATTCATGTCTGTAGTTGTATGTAGTTGACTGTAGCGTTGCAAGTGGAAGTCTTCAAAGCTGTACATATTTTGACAGTCCTGTTTAGGTTCTAGCACCAAACCCCCACAGCTTTCTACTAGGAAGTCCATTTTTTCCCCCGCGTGCACTTGTTAATTTTGTCAGGCATTATTGTTGCTTGACTGTTTCTGTACTGCATGGGATGTAGAACTCAGAAACCTTAAAGTGTACGATAAAGACCTGGTTATGGTAGTTCCAGTGTTTTATAAGCAGTGCTGGCTTTATCCCAATGCACGGTAAGCTCTGCAGTATTCCTTTCCCTTCATGTATTTCACAAACAGCAGCCCTGTGAATGGGAGATTACATGTCAACATGACAACAACAATTGTTTTTTCTCAGATGGTGTTTATATCGTTAAAACTTAGATGTTTAGATGTGTGTGGAATTGCTGGAAGCTTTTTTTTTTTTTTTTTTTTTTAAGCGAAACAGTGAAACCTGGGTTTTTTTTTTTTTTTTTTTTTGGTCATGTTTATGTATGTTTTGCTTTTAATTATTTATTTATAGTTATTTTGATTTATTTCCTCTCTAGACTGAGAAAATGTGGCCAGCACTAGATTGGCATGTTCCCTAATACCGTTTCTTATCTAGCTGTAGTGGTGTAGAAGATCAAATACAAGAGTGAGAAAATACTTGCTAATTTTCTTTAATTGTTTATCTTACGTGGAAGGGAGTTCTGCCTGACACTTGGGTGCATTTTGCAAGAAAAGCATAGTACCGGAGATTTAGAAAAACATGTTCAAATCTAGTATTGTGAAAAGTGACTTCTTTTTTTTTATGAGGACTCTGTTGACACTTGGAGCTTTCCTGAGAGAGTGCCCTCTCTCTCAGAGGCAACTGCTCGTTACAGGCATCTTCCTGCCTCCCTGAATTTAAGAGCATGCAGCTTTCTCCATCCAAGATGAAAATATTCACTTCCTTGAAAAGCCATTTTGTCTTAGAAGATTTAGGAGAAAAGGGAGATTAATGTTTAGAGGATAATTGTTGTTTCTGCATTGCCATTGCCATTTACCATCAAAAACACTGGAAGAACATTCCTGGGTGCCTTGGAGAGGTGAACAGCAAGCATGGCTCTGATCACCTGAAGCGAAGTGTTTTGTTCTTATGTGCTTTCCCTGCGCAAGAGTGCTTGGGTTATTTCTGATTTCTATGACTGAGATAGGGTCTGGGCATGGAGGCAACTCAAAAAACCGCCTAACTGGGCAAGCCTGCATTTGTTTCTGATGCTCTTAATGCACCAGGAGTGTCTGCTTTTGTGTCGTAATTCCCCAGCAAATCAAGGGGGCTCCTCCAAGGCAGAAGGAAGGCTTAGAGAGAGAGGCACTCTTCTACCTTTTAATTAAAATAAATAAGAAAAAGAAACAAGCAAAACAAAAAATAAAAAATAAAAAGGTAACAACAAAACCCTATATTGAGCCAAGTAGCTATGCTCATGCCAGCCTGGAGGCAATTTTTTTCTCCTGTGGGCCCTTGGAAGGTCCTGAGGAGAGCTTTGAGGATGGCTAGAAATAACTCTAGTGTTCTGTGCATTTTGCTGCTAGGGCACTCTCATCTGCCTTTTTCAGCTTCCCCAGCAGCTTTTTTCATGCTCCCATTGTGAACTAGCTTAGCACTGGTGTTCACCCTGCTTACAGGTGCCAAATTCTTTTGGCTTGCACACACAGCTTGCTTCAGGAGTCCTTGATGCAGCTCTGTGCAGGTGTAGAGGTGCTTGTGTTGGCACACAGAAAGGATAAAAATGTAGGGGAGAAGTAAATTGGTTGTGGAAACATATCCATCTTACTCTCAAACAATGGCTAGAAAAATTACCAAGCATCTAACGTTCATTAGGCAGGTTTAAATCCACAACAAATTAGAGAAAATAAAAATGCAGAGGCAGCTCCTCTGTATCAGCTAAAATAAGTATTTTTCATTTATTTGTTCAGCAAGAGCTAGGTGTATTTTTCAATTCACATTCCTGGTATTCCACAGTTCACCTTGCAGCAGAGATGAAAAATATCACCTTCAGGTCTTACTGTATCAGGGTATCTGCAGTCTTGGGAAGATAAATGTCAATGTAATGCATCACAGTATTGACATTCAGAAGTCTTCCAAACTTTGATTTTCAAATAAAGCAGGGAAGTCGGTTGAGTGCCTTTACTCCGTAGGAAGAATAGGTAAGTGATTTCCCCCCCCCCATTTAATAGAAGTCTGACTTCCTTTACAAACCTACAGTTACGTCACGCTGTCCAGAATTAATAGAACTGGAAATGGTACGCTGAAGAAAAAAAAAAAAAGTGTGTGCTGTTTCCAGGAAAGATATTATGTCTGAAGCAACTTCTATTGCTTGTGGCTGCTCTTTACTAAAGAGATGCACAGAGTTCCTGCTATCTGTGTTCTGTTGAAATTACTAGAAATGGAAGCTGAGTAGTAGCTTATTTTTAAGCTTTTTATATTTTTAATTGGACTGTATTAAATGCAAAGTGAAAAAAAAAATCTAGCTTTAATGAAGTCAAAAATATTATTCCAATTCTTTTGCATAGGATCATAGGATAATTTGAGCTGGAAGGGACTTGAAGAGGTCCAACCTCCTGCTCAAAGCAGGGTCAGCCGTGGGGTCAGACAGACTGCCTGGGGCTTTGTCTGCTTGGGTCTTGAAAACCTCTGAGGAGGGAGACTGCACAACCTCTCAGCCTAGCTTGTCCCACTGCTTGGCTCTGCTCATGGGCAGTTTTTCTCATATTCAGTTGGATGTCTCCATCAGTTTTTCTGAAGAACACGTTGACGTCTTTATGACTGTTCCTGATGGTTTTAGTTTGCCAGGAGTCTTAAAACTGTAAAATACCGTAGTTGTAATTTAAGAAAAATGTGTTTTGTGGTTGATTTTTTTCTTTAGTTTACTAGAATTGTTCAGTAGAATAAGGATTTAATCTATTTTTTCTATCTTAATTGAGAAGGTTTGTCCAAGTCTACATTGTATGATAATGTAACACACTGAAAAACCGTTGATTTGAGTAACTAGAATATGACACATTTAACCAGAGCTTATGCCTTTTTTATTGTGCTGTTTTCAGTGGTGAGCAAGAACTTTTAAAAAGGAAAGAGGTCTTCCCAAAAGGCGAATGTTTAGTAACAGTAATAATATCAGCTTGGTTGATGTCTGCTGAATGTATTGTCTCTGACAGAAAAGGCACTCCTGTATTGCTTCTCCTTACCTCTTTCAGTACAGTAGTTTTGCAGGTTATTGAAAGGTAGCAAAACACAGTGAATTTTATCCCCTCTTTTATTTTTTATACTTTGGGATTAGAGTAGCTTCCTTCCTGGTTTTTGTCTTTGTTTTGCTGATTATATCTGGATGCCCGGTAAGCAGGCCTATATCGCTTCCTGTCCTGTCCAAGTACTGCTGTCGTTTTCTCCTCTGGTGTTTGATGGCCTGTGCGTACAGCATCCCCTTCACACTCCTGATCCAAACAGTGACATCCTGCTGCTGCTGCAGCGCTTCCTCTTGGGAGGCACTCTCACTCCCAGGCCAGACATAAGTAAAAACAGCCTCACTGACTCTTCTACCTCTAGTTGCTGGCCAGATTTTTCCCTGTTAGAGAGAAAAACAGTATCTTTCTCAAGGACTGCAAATGGCTTGTGAAATCAGCTTTCTGACAGGCTTTAACAAAATTGTCTTTGTTAGAAGTTAAAGTGCAAGACTAGCGTATAAAGATCTTGATCTGGCAAATCGTGTTCCCATTTAAACACCTACCTAATGAACTGGGTACATCATAACTACACCTCACTAATATCTTTTCTATGTTAGATGCAAGAAGTGAAGGCTGTAGTTTTCCTAAATGCAGTTATTAGCACCTCCATTTGAAGCCTACCAGGAGCATGCAGGCTTAGTGCTTATGGAAATCGCTCCAGCTGCAAGCAGCTTTATGAAAGAAAGTACAACCTGAGAAAAGGCTTGCAATCATTTGGGGATCAATTTTTAAGCAAAATTCCACTCTGGTTATTTATGTAGAGTCTGAGTTGCCAAGACTTCTGAGTTCATAATGAAAATGTTTACAAGGAGCCAATGTTTGTTTAGAAGCTTACAGTTCATCATACAAATATCTCTTGCTATGCTCTTTCAGCCATGGGGGCTAGACACAGTGCTGAGAACACCGACTTCCATTTGTTGCGAGCAAGAAGGGTCCCCATGCATCTTTCTTTGTCTGCTATATGCAAAAATAATTCCAACAGGATATTGCTACAGTCATCTACTGCTGATTTAAATGCAAGACATTGCAGCAGGCACTAATAGGCACTTTCATATTAAAGCCCTCTTAAAAAAAAAAAAAAAAAAATCTATGAAAGTCTTATCACACTGATTGAAATTCCAATCACTTAAAAGGTATAAGGCTTGTGAATTACTACATGTCTGATGTCTGGCACTTTATACGAATGTCTGTGGGGAGCTGAAAATGACCACATGTACCCTGTAAAAGCCAGCGCTGTCTGTGATTTCTAGCAGTGTTTAGTTCTTTGGAGGGAGAAGGGAAAAGAACAGCTAGCTATTGGAGTGTGACACTTACCCCTTGCTTGCATAACTGTTTCAAAGCAAGGGAATTGGTGGTGTTTATTCACATCTTCTCCAGACATGTGGTCAGATGTGCCAGTCAGAGTGTACCTGTGCTGGGAACACAATCGTGTGAATACTTTCTTCAGGATCCTTCTTCAAATGCGAGAGCCTTGAAAAACATTCAGGGAGAGGGGCTGAACCTTAGTGACGTCCTGAGAGAAAGAAGGTAGGATGTCAATTCCCAAAGTTGGCTTTGAGAGTAAAGATTTAACTGTTAGTCTTGCCAACTCCAAGTTTAGATTGTTTGTAGCACCGAGGATCACCAGCACTAGCCAAGTAAATGCCAAGGCAGTCCATTCCTTGAAGG
This sequence comes from Oxyura jamaicensis, assembly GCF_011077185.1. NCBI lineage: Eukaryota > Metazoa > Chordata > Aves > Anseriformes > Anatidae > Oxyura > Oxyura jamaicensis. The sequence goes on from NC_048896.1 coordinate 32,547,906, forward strand.
CCAGCAGCAGTGTCTGCCCCTCCATTAGATCTTGTGATGACTTCCCTGGTCAAAAGAAAAGATATTGCATGGAGAGCACAGAGGTAAGGGCAAGACTGGAAGGGTAGTGGAGGGCAGGAAAGAACAAACAAACTCAATGAAGTCTGTTAAAACTGTTTGAAAAAGTGTGTGGATTAGCTTATAGAATTCTTGCTGACTATCTAAAAGATGCCAAGAATCTGGCTGTGCTCACACGTGATGTGGCTGCTAAACCAAAGCTATGAAATAGGTTTTGACATTCATCATGTCTACTTTACAGCAAAACAAGAAATGTCACTCGCTTTATGTGTCACAGAAAGAGTAGTCAATTTACCAAGATTGATTTTTTCTGTTCAATAAATTGGTTCTCACTACGTTGGTATTCTCGCAGACCTTTTTTTCCCTTATGCTTCCAATGCATGTATTGTGTTGACTTTCATTATTTTTAAAGTAGTTAAGACAGGTAAGAACATCCCTTACCTCAACAATTCAGTAGAATATAACTGTAATTTATTGGCAAGTACCACACAGATTCTCTTCAATGTACTACACAGAAAAGATGCGGGAAGGAAGGGTCATGGCAAGATGAGACAGAACACAATTGATCATAAGTGATTTCCCCTCACTTGTCAAGCAGTACACAAGGTAATTATGTAAATATTCTGAATCTCTGAAATCTATTGGGAGTTCAGATGAAATTTTCAGAAATGGGTTTTAGACTGTGTAATTTTCATACAATGCAGCCTTTGGCTTTGGCTGGCTGTTTCTTTGAGAAAGCTTTCAAAATGGTAGGACTGATCAAATTGTGGAATGCAGTTTAAGACAAATAGTCTGTTGTAAAGCTTGAGAATGGTTATAATATTTCAAGACAAATGAAAATCTAATCATGCAGTTTGTTTCTTAATAGCAAGAAATATGAAATGAGTTTGATGGAAGTCTAAAAAGAAAAATTGGGCATACAAGAATATAGCAGAGAAACCAGCATCAAGCATGTCCATCAGCAATGGATTTATTGTATTGTGAATGTCACTCTGAGGTATATAAAACAAATGTATGATTTTTAAATATCTTTCTGTCTCAGATGATTGAGGAATAGGGAAGAAGTTCCCCAGTCCTTCTCTACTGGCTTTTGCTAGTGCAGTGTTCATAGCCTGGAGGGCCAGGAAATCTGTTCTTGGCTGCTTAAAACATTAGGATTGATGGCAGTTTTTGTTTATTTTGGAGGCTTTTTCCCTGTGGAGGGAGAAATAACAGAAGCTGGTTATTTTCAACAGCAAAGCTATGAATTAGAAATTTTAACTCCTTGGTCTCTTAAATTTGCTAATTTAAATGTTGATTGTTCAAGTCCAGAAGAAACAGCTAATTTTCTTTTTTCAGTCTACAGAGAGCATTCCTAAAAGGGACTTTGTCTCAGTGAAATGAAAAGCCTTGCCCCCTTATAGGCCTCTGTAACACTACTGCATAGGAAAAGGAGGCGAGTAATCCCTGTGAAATGGAGGAAGCAAATGAAGCTGGACAGAGGACATCTTAGATGTTCTTAAGACTCTCTAATGACCATATGAATAAAAATTAGTTCAGTCTTTAAGATCTTGCTGAAACATGCATTCCCGGAGTAAGGCATAATGTGGAAGGAGCAATGACTCAACTAGAAGTGTCACCAGCTTCTTTTAATCTTGAAACCTAGTGACAAGAACAAATCTTGTACAGAGTCTCTTCAGTGATGCTGTGATTTAAACGTTTGACCTGGGAGGTCACAACTTTCCAGGACATAAAAGATGGAAGTGGTCTTGGGGATGGCAAAGAGATGGCTCATTACTGCTTGAACCATTAAGGGCTGTGAAAGAAAGTTTTTAGCAACCATAGTAATGCCTCAAGTATGGGTGTAGGACCAGTTGAGGCCAGCTGTTCTACATGAGGGCATGAAAGATCTCTGCTGCTGAAGATCACAGAGTGCAGGACGTACCAGAGAGAAGGTGTATGTGCTAGCAATGATAGAGCTGTGGATTAAGGCAATATTACGGTGAAACAATCCCTTCTTATGGCTGTTTTCTACAATTTTCATCTGATTGCAAAAATTATTGAAATTGTTTGCCAAGTGTTTTAAAGTGTGTGCCTTTGGCAGTAGTGGAATACAACTACAGAAATAGTTAAACTACATAGATCAGCATACACTAAATTCACAAGGCATTAATACAATGTCACTATTTTTATTTCCAGGTATTCAGGATCATTTGTTCTTTATTCATATTTAACAACAAAAATTATCCTAGAGATCTGTAAAGGAGGGAGTTAATTTTAACTAGAAAATGGGGCCTGCATTCTGCTAGCCTCTAATTGGCACTACAGAGAGCTCAGATAAAGCTCAGATGAAGATCAGTGCATTCTTCTTTTCTGAAGAAAGGGGAAAAAATTGAAGCCATGGACCAGGGTCATAGGTAAAGACCTGATATGTGGAGGCCCTTTTGAATCTTACAGTCCACTCTGATAGAGATGAGGTATTAAACAATTGTCTGTTTTGTTCTTAATACTCAGAATTCTTCAAGTCAAGTATTTATTAAATAGGACTAGAGAGGAAAATTGTGGGCAGTTGTCTAATTATGGATTGAGGATAATGGCTGTTTCAGAAGGCTACCTAACTTACAACAGTGCTGATGTTTCAGTTTAGAGATATGAATCCCTTGCTATCTATCAAACGTGCCCCCCTTCTTCCTTATATCCTTGAAATTTTTTTATAAGCCCGCAAGGTGTTGGTAATTTGAATTATTATGAAGCAATTTATTATATCCCAAGTATGTTTCTGATTATCCATCACTTGCAACTAAATCAATAAATGCCTTTACCTTCACTCCATTTTGCTGGTCTTAACTTGAAAGTCTATTTTTCTATTAAGGAAAAAAATTGATTTCTATTTATCAAGCTGCATTAGAAAATATTATGGTTGTGATATATTCTGTATTATATGGTCCAAAACACTCTCTCTTAGAAAAAGCTTCTTGGAAGATGGAGAAAATCCAATACTTCAATGTGAAACCCTTGTATACAAGTTGAAGGACTGAGCTGATGTCTTCCTTTTTTTGGAAGACCTTTCTGTTTTCTAGATGTTATGAGAATCATTCAGCGCTGTTTTTAAAATCTGTTCAGATGTGTAGGGTTGTTCCAAACCACGTGTGCAAATGTTGGAGGAAGGAGATGGGGAGGGAATCTTGCACCTTCTGCAATAAATACAGTCCATTTTTCAAAAGGGGTTTGCTGATTTTCAAAATGATGTTCAGCTTTTTCTAGAAGAAAGAGTTGGAAAAAAAAATTATCGACAATTCTCCCCCCACCCCAAAGCGGGGTAAGCAAATCTTAGTCAAAAACATTGTGAACAAAACTGGAAATGTTACCCACTTTGAGAGAGATTAAGAGGAGAACAGAAGGTTGCATTTGAACAAAATACATAATAACAAATGTTTACAGAAATGAGCGATGATAATATTGATTAGACCCAGCCAGAATTCTGAGCATTTGGAGACTTCCCACAGCTTTCATCTGTTTAAACAATTTTCTGGGGTTGGATGAGCCCCTAGAAGTTACTTGTTTAGAAATGCATCACTTTATCCACAGCTCCTCCTGTTTATCTGTTGGGTTTGTGTTTTTTTTTCAGCATCTTCTGAAGTATTTGCTTAAAGATGCAGTCACCTTGCTGAACCTCTCACACAGCAAGGAACCCCATGCATTGCCTCCAGGTTGAGACGTTGAAGAAAAAAATATTTTCTTAAAGCTTCTTCAAAGAAAACATAGTTTAACTTTCTAGGCAATAAGTGCTTTCCTTCCTGTGAGTAGATGCAACTTGACATCTACTAAGACATCAAGTAGAGGAGTTGTTTCAGGAAAAGAAGGAAAAATTGAAAGTAATTGATTGGGTCCTTACCAGAGTCTCTACTGGCAAGATCAGACAAGAAACTAGACTCTATTTTGGCAAAACAGGGCTCAGTTTCTGGTGGGCTTTGCTTACCTGGGACAGTTATTTTCTGTGTTGCTGCAGCAGAATTATAACCGTGCTGCAGGGCTTTGTGATCTCCTTGCTCTTTGGCCTCTTCAGGGGACTTGGCTTTCTGAAAGCTATATTACAATAAATTATTTAAAGGAGCTGAATTTAGCAAACAATTTGGTAAACTGATATACAGATTTTATTTTTTAATTTCTGTGTCGCGTCTCATCTATGGTATAGAAACCTGGGTTGTGCATTCAAGGATAAACACACTGAAATGCCAAACAGGTGCTGCTTTGGCTTTGAGATTTGAGTCACTGCACTCCATGTTCAAGACTGAATTACTGTGGATGATGCTCAGCAAAAGTTTGCAGTTGAAATACCATACTCGTGACAAAATGTAAGCTGCAGTTTTTAGACATTTGTCTGTTATGCAGAGAACAGAAGGAAGGTTATGGACATTACAGTTGTTGGCAGGCTCGGAGGTGAAGCACAGTCTGCTGGTCAGCTGGTGGTTGATTAGACCTGTCTTAAGTACTTAACCTAAAATGACTTACCTTGTACGAAGTACAGTGTTTGCTCTTCTCACTTTGTGTCATGTTCCATTAGGAAGAGCGGAGCAGGCTCAGTGGAACAGAGCCTTGGAGAAGAGGGGTGTTTAAGCTGCAAGGTAGGGCAGGTAATGAAAGAGCACGGTGAGCTTCATAGCACAGCGGGGAGGGCTGAGAAGAGCAAGGAGCAGATCTACAGCTGATGGAAAGAGACGTCCTGGGGCTCAGAGAAGCTGCACTTTACTGCGACAGAAAAAGGACACTTGATTAACAGGGACATAGTCTAGAAGCAAAACACATGTGAAGAGATACAGTGGGTAGGGAGATGCTGGCTTTTACACTTTTATTTATGTTTGTTTCCGCTTGATCACTTTTTCCTTTACTGAAAAAGTTAATTATTCAAGTTGCAATAAACTTGTAATAAATTCTTGCTTTTCTGAGATTAAAAGCCTTTTTGTCATCCTTAGGGAGCAATCTAAAAGGAGAGTATCTAGGAAGCTCTAGATCATACTTCTGCTTTATCTGGGGTTCTTTGACAACTTTTCTCTTACTCTACACAAGCAGCTACAAATGCATTTTCTTATTGCACAAGGTACTAGTGCCAACAACATATCATTCTAGAGTATGGGAGAGACTACAATATAACATGACCTTAGGCAATATAGCACCTCATTTATGATTCATTTTATGAATATCTGTGCTACTTGAGGGATTGTATTCTTAATGACAAGAGGCTATGAATTTAAGCAGAGACTGTCATAATATCTGTTTCTTCAAGTATTTATCTGAGTCTATTTTATATTTTTTTAATTACTATCAAAGATTATGGGGTGCTCTCAGGAGCTGCAAGGAGATAAACATTGCTTGTTGTCTCCACAGTTTTCTTGGAAATGTGTTAAGTGAACTTCATTGGGTGAAGTGGATTCCTGATAAGGCTTCTTCAATGTGGCATGATTATTTGTCAACAGATGGGAAAAGGGGTAGTATGGAACAATAGGTAAACTGACCACACCAGAGGTGGAAAGACAACCAGACGGGTAGAAGCCTGTAAGAGGTGAACCTCAGGAAAAAAGAAAGGCAAGTAGGAGAATTTAAATAGCTCAGTATCTCCAAAGAATGGGTGCTAGTAAAAATGAAGATAATAAGTTTACTATTTTTGACAGTAATTTGTTCTGAAGTACTTTGTCTTTATTTTTACTTGCTTTCGGTCAGGCAGAGGAGTCTAATTGTGAAAGTAGCTGTCACACAGGAATTCAAGAAGTGTTGCAGTTCTCCCAGACTGGCACATGCAATGTGGCTGGGCCACATCCTCACTGTCGTGTTTGCACTCTGAAAACCCACCAAAGGTGGGAAGGAGAGAGAGGGAGCAAAAGAAGTTTGCAAGCTTTGTGTGAACAGTGGCAACCCTGAAAAGTGACCAGGTCTGGTGCAAAGGACTCAGTCCCAAGTCTCCTGGCAGTCTCTGCATTTTATGAAGTTGACATAACTTTGCTAACTAAAGGAAGTTGCTCAATCCAGACCAGATATGTACAAGTGAAACCCTTGTGTTTATAGAAAATCCAAACTACTCCAAGAGGAGGAACATAGAGTGATGCAGCAGGGGACACAGAGGCAGAAGGACATGGTAAGGAGGAGTGTAGGAGCAAGGGCAGGGGGTAGGGCGGTACAAGCCAAAACAGTTCAGCTTTTGTGGCAGGATGGTGTTGCTCTGATAGAGCTGAGGTGGTAAGTGCACAGCGAGGATGAAGAGGATGGCAGCAGCATTGATAGCTCAGAGGAGTTCTTACAGGTGAAGGATAATATTGCTAGAGAACCATTTAAATCTACCTGGATATCTTACTGATTCATTTAAATGTAGATGTGTATCTCTAAAAAAGGTACTCTTAGGTAAATGGGTAAAACTCAGGATTTACCCTCTGTTAGCCAAATACATGAGACTTCAAGTTATTCCAACCGAAAATAAGTATTCTTGCATTGCTAGGAATTAATATCAGTCACTATGTTTGCAGGTATGCCACAAAAAAAGGGAAGGACAAGAGATAATCTCAATTTGTTTTGGTACCTGAGGGCTTCTATAGCTTAGTAAAACTTGGTGTGCAATGACCTTGTGAAATTTTGGCTGCAAACCAGGGCAGTATGCAAGCAATAGCCTGTAATCACTGCTTCTGCTGTGACAAAGTAGCTGGTATCTTCAGAAAAATCTGAGAAGACGGGAAGAGCCAGCTGATGGTTTTGCCCAGAGAGCTCTTACAGCAACTGCAACCTTAAAAAAAAAAATGTTGAGAAGCTGAGCCTTGTCTTTGCTAGCAGTTCAAACAAGATGACCTCAGCTGTTAGTGAATGTTATTAGTTTTTAGACTCATTACTAGGTAACATGAACTTGGTTTTGCTATTTCCTTGTAATCAATGACACAGAGACTCAGATTAATGTGGATTGCTCAGAACTTGAACGCTAAATTCAGTCAAACTCATTGTTAGTAGTAGAACATCAAGCACTTGCCAAGTTCACATTTTGACAAACTGTTTCTCTCCTTTACTATGTAAGCTATGTTTTTTCTTATGGATATGCCACTTGCTTTTCCATAAGCAATGCTCTCAAAGTTGGGAAAGTCAACAGTAAAAATTGAAGGAAATTGTTAATCTTACTCCCCTAAATTGTTCTGCCTCAATTAGTTCTGGTAATTTTGGGGCACAGAGGTATTGCTACCTTTTTTTAATTACTTTTTTTTTTTTTTTTCCTAGTGGACTAAATAGATATTAATGACTGTGGTCCACTGATATCTAGTGAAACCTAATAGTTACTTCTGTCTGAATACCAAGCAGAAATGGAAATACTAATGATTTTCCTGTGTTGCCTTATAAGATAGAGCATAAGGAGTGAGGGGAGAAAGGAATTTTCCTCAATGCTGTTAACTAGCAGTGTTGTTGTAGGTATCTGGCAAAACAGTTCCCTCTTGAGGAGCTCCTTGGGAGCTGAGAGAAAGGGGGCAAGAAAAGCAAGCTGACTAAAAGATGCTGCAGGGTAATGTGTAACACATCAGGTAGCAATCAGCTTGACCATTACTATATAAAATCTAAGAAGTGGGTGAAGGGGAAAGTTGTCCCCCATATAAAATAATTGCATTTTATTTTACATTCTTAAATGTAGTGGAAGTACAATACATGGTAGTGTAAAACTTTTGCTGAACATGCATTTCTCCAAAGCTGCTTTTGGCTCTTGCACCTCTGTTGCACTTCCAAGTTGTGTATTTTTAATGAATAGAATACTTATGTAAGTGTATGTGTGTTTATATATATAATTATATTTATATATATAATGTATATAAAGTGACACTTGCTTCAAAGTTCTGTTTAATTTTTCTATTCTGTTTAAGTTTTCTATGTGGCTTCTGACCAAGTCTTGTGTGGAACACTCTGAAAAGTAGACTGATGTCGTCATCCTCTGGTAGGGTTACTTGCTGTTTGGAGATGCCATCACAGTAACACTTTTGTGGTACTGTAGTCAAGTCAGTTCTGTCTGCCAAAACCTATTCCAGGTTGGTATTAACGCAGCTTTAATGCTAGTAGGTTAGATTTAGGTCTTGTTGAAGTACTTTTTGTTTCTCATAGAATATTTAACAAGGCAAAAATCCAGACAGATGGCATTGGACTTTGATGTTGTCAGGATATCTGTCAAAATTGAGGGTAACTGTAGACGTAAGAGCATAACTTATAGACATGTTTTCCTGGAAGTATTGGTGATGAATACCTTTAGCATGTTTTTCACTTGAGTTGCACAAAGCATGCAATTACAGTGATTTAGCAATCTGTTATTTTTACAAGCATGTATTTTTAAACCTCAGAAATTTTCTATAATTTAGTGTAAAATTATATTTCTCTCTGTTTCTGCAGTTCCCATGAATGTTCTCTTCTAAGGTTACACTGGCCCTAGAAGTTACTGTAGGAGCTACTGAGCAGAAAAGTGTGCACTCCGTCACCTTTGGAGTGGCTCAGGATGACACCAAGAGGAGAAGCCAAAGCAAAAGAGTGAGCCATTTTTGCGCAGATACTGTGATAGCAAAAGCCCGTTTCAAGCCATGTGGCTTGAGTGCCACTGCTTATATTCAACAGAAGAATTCTTGTGGTCCAAATTCAGCCCTAATTTTAGTACATTGTGATGAAATTGCTTGATGGAAGGTTTTGCAAAATTTGACAAGTGGGCAGTGCTGCATATGGAGCTTAAAATAGACCTTTTTATGCTGGAACACTGTTTGTACAAAAAAAAAAAATAATGATTACAAAGGATTTTTTTTGTATTTTTTTTCTGAAGCGATGGCAGTTGTGCCATAACTCCTCCTCCTTGTTTGCAAAGCTGTGTTTTTCAATTTCTTTGTGCTTTTGGTTTTACTTTCCCTTCCGCAGATGATCCTGCAGTAGCTACATCTTGATTGCTAGGACAGAGGTTACCATGAAGGGTGTAATTGGAAGTAGTAACATCTCCTAGGATTTCTTTGACAGACAGCCAACTGTGTTGTGGGAATTATGGCTTATTTTATTTATTTTGAAGTTAGTGATTATCTACTGTGAGATCTATTCACAAATACATTGATGGATAAGATGGTTCTCCACTTTGTCTGTGTTTGGTTCTGTGTAATGAAAAGTAACATGTTGTGACACTATTTTTTTTGCATCTATGTTCTGCGCTTACTCTACCTGGTGAGTAAAACCTAACACATAATGATTAGAAGCAAACCAATATATACAATGCGGTTTATCCACACACGTTGTTAGCATATAGAGCAGAATCATGCTAGAAGCATGGCTGAGGACAGGCACTATTTTAGTCTCTTCTTAGCATGAGTATAGTCAATAAGGAAATCTTTGGGGATCCATGTTGTGGTTTTTCTCTTTTCTTCTTTCTCTGTTTTTTTTTGTTTGTTTGTTTGTTTGTTTGTTTTGTTTTGTTTTTCTAATTTTCTCCCTTTTTATTTTTTCTTTCTTCCTTTTTCCTCTTTTTTCATCTTTTCTTTCTTCTTTCTCTTTTGTCTTTTCCCTTCTCTTCCTTTTTCTCTTTTGTCTTTTTTCTTTTGTCTTCATCTCTTTTTCTTTTTCTATTTCTTTTTTTCCATTTTCCTTTTTCTTTTTTCCTTCTTCTGTAACTGAACAAATTAAAACAACCCCTCCCATTTCCTCAACTAATTAAAATGGTAGGCTCAGGTGTCTTGTATCAGAACCCCTTTCAAGTGGCCTTTTGTCTCCAATAAGCCAGGAGTGTGACTGCATTAAGATGAGGCAAACAAAGCAAAATACTTTAAATATGTTGAAATCCTTGCTAAAGTACCAAACTTAAGCTGAGAGTTGCATAGTCTCTGTCACAGTACCTGTGACAGTCTCTATTCAAAATACTTCATTTTTCCCCCCTTTATTTAATTTTAAATCTTGTCACCTGCATGAAGAACTTCAGTCAAGGAAGCTGTGAGAGCTGTTGATTTATCATCAGTTAAAAGTCCTTGTACTCTTCCTTGTGTTTGCATTTCATGGTAAGTGCCAGTGGTGTAGATGTAGCCAGGAATTTAGAAAGGCAAAAGTTAGACTGGAGAAAAATGCAAGTACATAGGGACTGGCCTTCTGGATTACTAAAATATTAAACCTAATGAGGTTTTGTAGTTTTTCATCAAGAACACCTGAATATTGTAATACTTGGTATCCATCTTTAATCAGCTGGGTATGAGTACATATATTCTGAGAGCGTAGAGTTTTTAATTTCCTTTTGTAGCCTTGGGTAATAAATATACTACTGAATTATACTTAATTATGCTTCTCTTCATTTTTGAGGCATCACTGATTTTTGTCTATATAAGCAAGTTGCTTTCATAGACATTCTTTTCAATTAGCAAACTTTTTTTTCTGGTATGATAATCTTCAATTTTATAAATTAAACAAATCCACTTTTTTTTTTTTTACATCAATTTGTACTTTAGACATTATATCATAGAATTTTAGGGAGTTGCCAGTCTTGAACTGGTTTACTTAAGAAAAGCAGATTATGCAACTTTGACATTTTCAGTTTTATTGCCAGCCAGAATTCCACCCCTCCTGTCAGCTGACTAATCTTGCAGCCTTACGAAGGCCTCTCCCATTTTTTTATTCTTTTTCTTTGTATAATTTAGAAATATGTTTCCGAGAGGATACGGTTACTTTCCTCATTACTTCAGTTTCATTCCTCTCCTTTGCAAAAAGGAAGAATCTAACTTGCCAAAAAAAAAAAAAAAAAAAAAAAAAAAATCACACCAGCTATCTCCTTTTTACACAAGTCATAGAATTGACTATGTTTATATCATCTCAGTATTTCCGAACCACTCATAGCAGTGACTCATGCATAATCCCCTTAAGAGGTGAAAACAACATCTAAAAAATGAAGAAGGCTTCACTTGAGCTGGAGCTAGAAAAGCTGGCAGGAAATCTCTAGATTAAGCCTATAGAAGAAAAAAAAAAAAAAAAAAAAAAAAAGTTTATTTCTTGGGGGGCAAGAAATCTATATTATTAAATACAAACAGCTTACTATGTGTCCTTGGTAAAGATATCATGAGATCTTGTTGCTCTTCTTTGGTGGTCTTTAGATGTGAGATGAATCAGGTTTTTGCTTCTCTTCCCTAATTTCTGGAAAAACCAGGAATGCTCAGGTGTGTGTTGTGCTCACTTTTTTCTGAGACCTCCCTTCAGCTTGTTGGAACTGATTTGGTCTTTTCCAAAGTTTTTTTCAAATAATTTTAAGACTCTCTTGTTTTTTCCAATTTTTGAAAGGTTATGATTTTTTCATGTGCATGCCTTCCAACTTGGCTGTCATTGTTGTATGAATCTTTTAGAAGTTTGATTCTTCTTTTGCTGCACTGAACTTTTAATCACTAATTAAAAACTATTTAAGTCAGCTCTGGATAAGTCATTTAATCATTTAAAAAAAATACAAGGGAAGTCATCACTCATAAAAGAGAAGTTCTAGAAGTTCCTAACTAAGGCACTGAGGTTTATATAATGGCCAAAATAGTTATTTGATTGTGGCTTGACAACTTTTTTTCTTCCAGATGCTTTTTAGAAATCCTTTGTCTCTGTTATCTGTGGATAAATGAGTAATCTCCTGGACCTGCAGACTGCACTTAAGCAATTCTTTATTATTTCTTTATTTATTTATTTACTTATTTATTTTTGAAAATGCCCATAAAATGCTGTCTGGATTGGAGTTAATTTTCTTCACAGCAGCCTGTAAGGTTTGCTAGCAACACAGCACTGATAACACCACTGGTACAGTTACGGCCAAGCAGTGCTTGCACAGCCTGAAGGCCTTCTCCATTTCTCACTTTGCCCACCGGGGGGTAGCTAGGATTGAGCAAGGGGCTGGGAGGGAACACTGCCAGGCAGGTGACCCAAACTGATAAAAGAGATATTCCATACCATACAATGTCATGCTCAGAAAGGAGAAGAGTGGATTTACAGAGATCAGCCATGTTTTGCTCTGGAAGTGCCTGGGCATCAGTCTGCTCGTGGGAGGTTGTGAGTGATTGATTGCCTTTGCGTCACTTGTTTTGTTTTTTCTCCATCTTCCACTCCTCCTTCACTATTAAACTATTTTTGTCTCAACATGTGAGTTTTCTCACTTCTGTTCTTCCTTTTCTCTTTCCCCCACCCCACTAGGCATGGGGAGGGAGTAGTGAATGAGTGGCAGCGCGGTGCTTAGCTGCCTCCCGCGGCTGACCCACAACGAGTGCCTGCTGTCACATTGTCGTAGGTGTGTAGAAATTGGAGGGGAGAGGTGAGTGAATGTTTGCGTGTGTGTGTATAATTTGCTCGTTCTATGCAGTATTTTCCAGACCTAGAAAAATGAAATATATTTAGTGTCTTGAAGGGAGCAGCAAATAAATGCATTATAATGCAAATTACGTGTAACAGTTATAATGAGGCGAAGTGTAATATGAGGTAAGCCATAGTTCTGATGGCAGCAAAATAAACAAATTACATTTAGAAGTGTTTTGCTTCAGTCAGAGAATGGGTGAAGTCGAAGCTTGTAATGTTTTACACGTGGTGGAAATGGAGTGGACAGATCCTTCATTTGGTACAGACCAAGGGCATAAGAAATGCCTGGCAAACTGAGACTAGTTATCCATCTAGACCTGAATTGTGTCTGAAAGTGGCAGCAGGACGCGCAGGCAAGCCTGGCTACTGGCTCTGCTTCCTTCCCTTCGGACTCTTCCAGCATCTACACAGGTTGAATTAGAGTTGTTAGAAGCTACCTCTCTGCCTCGTCCTTTTACTGTCCAGTCATAAACCAGTCATCCAGCACTTTGCCTCCTCATCCCTTGTTCGCTGCTGGTACCGTCTCTGTCCACAGCCTCCCAAGTGGCATATATCCCAGGAGATCACTGCCTGCGCAAAGAACCTTTTTGGTTTTGTTGTTGTTCTTTTACAAAAAATTATCCACTGAATTTTTTGAAGTGCCTCTAGATCTTGGATTTAGGATAAACAGTGGTTTATCAATGTCTACATCACCCTCATGATTTTCTGTACCTCAGTCATATACCCCGCAGCCATCACATTACCAAACTGCAGTCCCAGCCCTTCTGGTCATACGTCCCAAGGCACCTGTCCACCTTCTACTTCATTCCAGTTGCCCTGCTCTACACCTCCTCTAACTCCAACATGTGCTTTGGAGATGTGGGACCAGAACTAAATATTACCAAATATAGGAATGCATCAAAATGCGATGTAGTCAAAATTACAGTTTCTTTAAGAATCCTTCCTGATGATGCCCGCTATTTTATTGGCTTTTCAGCTCTCTCTGCACTTGGAGCAGAAATTAGGCGCAAATTTGTGAGAAGTCAGCAGTGTTCTAGTAGTTGAGTGGTGGAGCCTTCATGTTGATTTCTAGGGCAAGTGTGAGTCCTCTCAACACTTTAGTGTGAGAGGTAGCCTCAATACGTGGTAGCCTTTTACCTCCTTGCTAAGTGTGCCTTTCCATGTGCTCTTATCCTTCCCTTTCCCACAGTTTTTTCAGGGATCCTCAGAAAATGATGGAAGAGCAGAATAATGTAACACTTCTGCATTTTGTACATCTTCCCTGATTAAATTAGAACAGAGAGGTAGAATGTTATTTTGAATTGGAGCCAGTCTGACTCCCATTGTTATTGTGTTACTCTAGGCATATTTTATCATGGATTTTTCTTACTTTCTGAAGTTTATTATGCAGCATGGTGTGTGAGGAAAACACTACGATGTAGTCAGCAATGTGCCCTTGCTGCAATAAAGGTGAACTGCATAATGACTAACAAGAGCTTAGCCATCAAGTTAAGGGAAGTGTTTTGTTTCTTGATAACACACAATTAATGAGACTGCATCTGGAGTATTGTGTCTGGTTTCTCTTCCTGCAGTGCCCAGTGTAAGAGAGAAATTCAGAAATGGAAGGGGCCTGGCAAAGGCCTGCTGAGAAGGCCAGAGGGCGGTAACACATGAACAGGGCATAGGAGTTGGGGTTGTTTTGCCTGGAGAAGTCTAATGGAGAACTTAATTACAGCTTTTCAGCCTCAAAAGTGAGGTTACAGAGAAAATGGAAATAAAATCCTCTTAGGGGTCAACACTGAAAGGACGGGAGGCAATCATTACAAGAAACAATAAATTTCTGATTGGGTATGAGAAGAAATAAATATCTTCACTGAGGCACTGGTAAAGCACTGAACGATGCTGTCCAGAGATATTGGATATTTTCATAGTATGACTGGACAAGTCTCTCAGTAGCCTGATCTTTGGAGTTATACCTTCCTCTAATACATTTGAATAAGTGACATCCTTCTGATTTTTATTATTATTTTATTTTGATCCTGTATTTCTGAATAGATAGTGAGATGTTGCTAAAATGCATGCATTTTTAGGTGACACTGAATTCCACAGACAACATCTATCCCATTTACAAATAGATAATTTTACCAGGAAATCTTAACTCTCAGCAATGTTTCCCCATTGTTTCATTGGACAGAAGTACTAGGGAAAGCAGTGACTATTTTTTTGGAGCGTGTTCATGGGTGGGGCTGTTGTACTCCAGAGACTTCACAAACAGCCACTCAGAGCCTTTCTGCCAAGTTTCTTTCAAAATCACCCTTGTCCTACCCCAATGGACATTGCTGATCACTGGAAATGACAAGAAGGTTTCGAAATCTCTGTGAATTTCGCATTTCTCTGGGAGGGTGCTGTAAAATTGCTGAACAATTTTTGGGGTGTGAAAAACATTAGGCCCTTTCCAGGACCACTTGCTCAGGTAAGTGTGGACACTGTCCAGTGATGCTCTCTAGCAACTGCTAGCTTTAATGACAAGAGTTCATTCAGCCCCGAATGAACAGATTTCTCCATTATTGCCTATAACATACATTTAGTATCAACTTTTAGTGCCCAAGGTACTGGAATTGGGGGGGGGGGCAGGGGGAGAAAAATAAAAATAATACATTTATTTCATCTCCTGCTGTTTCTCTGTCTATATATAGGATGACAAAGAAGCCAACAGACCCATACCAAACAAAGGAGAACGTGGACTAGGAAATGAGAAGTTCAAACCTGTGGTACCTTGGCCTCATGTTGAAGGCGTGGAAGTGGACTTGGAATCCATTCGAAGGAAAAATAAGGCCAAAAATGAACTAAATCTGCACGGTGGTGGTGATAACAATCAGCAAAATGTCATCCAGAGGCAGTATCTCACATTTAAGCCTCAGACATTTGTATACCGAGATCCTGTTTTACGACCTGGAGTCCTTGGTAATTTTGAACCCAAAGAGCCTGAGCCTCACGGAGTTGTTGGTGGCCCTGGAGAGGAAGCGAAGCCATATGTTTTAGGACCAGATTACAAAGAATCCATTCAAGCCAGCATTAAAGAATTTGGGTTTAATATGGTGGCAAGTGATATGATTTCACTAGATCGGAGCGTTAATGACTTGCGTCAAGAAGAGTAAGCAAACTTTTTGTTTTCTTTTAGTTCTGTTTTTATGAGGTTTAATTATTTTCTTTCCATATATCTTAATTAATGCTTAAAATAATATTATTAATTAGGCCAAGTACTTGAGACTTCTTGTCCTGACAGGCAAATGTGCTGTACTGTACCAAATGTTTCCATATGTTATTCTTAATGCTGTTCCAATTATTCCTTTCATGAACACTTAATCTATATTGATTTGTCTCTGAAGTCATCCATTTTAGTGTCTAATTGCATATGTTTAGATGTTCCAGGTCCAGTCAGTCTTCCTTGTTGTGTGTTCTCTTTATAATCTATAACTTCTTAAGATTTACTTTTAAGAATGCTTTTTTAAAAATTATTATTTCATACAAAAGTTCCTATAGTACGTTTTATTTAGTTATGATTTCATGCCAATGCTTTAAAAAAAAAAAAGAGAGAACACAAAGTAATATTGTTCCCTTTAAATAACTCTGCTTAGTTACCTGCATTAACGGGATATAGATCTGCCATACTGGAGTTTGGGTTTTGGAGCTGACAGCAGATTAATCTTCTACCTACACTTCTTACTGCATTTGTCATAAAGAAGGAACTAATCTTAGGAAAAAAAAAATAATAATAACTTGCCTGGGATGTGTCTACTTTGATGTGAGGGGGATTCTGGGGAGATGTTAGTATTTACTCTGTGTATGGTTACTAACAGGTTTACACAGTCTCTTCTTGTCTTTGTTAAATGCTGGAGCCAAATTTGCTTTCAGGCTAATCTGCATTTAACATTATTTTCCTTGTTAAATATCAGCTAAGGAAAGCTCTGCAAGCACAGTGATTGACTGGTATCTTTTAGCTTTTTTTGTGTTGGACAGGAGGGTGTATGAATTTAGGTGTGAAATGACGTACTGCCTGTTTTCTCTCTCCTCTCCTCCCCAGCAGTGAGGGGGGCTCTGCCAGTCCCAGGGTTTGGTGCCCACCTCAGCATTGCATGCTTCCAGCTGCAGCAGCTGATCTGTTTGGTTGGTCACTGGTTGCTTGCTGGGACTGTGCCGTGGCCTTTCATAAAAAAGAGTGTTTTTCCACGTCACGAGGTGGGAGACAGCTGGCCAGCTGTGAGCCTGACTCATGCTTTCGCGAGCACTGCTGCTTAAATTTACTGCCTGCTGTGCATTTGTTAAAATGACTGAAGTGCATAGAGTACAGCACCTCTCTTTCTTCATGCCATGTTCACTGGGTGACTTACTAAAGGTTTCCACCTGCCTGAAGCTGGAGGAGAGAAACGAGTCTGTCAGCTTCTAGTGGCAGGGAAAGGTTTGCTATCTGGAGGTTCACTTTAATTTTATTTCTTTACTGCAGTCAGCAGTTGGGCCTCTGTGCTAAAGAGATTTTCTGAAAGGGAGGAAATGCTCTGGGTAACCTGTCTGGGCAAGCATTTCCTTCCAGGTGGCCGTTCCCTAAGCACTGCTCCTTCTGCTGTGGTGTTGGCAGCCACTGCAGCCCTTTTTCTGAAAGGCAACAGGACTACAGAAACTTGCAAAGAAAAAGTTTCCCCACCAGGTGTTGTGGTGAACTGAGCAGAGTAAAGCAGCCCAGAGTCAAGAGTTCATGTTAACAGAGTTCGTTTTGGCCCTGCCTTCCCTCAGGAGAGCGAGGGGACGGAGGTGGGAGCTCTCCGCTCTGCCCAGGCAGCTGAGCAGAAACGGCAGCGTGTCCTGTGACATGTCCTGTGACGGGACCAGGCTGCCTCTGCTCAGGCTACTGACCGTATCTTTGGCAGCAGAGCTCCATTAGTTCATCCTGCCTGTTTTTCCCCCAGGTGGAAAGCATCAGAGAGACTACATATCTGCCAGGTATTTCCCCACCTAGAATCTCAAAGCTTATCTTTACTACTGTACTAAAGATAGAAATTCCCTAAGAAGACTTAAATGCTTTGAGGAATAGAAGGGACAGCCATGATCAGATCAGAAATTTAAAAGTTTCCTCCAAGCTCACTTGCAGATAAGTCTTTCATGGAGGTCAAAGCCAGCAGATCAAATTAAAGTTAGGTTTTACTGTTTAATATCCTATGCGAGCAAACAAAACAGAACAAAAAATGTTAACAAAACACCTCTTTCAGGCAACTTGATATAAATTATTTTGTATAATGAATACCCAGGACACTTGCAATCATTCTGAGTAGTTTAAATATTTATTGCTTCAATGTGTTTCCTGGGAAAGGCAGAAGAGAGGGAAAGCAATGTAGGGTTGGCTGGTGCTGCTTTCAGGTATCATTGTATTTTTTTTCCTGCTCATCCCCCTGCTACTAGGCAGAAATGCAGCAAAAGGTAGCAGATGGCCTGTTGGATGAATTATTTTACCATTTATGTTCCTTCCTTCCCCTTTTCATCCTACTGATCTCTTTAGTAGGTCATTTTAGTTGGTAAGGTTGGTCAGCATTCAGCATAATCCTACTGAAGAACAGTATAATCATCCTTTTTTTGGTTGCCAGCATTGCTAATTGAGGTAGATCTGCCAGGCAAAGACTGAGTTATTCGTTCAGAGACGTTCAAATCCAGGTAGGCCTCACCTCTGCCTTTTCCTTGAGGCATAAAAATTCTTCAGCATTACCCTCAGCACTCAGGTTGGTTCAGGGAAGTACGCCAAGTGCTTCCCCAGGTGGTGTTGGCAGGAGTAAAATAGCACTGCAAGAACTGACTCTCTCAGCTTAAAAGCCATGCAGCCTTGAGGCTCGTCCCTGCTGAAAGGGGAAGAGGGAAGAAGTGCCTGTGAAGGGGGATTCAGGCCTGCAACGGTTAGATTTGTCTTTCGAGTCAGACACATACGTGGCCAAGGTGATTTGCCAGCTGCTGTTATTGATTCAGCAGGAACTTTGCTGGTGACTGCAGGCTGTCTTGGCTGCCATAAGAAGCCTCTTGCTGCCCCCTGTAGAGAGAAATAATATTGGATGGCATGTTGATGGGGTTTGTCAGGTGCACCTGGAAATGTTCCCTTGGCTAGTACTGTGTATTCCTGCCTGGTGTATTGTAACCAGGCAGTTTTGAGGTTGAAGGCAAACGCTTCTGTTGGCATAAAAGTCGCATGTTTGTTTAAATGAAACCAAGAATGTATGGGAATACTGAAATATCTGTGTACAAAGTTTCGAATACAGCATCATCTCGCTTCAGCCTTTCAGCGCTCTGCAGGAGGGCCAGGGGAGCCATAAGCTGGGTTTAGGTGGAGCAATACTTGTGTTCCATTTTACTTCTGGTTGCAGAGAAGTGGGGGCAGGCTTAGCAGGCCCTGTCTAACACCTCTATGCAAATGCTGGAAGAAAACCTTTTTTTCTTAAGATGTGGTGATTTTTTGCCAAGTTTGGATTATTTATTTATTTATTTTTAATTCTAATAGGTGCAGCCTTTTAAGAGCCTTTGTATTCAGTTTTACATTGTGTCCTGCTTCCTGGCAGATCTCTAGTTAAACTAATGTTAGCTGTAGGGAATAAGGTAATTAATGCATTTACTCCCAGGTTATTTTTGTGATCAGGAGTGTGCACAGAGATAAAGCTGTGTAAAAACAGAATGATAGAGTTTCTGGATGATTTTGGATTCAAGATAAATACACTATGCTAGGGAAATAGAAAACGCACCGAGGAAGAGGATGAATGCTGTTAGGTACAATGTGGGTCCTCTCAAAAAAAAAAAAAAAAAAAAAATCCTAAGAGAATTGCTGCTAGGGAGAGCAACAACTGGGTTTTTGTTTCCAGCACTCAGAGCCACTTGTCCAGAGTTTAAAAAAAAATTTAAATCCAAATGTTCTGGGTTTGACCAAAAATCTATCTTCTCTGTCTAATAACATATGCTTGGGAGAAAGCATGCAATTAATGGAGTAACTTCCATTCCTGGTAACCAGTGGGCAGGGGCTTCTTGAGTCAAAAATTGCAGCAGGACCGTCACACTTTGTGGACCTTTTTCAGGGCTCTGACATGTCTTTTAAGTGTGTTTGAACTCCTAGAATTCAGTACACCCTGAGACAAAGTCTTTTTCCTGGCTGAAGAAAGCAGTATGTGTGCTAAAATGCTCAAAGAGCTGTCCGTGTTTGGCTCCAAGGTTTCGAGTGGCAAAAACAAGTTTGGAGACTGTCCCCAAGTGCTGTGTGCACTGTGCCTGTTCTTACACTTGGTGTGCGCACTCACTTGCACTTGCAGTGGCCTCTCCTGCCACTTCATTGCCTGGGTAGTGTCCTTGAATTCTTCTGCAGCTTTTTATAGTCATTTCAATTGAGACTGCCAAGGTTTGTTTCTTTTTTATTGCCCAATAATGACCTGGAAGAGGAGGTGGACAGCTTGGATCCCAGCACAGATACACAGGCTGCTACAGTCGCAAACTCCCTTCAGTGTTCATTCCTCCTCCTTAAGCAGTTATTAATCTAAAAGGATCTTCTGTCTTATCCTGACATACTTTGCTGAAGAACTTTGCTTGAAAAGAAACAAAAGAACCTCATCAAAGACTTTGGAAGTTCAGTTACTCTATTAGAAGACTCACTTGTGTCCACATACTTTTTGGTTCCTTTAAAAGATTGTAATATGTTTCTGCAGCATGGCTTTCTTCCACAAAAGCTGTGCCTATGACTTACTAATTTGGTTCTTTATTATTAGCTTCTATTCAACACTGGAGTCGGACTTAGTAGTCAGCTATTCTTTAGATCCCCAGGGTCCTTTTGTAAAAAATGGTGTCAGATTTTCCTACTTCTGTTTGCTTGAAATCAAGGCTGGTGTCAGCAATAGTTATACGCCATAACAGTTAGTCAGTTTATGATGCATTCTTCTGGAAATACAGGGTTTATAAAAAAAAAAATAAAAAGAGAAAAAAGCAATTAGGCTATTCAGAGAAACAAAAACCCAGTAAAAGCTATCCTACAGATATCATCCATTATTTCCAAATTACAAAGTCCTTAAGCTTTAGGTAGCTGAACATGTACTGAGAAGTATCACTGTATACTTGACCTGTTTTTTTTGTTGTTGTTGTTGTTGTTTTGTTTTGTTTTTCCCATAGGTATCTGATGTTGGTCACTGTTAAAGAATTCAATGGCAATACTTAATTTAGTTTTCCTGCTTCTGAAGTGGTCTCTTTTCATTTTGATCATTTATCAGACCAATAGACTTTCTGGCAGGCATCCTACTTGTGGTGTTTGGAGAAAAAAAAAAAAAAAAATTCAATAGCAGCTTTCATACTGAAGTAAGCTATTTCTCAAGCTTTTTTGTTTTGTTTTGTTTTGTTTTTCTCTCCATCTATCTTATTACTTACGTTCAGTTTGCCTGAATTAGTGTTCATTTCTGTTTTCATTTTGGATACCACCCAGTTTATTTAAAGAATGTCATTCTCACTGCTAGCAGCATCTCATTTTTATTCATGCTGCCTTTTGTAGTTCCTCCCTAGACTTTTATTTATTTATTATGATTAGTGGTAAATATTCTCGGCTTCTAGCATGGTGTCACTGAAAAAGCTCCATGCTACCTGAAGGCATTTTAATAAGCCTGCTCCCTTCTTTATAGCTCCCCTCTTCAAGAGGAGGGGTTAGCACTAAGACACTTATTTGGCATTGGACCTTCAGCACGTTGTGGCCATGATTAGAACAGGGCTCCCAATACCTCATGACTGAGGTATGAGATGCTGAATGAGTCCCCAGGCCAGGCTTCTACTGTGTTTCTTCAAATCTGTTTTCTTTTATTCTGTGGTATAGCCACATATAGGAAGGACAAAGCAGACACAGTACTGGCCAAAGGGGCTGTGACGTTGGGAGCTGTGGGTAAAAGCCCAACTGAAGAGACCTGTTGCTGCAAATTTCTGTTTGCTTGCACGAATTCTGTGATGAATTGTCTCACAACGACACTATGAGCTCCCTCAGCACCGCTAGTGCAGCCCACCTGGTCCTGTGGGCTTGCCCTGTGTTAATGCAGCTTGCTGTCAGATATCCAGCAAAGTGGTCAGCTTACCTCTGTGGTGCATATTCTTTCGCTTCTGTAGTCTTTGCCTCTAGACAAAGGGACTGGTGAGGTGTGGCTGCAGGCCTTGCCATTAAGACAAGGGAAATAAGGTGCTGAGTACCTCAGTATTTTTGATGTCCATTGACACGAGTCACACACCACTCAGTGGTAAACCTGCGTTTTTGCTAGTCTTCCTTTTGTCTGTAAGCCCTTCTCGTTTCTCTTACCATCTCACTCATTTCAGCTCTACCAGAGCTTTGCCTTTCTTCTTTCTCTCTGCATGTGCTTGAACGTTTGGTTGTTTGTTTTTTTTCTGTACTCCTTCTAGGCAGCCAGGCCCTGCTCTTGCTTTTTGCAGCCGAGCTCCATCAGGAGCTCCTGGACCAGCCAGGCAGGCTTTCTGCTGAGCCATTCGTGTAGGAATGGGCTGTTCCTGTGTCTTGAGGTGGTTGTTCTCAGAGACCTGGGCCCTTTTGGCACAGTTGTAAAACCTGAAATTGTGATTTTCTTCTGGCAGATGCTGGGAAATGATGCTGGGAAATAGTGGCTTTTCTATGAAAGAGAGTCAAAAAAGGAGAGAAAACTGCTGTATGGACAAAACCACTGATGAGTGAAATGTGGAGCTCTGAGAAGAGGCTGTATGGTGTGTGGCTCATTTCAAGAGGTTTACCTGGTTATGCAATACTGAAACAATGTTAGTTGTTCCAAAGAACCTGCATTCAGTGTTTCTACAAAAAAATATACGTCTACAATGTGTTAGTTGCAGCATTCTCTCTTTGCAGCTTCTTTTCTCTCAGAAACACTGAGAAGTAATGCAGGTTTTTCTTTATCAAGTACATTTCCATAGCAGAATAACTCCCTCCATGCTGTTATATGGAGAGCTCAGCTGGGCTGAGGTCAAGCTCATTGCACTTTGGGTTAAGATTTAGGTCAAGAAGCACTCTGAACTATATTGCAAGTGATGCTCTGTGAAACTCCCTGTTAACTAACTTAGGTTACTTTGAAGCCCTAAAGCCAGGGATGTTCTTACTGTTGATCAGATTTTTATGCCAGCATAATTAACTGTGTTGCCTGTAAGAAAGGATCCCTGCTCAACATGCTTTGCTCAGACTTGATACACTGTTGTTATCCTACCCATAGAAGACTTGCTTACAAATTATTCTTACTGACCCAGAGGGTTTTAGTCTTATGATTCTATTTATGCTTGATTTTTTTGACAAATGCTACAGGAATTTTATCCTGAGTAGTTTGACTGGGAGAGAAAGCATTATGACTCTTTGTGAATGTTTATGACATGAGACAAATTAATCTCTTACTGAATTTTTATTTCAGTATTATAACAGATAACTGCTGTCTGTTCACCACTGTGAGCCAGACTCTCAAGTGCATTACCCGCACACATCTGTCAGTCTGATCGTAGCAAAATAAATATTTTAAGTGTTTTTTCCTTCCATGGATTATCCAATTTTTCCTTTCCTTTTTAATGACGTTACTGCTGTTACAGGGCATGCCTCCTGGGCCATAAAACCCGTACTTGAATAATTGGATCTGTTGTCCTGGATCATCTTTTTACATCAAAAAGAACTGGTGATAAGTTTTTGTTGAAAAAAATGAAAAAGTAACTCTTACTTGCTTGAGTGCCATGCTTTGTGTGTACAGAAATGTGGTTTTGGACAACTGTTTTTGCAACTCCCAACATTTTATAAAAGTTTTTTGATGGTCATAACAAAATGAATATGAATTGACCTGTTTGTAAAATCATAAATGTAGTTTTGAAAGATGTTCATGTTATTTATTTTTTTTTTACTATTATTTTTAGTACAAGCAAAGGAGGGAATTCTTTCCAAAAATAAAGCCTTGAGTTAACATAAGAATTCTCACATACAAAGCTGTGTTATTAAAACAAAACTGTTACTTAGTAAAGACAGTTTCCTTTTCTAGTTTGGTGATGATGCCTTGGACACTTTAGCTGGTCCAAGTGCTGTTAAAAATATCAAATCGTATAGCAAGTTTTTAGTGCTTACTTGAGCTGAAAAAATAACAAAATCTTTAGTTATAAACAATTACTCAAGGCACATGATAATAGGGCAAATGAATCTTGGCTGCTCATTAGAAATGGATGGCCTTTTTACTCTGGGTGAATAACATGAATTTAATATCTTCTTTTATAGTGCTTAGCTGTCCAGTGAATCTTGTCGTAGCTAAGCTGATTGAATAGAAAAGCTCTGGAGTGGCGCCTGCTTTCTTCAGGAATGTGATTAGTAGCTTAATTATAGCACTGTGCAAATTACATATTTGATACTGTTATATGAAATAAGCTTTCAGTAATTACTGTTGGTATCAGTGTCAATGGAAATGGAGCATTAGGGACTTGGTCTCATTTCACGTGGTACCTTGGGAACAATCTTTTCTTCAGGCATTACATAGTCCACTGTAACTCTTCTGTGCCCAAGAAAACTGGTTTTGCGGTATGTACGTAAACCTTTGTGTGCCTTGCTGAGAATCAGGTGAACCACCCCGGTGGTCAGACTAAGTCAAGAAGGCCAGTGTGTCCACAGCAGGGCACCAGCTGCCTAACTCTTGGCAAGGTTCCTGGGGGAAAGCATCTCTTTGTGGTCAGGAAAGATGAATTTCATTCATTGGACTTAAGCAGAAATAAGCATTTTCTGTTAGTATTTTGTTAACAGGTCCCAATAGTGAAAACTAGAGTAAGGATGGATCCAGTGTTTCTTCAATGCCAGCTGCTAGCGTTTCAAGTTTTAGGTTTCAGCAGAGAAATAGCTCACCCTAAGAGCACGAAGAAGTTGACAGATGTACACGCAGAGGTAACAGACAACACACCTGGTGCTTCTAAGTGAGAAGACTGAGCTCTGAACAGAACCTCTTATTCAAATATATATATACATATATATATCATATATATGGTATATAGTGTATGTATATCTGGTGCATATTCAAATTCTGCCTTAAACCTTGAGTTTGGAGGAGGAAGCAGAGAACAGAATGAGAGGTTTTGTGCAGCTGTTTATGTAACCATCCAAGTGCAGCCTTGGATCATAAGCATTTTGGGGCAAACAGAGGAAGCACTCTCTGTCAAATGAGTTGTAATCTGAATGCAAAGCTAAAATAATAACTGAACTGCTTATGCTCTGTCTTGTTCCTGCTACTCAGAATTTCATGTTAAAGCATTTAAATAAACTGGTGTGATGTAAGTTATAATTCAGCCCAACTGAGCCCAGACAGGAATGTCAGGGTTTGATATCTGATGAGCAAAACATGACAGAAATAACGTATTTCATTGGGATTGAGCCCCAAGCTTCTTCTCGCTGTTCAGTTAATTATACTAGGAAACACCTGTCACAGCCTGCATTCTTTTGAGCTGTGCATTGGCAAATGTATTAAGCTGCAACTTCCTAAAGTAGTGCAAACCCAAGCAGAGAAATGATGAGAATTGCCATATACAGGGAGTTGTGGCTTCTTTGCAGTATTTTCTGACAAAACGGTGCTAGCTGCTGCAGAGGGGAGAGCAAAGTACAGGGAGACAGAACGGTTTTTGTGTAACTGACCCACAGAAACATCGTCGTCTGGTGCCTGGTGATCAGTTTGCCCTGTCTGTCTCCTCTCTGTGGTAGTGCACTGTTCTGCAGAGGAACTGTTATTGAGAAACATGGGGAAATACTGTGTTATTTTAAACGAAGAAGATGCTGCAGAGCTGCAACGCCATAAAACCCAGTGGCTCTAACTTGGAAGGTGAAAATGATCTGTCTCATATCACAGGAAGAACAAGCTGAGGACAGCTTTGGGCACAATACAAAACAGGAGCTGTGGGGGAAAGGATTTGGCTCCCTATGTCTGCAAGGCAGCCTCCCCTGGGGAAGGGAATTTGTTTCTAGCCTCTGGCTCTCCTGCACTAGCTTTTTTATTGCTTAAACTTTTTCAGTGAAAGTAAAACCATGGGGAAGATTCTTGTGATTTAAAAAAAAAAAAAAAAAAAAGGCAAGGTTTATTCTTTTGACTTCCCTATTAGCAATAATGTTGGGTTTCTGTACAAACCTTGTCATGAATTTGGGTCGTGGTGCTCTAAGAGGTATGCTAGGAAGTGCAGCTTGTGCTTCCAGGGGTATGGGCAACTACATTCAGTCACATAGCTTTGCAACGGCTGCTTCAGGAATGGAAGCAGACAAAGCCTGTAGCTATTATAAAAATAGGAAATGCTGCTTTGGCATAGGTTTAAGCTGTTAAATAGAGCGGTTTTGCTACTGCCTGCTGAAGGCAAAAAGAAAAATACCCTGCTGAGCAAACTGTCCTTCCTGGGGTGTCTGTTCACTTCTTTCCTAGAACCCCTGTTTTGTAAGTTATCGAAGTTTATACTCATGTTGATAATGCATAGAAGTACCCTGTAATGATTCATAGGTAATAAATACAATATTAACAGTAGATTTACTTAGTTATACCCTAGCAAATAAATGCAGAGTTCTGTAATCTGCTTCTGTCTGTGTCAGACAGAGGCGTTGATGCCTCAGACTTGCAGGCACTCAAGCAGCAGGGCTCGGCGAGGACCTTGGTGTTGGCAGCTGTATAGATGAGTAAACTGTTGGAAGGTGCTTTGTGAAAGAAGCTCTCATCCATCTTCCTAGGGGGTAGCTGCAGTTTACTGCAGAAGTCGTAATAAATTGATGATTTAAAACAGCATGCAGCCCTGAATTCAGAATTAAACTATGTAAACAGCATGCTGTCTGCTGAGCGCCTGTGTCCTTATAAGATAAGAACGGGGCTTATGAGAAAAGGAAGCTGCAAACGGGATCGGCTCCTGACTTCCTCTTAGGCTCTGCTAGTGCTAGAGCTGCTCGAAGAAACAAATGTGTGCAGTATGAAGCAATTAGCAGTAGGTGATCATTGATGTCGCTGTGAATCGCACACATTTTTCAACATGAAATGCAACTTAAAGCTGTTTGTAATTTTAAATTGTATTTTACATTCATGCAAAAGAGAGATTAGAACTTTAATGTTAACCACAACTGCAGGTTGATGTGTTAATACAAATGCTAAACTGAGACCCTTAGCCCTTTATTCACTCAGGGCTCAGCAGAAACAGAACGGACCCGAGTGTCGTAGGAGTTGTCTCCTGGGGCAGTTACAGGAGCGCAGCCCTGGGGAAACCCGTGCTGCTGCCTTCTGGGCCGAGCACACAGGTGCGGTGCTTTGAAATTAGACCCAGCCAGAGTGGGGCCCAGCGTGCCTTTGGTACACACAGGTGCACTTTAAGCAGCTGACCCGAGCATGACAGTAACAGGGAGGAGAGCTGGCTGCGGCCACGCGCTTGCTTTTCTCAAGTTGAGATGCTTGCGTGCTAGGAAACTGAGGAATTCAGGATAACAGGAAATTCAGTTAGCTCAAGATCTCAAATTATCCTTTAAGTAGCTATCTGATTGAAACTAACTCTTAAATTGCTGTCAGGGTGCTGTCATCATTTGCTGCTTATATTTTTTGCTTGATGGTTGGAGTACTCTTCCAGGAGAAGCAGCAAATAGCCTGGGCCTTTTTTTTAGACTGAGGAAATTTGAGCCTACGTCTGTGGCTATGGTGGTTGCTGCCAGGGAGGCTGTAGGATTCATCCAGTCCTTGGGCCATACACCCACATGTGGTCACTTCTGTGGGGCCAAGAGGACATCAGCAAGTGCAAGCCAATAAACGGGGTGCTAAGCACTAAATTTCCTCAAGCCAAGGGGTGCTCCAGCCCAGATCTGCAGCTTCTTGTGCAGAGGGGTTCCCCAGAGAAGGTGTCCTCCTCTGCTGAGGCTGGTGCACCACCTCTCCTGTGGCAGAGGGGCAGGGATGCTGGGTGGTACTGTTCCCTTGCGGCCACGGAGAAGGGAGTGGGAATAATTTGTATGGTAAGCATATGGGCTGGTAGTCAGAAGAAACATTACTCACTATTTCTCCATTAGGTCATGGCTGTATCTTTCAAAAGGTTTCTTCTCCTTCCAGCAATTAGTCAGCCCATGGTTCTGCTCAGTGCTACTGGTGCTTGCCTGGGGACCCGAAGCTTTGACCTGTGGGCTGGTCTGAAGGTGTTGATTCCTTTCACCTGAGCTCCCTCAGGAAAGGAAGCCAAGAGAGCTGTTCCTCCCTGCAATGTTACTAAGGAACAGTGTTGCCAGTCCTTCATGCATGTGTGCACTTCGGCCTCATCTTGCTCCATGCCAGAGCTCTTCACAGGGGTCAGACAAAGTGAAGTGTCTAGTGGTGGTGCTAGCTTAAGGATGCTCTGGTCTCACTCCTACATATCTACTGCAGCATGGTGTTATCCCACCTCTGCCAGTAAGATTTCAAAATATTTTTTGCAGGTGAGCTGATGTTTGCTATCCTGGTTCGCAGCTTATCACCACAGTTATCCTGCAGGCCTCGTCTGAACAGGCACCATGCAGGACAGAGGCTGCTCCGAGCAGTGCGTGGGCAGGACAGAGCACCCAGAGGAGGAAGCTAGGGGCTGAAACTACTTAGATCCTCTTTGTCACAGATCTGTTCGTACTTTGAATCTGCCCTGTGCCACATTTTAAAAGCTGCAGCTTCTGCGTGGGCTCCCATACAACTTGCCCCTATCTTTTAGAACAGAAATAAGAGCTTGGAAGTATAGGCTTTTAACCTCCCATTCCTGGTGTGATTTTTTTCACAGGTAAACTAGTACTGTAAAATCCAGCTTCAAACACAAGGAAAGTGCATCATGCACGGTTGGTTGGTGTTTGGTTTGCCAGCCACTGGATGTCACTGCTGCTCCACAAAGAGGTTCTCCCCAGCTCACTTCCCTGGGGGACTGGAGAAACATGAGCAGAGTGTTTCTGGTTTTGCCACTCGAATAATTGAACAGCAATCACGTTTCTTGGGAAAATTGACAGAGAGATTAAAATATACATTAACCGCTTATATCTAAGGCAACCACTATGTTTCAAAATTCTAATTCCCAGTGCAAAGTAAAAGATTGTGTGTGCAAATTACTGCAGTCTGTTACGTTCAGGGGCTTGATGAGTCAGTATGTTGCCTGTCCAGTAAGTGAAATCAAGTCTCTGCAAAAAATTAGAAGTGTGATTTAGAAGTATAAATGTAGTGTTTTTATGGCTTACAAATGGTATATTTAGCAACACGTGATTTTTTTAAGTTTAAGAAGTAAAATGTGCTGACAGATTTGGGGAGATTAAGTTGGGTTGTTAGGGGAAAAAAAAAAAAAAAAAACTAGACCTCTGCTTTTATGTTTTAAAAACATATTAAATACAGATCAGAAAAGCTTATAAATTGCTCGCAGATGTGGTTTTCAATTCAGTTTTTGTAATAGTTTTTTTAAAATATATATGCTAAATTACTTACTGTCTTTCATTCTTATGCTTTTAACCATTTTGTTCCTAAATATCATTTACTTACACTACAGGAAGTGGGAGAAATAAGCATGCACAAGATTTTTGGTTTGTTGCAGCATTTGCTTTCTTTCTTTTGTTTGTTGAAGGCAGTCTGACATGTCATGGCTGTCTGTGTTTTTAATTGGAAAGCAAAAAAGTTTCCCATCAAATCTTCCAAAGATGCCAATCAGCAGCACCAGATCCTGCCTTCTTCTTCAAGGCAAAATGTTCTGTTAATAACCTGCCGTTAAACGCACAACAGAAAATCTTTCTTTAAACAGCTGACTTAATACACCTAGTCAGCCTTTCCATTTTATCTCTGCAAATAGCTAAATAAGTTGTCGACAGCTTAAATGCTTGTGCTAGAGATTGAAGTATTGCGACTTGCAATCAGCTGAAATCTCTGAGAGGAGTTTGTGGAAGAAATGCATTAGTGGCCTGATCCATAAGAGGAAAAAAAGTAAGTCTAGCACCTGTGTATTGGTACCTTATAAATATGATGAGCTGCAGGTACTTCAGGCATAAAAACAATTGAGAGGGAGGCTTTTAGACAGTAAACCATACTTCTAGAGATCGTGCTGTTGTAGAGGTTGCTTACATCAAGCCTGACTAAGGTAGGAAAGGCCTGATCAGATAGCTCTTAGCTACAGAGTGGTTTGATTTAGTAATTTTCATTTCCCTCAGGAACAAAATGGATAGTCTGTTTCTATCAGCCCCAGTTTTTCTTTCTTCTGGTAGCTGAGGACTGTGCATCAATGCACAGTCAATACCAGGCAATAAGTGAAATAATTCCTTCTTGACCAAAGAAATGGTGTTTAAATATCTAATGATCAGTTAGATGAGTTCTTTCCATGTGTAACTTTAGTTTCAGAAAACCTGGTGAATTCTGGTTATTCTGTTTCCAAACTCGGGAATGTTTCTTTGCATTTAATAAGCTTTTTAATGTATATTGAGAAATATAACTATGGAAGTTTGTGCATCCATAAGTTTCCAAGTTTCCATTTGTAAAGAATGTTTTCTTAATACATAAATGGGTATCTTTGAAAAAGTCAGATTCTCTCCGGTAGAGACTTTACTTGCTTTACTTGCTTTACTTTTCTGCCCATTGAAATCTGGGTCTACATCTCTGGATGCTGTGTTAGGAGGTATATTGCATTTAGAAAAGGGGACTGGTGATCAGGTAGGAAAACTTCAAGGTGTAGAAATACCTGGACTGGTTGTAATTAGGGAGACTGAATAGTCTCAGGGCTGCAGCTGGGGAAGCGAACACGACAATTGCAAAATAAATGTATTGTTGATAAATGTGATTTAATGAATGGTGAAAAGTGTGGCTGAATTACTTGCATTGCTTGCCACTAAATCATCTGTAATCCCTCAGGAAAAAAAAAAAAAAAAAAAAAAAAAGACGTGAGTTCTTCCAGACACTTTGTGTGGGAAAACTCTGCAGTATGGGGAGTGGAAAAAGTGAAAGGATGATTATGCCATTATGTTCGTTCACTTGCATGTCCTTTGCCCAGAGTATTGTCTTCAGGTCTTGTGATATAGGCTGCTGCCTGTATAATTTCAACAGCAGGAACAGGATTCAAAGGTAGTGACGTTGTTTAGGGAATACGCAGTCAGAAAGTTTGATGCTGTCTTGTGTGGATATGGGCAATCTTGCTGAAGGGAAGGACAAGGGCGGGTTGCACTTTTTCCTTATAGTTAGACAGTGAAATTGAAATGCAGAATGTTTTAAATGGATGCAAAAGTGCTTTTTGTGGCACAGAGTTGAAATTTACTGTTACAGATGCTTCAGTTGAAAAACTTAGTAGGAATGAACATAGGAACCAGTTATATTTCTGATGTCACTCTTTTTTGATGTTGGTCAAGACATAAGAAAAATGAAAATAAATAAAAAAAGATACAGTCAGATATATGTTTGACTGAACCCATTGCTTGAATGTCCACCCAATGCATTTGTGGGGATAGAAACTGTTTATTTTGATCAATATTTGAATTTTATTATTGTGCTAGCATTTATTAGCAAATTTTAAATAGGCATAACATTCAAATAAGCCATAAATTCTTTGTCTTTTTATCTAAAATTAGATGGACAGTGCTTAATTTATCACTTTACTCCTTTGAGTTTTCGGCACAATTTTTGTATCTGTTCAAAAAATACTTACTGTTGTACAAATTTGACCGAAGCTGCATCAAGTAGGACATATGACTGAGTTTTGAGTAGAGGAATGGAGGGCTACCTGGGTTTAGTGACCTTTCTTTTAGCTACGTTTGCTATACCTGAAAGCTTAAATAGCAAAGATCGCTTTGCATCTGCCATGGGATTACATTTTTTGTATGAAGAATTAGGCTTTTCTAGCACTTTTTACAAATGGAGATAGTTTTACTCAGAATAGCTGACATGAGCATTTCATAGGCTGCTATAGTATGTCTAACAAAACTACTGTGTCTAAATCTATTTCATTGTGAAAGGTTAGAAAAAGGG
This sequence comes from Oxyura jamaicensis, assembly GCF_011077185.1. Lineage (NCBI taxonomy): Eukaryota > Metazoa > Chordata > Aves > Anseriformes > Anatidae > Oxyura > Oxyura jamaicensis. Next base: position 32,579,240 of record NC_048896.1, read on the forward strand.
CTTTTTTCTTCCTTTTTTAGGAGGAAAAAAGGCTCACTGGCTGGAAGCGGGCACTTATTTGGGCATCGTACCTCTGTAATGTGCTGCTCGAGCTGTATGACGTTTTGTATCCTGATTCATCTAAAAGATGGCCCTCAGTGAAGGTTTCGTGTGTGGAAAGATGATCAAGCAGTTCTGTAAATCACAATGTTAAAATTAACACAAGGAAATCCTTTTACAGATGCAAATTCTGGCATTACGATGAAAACCTGCTCACCTCCAGTGTTGTCATTGTCTTCCATAATGAAGGATGGTCCACGCTCATGAGGACAGTTCACAGTGTGATTAAGAGAACACCAAGGAAATACTTGGCAGAAATTGTGCTGATTGATGATTTCAGCAACAAAGGTACGTTGGCAATATTAACACGCTGCTTGCAGAAAAGGAAAATTTGTTGCTTTAAAAATAGGTTTCTTTTGATTTATTACCTGACATGGACTGAGTTGACTCTGCAGGAAAAATAAGTTAATTCTTCACAGTCATTTCAGTTTTCAGTGAAGGGAAAACTCTTTTCCAGTGAACTGCTTTCATAAAGGTGGTGATCCTTTTTGTGTTAGGTTCCCTTCTACAGCTGTGGAGGTGTATGCAGGAGAAAGTTGGGAGAACTGGTACCTCTGTCCACTCGTGTGAAAATAAATAGTTTTAAGTGTATTGAAGGAGATTGAGTTAAGCTTATTATGAATAATTTATTTCCTTATTCTGTAGAGGAATCCAGATTCCTTTTTTTCTTTTAACTGTAATAAAAATGTGTCTAAGGTTATTGAATTATTCTGATTCATTTTCACTATCTTTTTATTTTTTAACATCCTCTTTTTAAGTGCATATTGACTTCTCCCTTTATTTGAGACCTGCATATCAATTTTTTCAGAAGTCCAGAAATTTTTCTCTTCCTTTGCAATGTATGTCTGGTCTTAGTTTATAGTATTATTTATTTATGTGTGATTCTTAAAAATATAAACATACATTGACATTTTTCCTTTAATGGTGGTGTCTTCAGGGCTAATACAAGTCAAGGCTGAATCCAGAGAACTGAAAGCAGTATGGTAGAGATTCAAATATAAAGTGATTGATATATAGACAAAATCACTCTGTTTTTAAACTTAATGTGCTATTTTGATATTTATTTTAAAAAAAAATGCAGTCAAATTTTGCAAGATTTTATTCTAACATAGTTATTCACTACGAGTAGACAGAGAAAAAGAGTAGTGGCATAAATAAGAACATTTTAGACATACAAGAAATTATTCTTGTAACTGAGAGTGTTTCAATATCAGTTACTGCCTCCGACTTTCTCCTTTCAGACAAATTATTTGATTTCTTTGTCCCTTGTCTTATATTAGCATAGCAATAATAGCACATCTGCCTTGCCCACAGGTTTATGGGAATAAATCCATAAAACCGGAAAAACATTCAGGGATCAAGATGATGATGAGCCAAAAAAAATACATAGACTTTTGGTAGGATAAAGATTTGTAGGAAATGAAAATCTGAAATGAAAAGAGAATGTCTTCAATAGCTCTACCACTGCAAAAAATCATGGTTTCAAATCTTTGCCCTTTGCATGTTGTATAATGCTACATGGCTCTGATTTTGCATGGTAGTTTCTCGGCAAAGCTAATCCATCATTTTGTCAAAACTTTGAGGATATACGATGACAATTTCTTTCAGACGATGATGATGAGCCAGGGTAGGCTTTTAGGAGTACGAGCAAGTTTGAGCTGGTCACGAGCATAGGATACATTCCCTTTGCCCTCCTCTGTGTTTGTGCAATAGCTGAATTGGGCAGTGGCATGGAAAGCAGATGACTCTGTGCTGAGGCTCTCCCTTTTATCAAGTGATCTGGGCTTGTCCCAGCTCCAGCCTCACAGCAGGAGTTGTTTTCTGTTGTTCTGCCCGCTATAAACCCTACATCTGAAATCATCATGTAGTTGGGATTGACTTTTTTGAGTATAGGTTGCTATTAAAGATAATTAATGCATACTAATTTTTACTTCGTACCCTTGGGTAGGTATCACTTTCTGTTTGTTTTTACAGGAGAGGAAAAGTTACCTGTATTGTAAACTTGACTACATCTGGCTTAGTCTAATAAAGATACTGAATGTTACATTATAGTCTCCCATATCCTTTACAGCCTTTGAGAATTTGGCTTAGATATACACACACGCTATAAAACAAAAATATCTTCTCTCCTAAGGGATATAATTTTAATAATTCAGTCAGCAGACATGTACTGTGTGTTTCTTTTTCAGCTGGGATCACAGCTTTCCTTCAGAGCTGTTCAAGGGCTGCCCAAGTGAGCAGCATAAAGTAACTACAATGCTGATGGTCTCTAGAAACATTACCAGGCTTTTACTAATCATTGGGCTCAGTGTTTGGGTTGCACATGAGTCATAGCTGACTCTGTGCTATATATATGTAATTTACAGAATGAGTTTGGCATAACTGGTGCTACAGTTTTCCAGTACCTGATTATTATTAAATAAAGGTAGTATTTTTCAATAAATTTGTTTTAGAACTCAGAACTTATGCTCTTTGCTCACATAAGCATGGCTAGCAGATACAGCTAGCCTAGAACTAACACCCAGCAGACCCTTGTCTTTATTTTTCCCACACTTCATTTTCCCAAATAACTTTAGGTTAGAAAATTGAGTAAAGCAAGCACAAGATGAAATGTTCTCATGTGCAAGCGACTCAAAAACAAGCAGGGACTGGAATGACTCTGAACACCTTGCTGCAACTGCACTATTTCCCTATAATAATTCATTAAAGTGCTTTAGGCTATTACTTGGTAAACATAATTAACTTAATTTCAATGATTCAAATTGCATTCTAGATGGGAAAAAAAAAAAAAAAAAAAAAAAAAAGGCTAAGGGAGGAGAATCTAGCTCCACCTCTTTCTCCTCAGAGAAAAGCACGAGCTAGTACAGCCTGCGCAGCATGCCAAGCTGCCTAAAGAGATATCCAGTTGTTAGGAGAGCTGTGAAACACAAACACCCTTCCCCATAGCAGAGCTGCTCAGGGCTTTTTCTTGTTCGGCCAGAACAGAGGTGGTGCCGATTGAAGTTCAGGACTTTCTCCTTCCCCTCCTGCTCTCAGGCCACTTGCTTCGTGTCTGACTTTCCTTACATACCTTACAGGGAGAAACAGTTGCAACACTTGGAAAATGTTGTTTTCATTTGAGTTCTTTGTATAAAGTCAGCTGGGAGCAGTCTGTTTGCTGTTTGACACTGCCTTCCTTCCGTCATCTCTTCTGCAAACTGTTGAGCTGCACGGAGAGATGTGCTGAATTCAGATCCAGATTTTTTTTTCTTTGCCATACACAGAGAGAACAGTAACAGGAAGATGATGCCAAGCTAATTGAATTATGCTAGTTCTGATATTTTCAGTGGAAAACCCTGCACTAATGTGTACTAGAATCGAAAAAGCATTGCAGAGCTAGCACGCTGCTGGCGTGGACACACTGCTGCCCATATATTCTCTGCTTCAGACTTTCTTGTAGAGATCAAAACTCTTTTGCTGCAAGCATTAGCTGTGCAGAGAATGCAGCTGGTCTAGAAGGGCAGCGAGGGCTCTTAACGTGGGGTTTCCTGCAGCCTCTGCAAGTGCAATTGTGGGTCTGTCTGCAGCAACTAGTTGTTACACATTTACCTATCAGCAGCATTTCTTTCTGAAGAATGCAGGTCAAAATCTCAGTGGTACATCTCCCTTTTGTAGCACATGCACATAAAAAGGGTGACTACGAGCATGGCAGTGTTCAGACTAGCATTTAAAGGATTTCTCTGTGTTTTGCATTTACATGTTTTTTCTTTATGGCTGTCTGATGCAGCCATACGATAACAAAAGTGGGAAGTAATGAGCATAGACAGGTAACAGCGTTTTTATTAGCTTGCTTAATAGTGCTCACGGGGCAGGGGGGAAACTGAAGCATGAATGAGTACCCGTATTCAAACAAGGAGAGCTCTGCACCAGCAGTGTTACAGCATAGGGCACTGGGAGCTTGAGGGAGGGCTTCTGGTACCGTTTCTCTAGTTCTTGAAATGACATCCATGAGCCAAGGAAGAAAAACAGAGCTCTCTTCCTCCCCACCCCACGTAGTAATCTGCAGCGGCTAATGCCTTTTGGAGAAAGGACGTGTTTTTTAAAAGCATTGATTATTCATGCTGTAATCATGCACTGAGACATGGGAGAACCACCCAAACAAGGGAAGACCGGATTGGTGGTTGTAGTAATTTGGGGGGAGGGGGGAAATAGACATTTTCAAACAGAAAATAAAATTTTCTGAAGCTGTTGACAGATATCATAAATATACCTTTTAAGTGAGCGACATTTAATGCTGGCCAAACAGTATTTCTAACTGTAAAAGGATCCGGTTTTTATGCACTACTGTCACGCAGCCTCGCAAAGCCAAGTCCTTATAGTATGGGAAAGCGGGAAAATTCAGTCTTCCTGTGGGAAATAGCACTTGCTGCTAGCCCTGGCACAGTTTCAGATAATGGACTGCAAAGTCCTGAGACTTATGCTGTAGAAAAGCTTTACACAATCAATATTACAGGTTTTTACAGCTCCCTGTGAACCTTACATAGTTGAACATTTGATAACTAAAACATTTGGCTTCACAGGCAGGAGAGCTGGAAATAACTTCAGGGTTTAAAAACTCTGAAACATTCCTGACAGTCCTTCTGTAGCATGTATTTGGAATTTGCAGAATAAATGATGGCGTGATATAGAGATTCTCGTAGTACCATTTCAGGATGACCTCATAACGCTCTTGAATTTAGCCTTTAAAAAAGTATATTACGGCTATCGTATCACACATTCTATATATAATACATGGCATGTTATTCTATAGAGCATAAGTGATAAAATCATTCTTTCTCTAGTTTGATATTTATATACTCTCAAAGTTTTTCTAATGCACAAGGGTTTACAAAAGGCATTGTAAATGCGTGTGGGAAAGGAGAAGAGGTTACACAAAACTTTCGCTTGAGAAAACTTTTTTTAAAAGTATTAAAAGATTACTGGTTTGGAATATTTTCTGGTCTTTGGTAGAACTGCTGAATTTTGAAGTTTGGAAACTTCACTTTTAAGAAATAAACATTCATATTTCAATTATCTATATGTAGCTTCTGTTTAAACTAGACATTTTTTGAATACTTTTGGTAAGAATAGAAAACGTACTAAAATGTAAGGTGCAGTAAACTCCAGACTTCAGTCATTTCAATTCAGGGTGCTGAATTTTCAATTCAGGGAAGCACCTTGATGGATACATTCCCCTTCTCCTGGCCGTGCCACCTTGTCCCACATCTGGTGTTTGCCCAAACAGGAAACAGCCACCTTACCCAGCAAAAAAAATACTTTTCAGGTTGATTTCTGCCAGACGAATGGCTTGTGTGGCCCCAAGGTTCAGCACTGGTGCTAGGTGTAGGATAGGTTCCCGGAGGAGCCAGGAGCAGTAGAGGAGGAGAAAGACCTGCCATTCTTCATGGCAGCGTGCTCTTAGGTCAGCCCAGACACGTCACCTGCCTGCCCCTGCAAGCTGGTGCAGACCTGCTGTGGGTACCTCTGCTCTAGCTTAGGTGGCTCCTTTTGGGTCTTCTCTGGGAGATCCTGGAGCTGGAGGCCATTCTTTCCAGCCTTTCAGTACAAAAATAGATTTCAAACGAACAGCAGTAGTTAGTGTAGCCTCAAACTGCAAGCGCCTGACTGCCAGCCCTTCTGCCTTTCTGAATTTTCTCAACAGAATCAGCTGTGCGAAAATATTATGCAACACTAGCATCCTTTTTTCAATTTGTGTGGTAGGAATGTGGTTTCCAGATTAGTTTGGCAAAGCTCAACGTGCAAATCCTGATCTGTAAGCATTTAAGTGTAGCTGAATTTGTTTCTTATGTGTTAACTAATCCCTTTACCGACCAAGTCCCTTTGGCTAAAGTGTTCCTGTCCTTTTTTCATTCTGTAGGTTTGTAGCATGATCATCAGTATGAAGAGCTACAGCTCATCCACTGCAGTTTTGGCCCTCCAATTATTCCTTTTATTATTTTAATTGAAAGCACCACCACCACAAGTGGAGACAGATCTAGATGAGGGAGGGGAATGACTTGAGTATGGTGGGCTTTTGTCTCCAGTTTCCAGATTTCGTAGACTGACACACAATTTTGTAAGTCAAAAAGAAAGTTAGTGAAGAAAAATGTTAAACTGAAAAGTTATGCTTCCTACTGTATACGTGACATCTGATGAGGAAAGGTCATATGCTGAAGTGTAGAAACTTCTCTGTTGGTCTGTGTGGTCTAAATACACATGAAGACGTGAAAGTCACTCCGTGATATATTGAAGTGACTGGGAATTTTTCACCCAGCTCCCCTGTGGTATGGACAACTTCACCTGATTTTTCTTTAAATGTGATTTAAAAAGACAAACTTGTGCCACAAAGCCAGAGAGCTCTAAGGCTTGATCCCTTCAGGTTTAGTGTTTTTGAACAGCATCACAAGTAGTTGAATTCAAGATTCTGTAAATCCCCTATGTCTGTAGGTATTGTTAAGTAGAAACGGATTGGAGTTACACTAAGAATACAAAACTAATTATTACTAACCTTCACCCAAATATTTTTTTGTTTATTATTTTATAGCACACTTAAAGGAGAGACTAGATGACTACATTAAGCAATGGAACGGCCTGGTGAAGGTATTTCGAAATGAGAGGAGAGAAGGTTTAATCCAAGCTAGAAGCATTGGAGCCCAAAAGGCTAAACTTGGACAGGTAGGAACCAGCTCACAAACAAATCTTATATGTATATTTTTAATTTTACTCCTTTTAAGCTTCATTTTTCTGTCTCTAATATTAAAGTATGGCAATGTAAAATAAACTTAATTCTTTGTGATCCCCTGTATAGAGATAAAAGTGACTGTACATCTGCTTCCTTGTTTTTCTCTTTTGAAGGTTTTGGTTTACCTTGATGCCCATTGTGAGGTGGGAATTAATTGGTATGCGCCACTTATAGCTCCTATATCCAAGGACAGGTAATGTTCTACTATGATTTCCAGTGCCTGGCCTCTTAGGAAGGAAAAGTCAGAGTAACAATCCACGCTTCTCAAATTCAATATGTTGTATATCTATTATCAATATATATCTATTTCAAACTACATCAATATTTGCTGAATTAAGGTTTTGTCAACTCCCAGCAAAAAAGCTATGTAAGGAGGAATGAAAATAGCCAAGTAAATTTCCAGATAGTTTATTTCAATAGGTATACTGAATATTGTGCTTATTGTAGATTAAATATAAAACAACTCTTGTCTTTTGCAGTGTTCTGAGGGACAGTTACAAAAGTGTTCTGTTGTAGCCGAGTAAGGACCCTGAGTAAGCAAAGTGTTTATTATAACTAAACAAAATTGTGATTTTGGGTCAGAGGAGAAGTAACGGTAAGAGTTCTGATTTAACAGGGACTTAAACTCCTGTGATCTCAAGAGTTTTATAACTAGATAGAAGTTAAAAATTCTCATGTGCTTCCACTGAGTGTGCATGTGCATCACATGCCACAGAGGTGGGAGGAGGAGGCAGCTGCAGAGGCTCCTCCAGCGCTGCCTGCAGAGGATGCGGGTGCAGGAGGTGCTGGCAGCTCTGCGGCCTCCATTCAAGCGCTCTTCTCCTGAGGGACAGTGTGCTGGTCCCTCAGCACGCAAGGGAAGAGCATGGCGTTATTGCTTCTTGTCGCCTCCCCCACGTGTTTTTCCAGTCTCATACGGGATTTGTCTTAAAAAGATGGAAGCGATAAGATTGCAGAAGATAAGATTGCAGTTTGGTCACTGGGAGAATAACAAGATGATGCCTTTTCCTTGTCAAATGCTATAAATGACAGATCACAATGAGGAGCACATTGCAAATTACAAAAGAAAAAATCTTTGTAGGCTGTTGCTAAAAGAGCACCAATAACATATTTTTTACCCTTAAAGGCTGGATTTGCAGCACAGTTGGACAGAACAGTGAACATCCATATTTGCACTAGTAAAGTGTTTATCGTACTTATTGGCAGCTAAGATCTGATATGAATAGAAATTATGGAAAATAATAATACTGTGAGAGTCTTAGCCCTCTAAAGGCTCCTCTGTTGCCTCCAGCAATGCTTTCTTAGAAGACCAATGTCAAGAAGAACACATACAGGAAAAACTGTAAATGAATTGATGTATTAGCATTTTGGACTGAACTTTCCTGCTTTCAGAACGTCTTAAAACAACATAAAGAAAAAGCCTCTCTTTTTTTTTTTAATGAGGCTTCCTTCTGCAAATAATGTTTACAAGTGACTTTTCATATAAACTACTCGATGAGATTAATAATTGATGGTGTAAATTTCAGATTAGACAGATTATTCTTACTCTTCTTAAATTGTATCTTGCTCTTTCTTTCCCTTCTATAAACGTTTCAGAACTACATGTACTGTACCTCTAATAGATTACATAGATGGGAATGATTATTCCATCGAGCCACAACAAGGTGGGGATGAAGATGGTTTTGCCAGAGGGGCCTGGGACTGGAGTTTGCTATGGAAACGAATTCCGTTAAGCCACAAGGAAAAGTCCAAACGAAAACATAAAACTGAGCCTTATCGGTAAAGAAAGCTGTTTACATGTCGCAGATTGTAATGAATAACTGTCTAAAGCCTTTCCTTCTTCCCTCCTCCCTCTTCTCCCACGAACCACGATTGGCGCACGCGTCCCACACGGGTCCCTGCACAAAACCGCATCCTCCCTGCCACCATCCGCCGCCCCGCAGAACCACATGCACTGTGCCACTGATAGATGTCATTGACGGCAACACTTATAAGATTGTGCCGCAAGGGGGTGGTGACGAAGATGGGTTTGCTAGAGGAGCGTGGGATTGGAGTATGCTATGGAAGAGGGTTCCCTTGGCCAAGCGAGAGAAGGAAAAAAGAAAGACAAAAACCGAACCGTATCGGTAATCACTAAATCACTTACCTGTTTCTTTTTTCTTAGGTAGCTATTGATCCACTAAAACTTGCATGTACTTTTAAGCCTGAAAATCTTCGTATTGCTAACCATGACAGCTGCTTTGTTTAATCAGACCAGTTTGCTGCAACTGACTACTTGACCAAAATAGCTTTGCTACCTTCCGCTGCCTCTCCACTCCTGCTCTTGTGTGGTTAATAGGGTGTACATCAGAATAACGTGGTTTTGCTTGGTGAGAGAAAGCATTGTATGACTTTGTTTCCAGGGAAAACTTTATTTAGCTATGATATTTTTGAAAAGTAGTGTTGGAAACAAAAGCTCTTATTTAATCATTTGATTTGAAATAATGAGCATGCTGTGAGTATTTGTAACAGCTGGTAATGCATAAAATCTGTAGGTTGCTGTCATGGCTTGATGCATGCATACAGCTCGTGGGTTATGCATGTACATCAGAAAAATGTCTTTTGTCATGTTTCTCCCACTTGCTTCATAATAGATCACATCTGACAAAGATGCATACTATTTAAGAATTTTGGCTAGATATTTTCTAAGGTCTGAATTTGCTTGGGGATTTTACTTTAATACATATAACTTGAAGAAAACCAAAACTTATTTTCTGGGAAAACTCCAATGATTTTCACACAAGTCCCACCTTTTTCTTTGGCTTTGTAGGGGGGTATATGTTTTCTTCCCTGCAAACAGAAAACTGGCTAGAAACCCTAGCTTACGTTTCTGGATTGCTTTTCAAGACTGGGAGGCTGCGGTTCTGCTGTTTTTTATTACTTTCCCCTTCACACTTAACTAATCGTGTTACTACATTTGAAAGCAATCTTCACATCTTCAGAATCTAATGTCTTCTATTGCTTGTATATATGATTTAAGCACTGTAAGAACTTATGTTGGTAATTCCCTCTCCTCACCCATGATTGTTCTTTGCTAAAATGGCAACACATGCAAGGAAGTTACGAAGCTTTGATCTGTTTTGTGTACAATCTAAATAATACCATTTTCTGACAAGGCTGTCCACATTGGAACTTTAATACTCGCTCAGAGGGGGATAAACTATTTCAAACATCAGTGTTGTGCTCTGTGTTTACCATCCAAACAGGTCTTAAAATCCTTTAAACTGTTCCCAGAAACACACAACACATGTTCTCGGAATGGTTTCAAAGATGACCTTATTTTTAATAATACTTTGATAGTTACAGTGCCTTTTCTAAAAAGAGATGTTCCCCGCATCGCTTATGGCCAGGCTCTAGGCGTTTTGTTGCAGAAAAACCAAGGTTGCAGAAAGACCAAGTAACGGCTTTGCTTAAATTGTAGACATGATTGCCTAGGTTTTTTTTAAAAAAAAAAAAAAAAAAAAAAATCCTCAACACCTTAAAGCGCAGAACCAACTTCTGGTAATGGCGGAGAATCGCCCCAGGACCAAATCCCACTTTCAAAGATACTGTGCTTACCCCTTTGTATCTTGTAAAATAAACTACTGAGCTTATGTGGATTTTACTGTGTTCTTTAACACACTTGACGGTGTGTTAAAGGCCAAGACCGATACTCCAGCATTCAAGGCCTCTCTGTGCTTGCCAGGTCTTTACAGTGCTCAGGGAAGCCAGCAGTGCAGGCGAGCCACAGGGCTGTTCGATGCCATGTGCTTCTCCCCGCCGTGCTTACTGGCTTCCTGACCCTCCCGTCCCTCTGGGGCAGCAGCAGGGCTGGAGGAAAATCCTGTAAGCAGACAAGAGGAAGTAGGGGGCACTCAGGAGGAACTCAGCATCTGATCTGGTGATCTGGAGAGCAACTAAGCTTGCTGGCCCATCCCAAGTCACCTTTTCCTTACCACTGTTTTTAATCCCCAACCTAGCAGGGACCGCAGGTTTATCCACTAGGCCTTTTTATATATTTATTGGTCCTTAGGGGGAAAAATGCTTGGTATGTGTGCTGGAAATGGCTTAACATATTCTACTCTCTGTTTCCACGTAAGCAAGCTGCCAGAAAGTTTTGGTTAGAGCCACTTTGCACAAATGGTCCAATCCTTGTCACAGCATCTTTTTGACACATTAAAACTTGTTAATTGAACTTTGGCATATGTAGAGGGATTTACAAAGCCTTTTTTTTTTTTTTTTTTTTAAATAAACCAAAATGGAAACCTTGTATGCCTTGATCCAGGCCCTCTTAAAAATTTCACAGAGGGTAATGAAAAGTGTCTCACGTGACGGAGGTAGAAAAAGAGCCAGAGGGAAAAAGTAAAAAGCCGTCATTTAACCAGTAATACTCTGTTGCTTGTTTAACAGCAAGTAAACATCAGTTTCAATGTGGCAGCTCTGCAGAACATAAACTTATGTTATATGGTCTCATCCCTTATATCAGAAACTTGAATGTCTGTTCAGTGAGAAATGTCTTGCCACAATGACTCCTAGCATTTTTCTAATAGAAGTATGGTGGCTGGCTGAATGGTAACTCTGACCAAAATTTTGTACAATTAAAAAAAAAAAAAAAAGAAAAAAAACTGCAACCTCACTAAAAATATACACATCATTTCCGGAAACCACTAGAAGCTTATGACAAAGCTTTAAGATTTTTCAGTGTATTGCCATTAATCTAATCTTTATTATATGTTAACAGCAAATTGCTTCCTTGATTTGTACTTTCTCTGAATGTTATCTTATCCTTTTGGCAGGACGAATTACCCTGTATTCTTCTTTCAGGTCCCCAGCAATGGCCGGCGGATTGTTTGCCATTGAGCGCGACTTCTTCTTTGAACTTGGTCTCTATGATCCAGGTCTTCAGATCTGGGGTGGTGAAAATTTTGAAATTTCTTACAAGGTAACACTATATACTGAAAACTTTTCTTATGGTGTCCTTGCAAACAGGAGCTGTCAGAGAGATGGCTTAGTGAAGAGACCCAGTGCTGAGCAATCTAGATTTCAGTAATGGTTGGGGATCACACGTGCTCCCCTGAATATCCAACCTGAAACCAGACTGGCAAATTTGATAGAGGAGAGGGGAAACCTGAGTGCTCTCGTGTGTGTGTGTGTGTGTAGAAAAATGCTTTTTCTAACAGAAGAGAAAAAGAAGCAATCGGTTTACACATAGATGCATGTAAAGTATAAAAGGATGCAACCAGAAGTAATCTGCCCTGGTTTCTTTCTCCTTGCCATTTTTATGGATGAAGAATGGTCTCATGTACTTCTCAAAATTTCAAGAACTTCTCTACAAAAGAAGTCTTCATAACTGAGGGACTAACTGCATAATTCATAATCATTGCAGAAGATTTTATTTTCAATCCTAGGCATATGCATGCTCTTCAGTTAGCAGGAAATGTAAGATGATGATTATTAGCTTCTGGTAGCTTCACTGTTCATAATGACACAAGTGGCAGACAGCAGGAATCTGTCCCAATTAAGAAACGAAAGTGGAGACATCTAATATCCTCAGCAGCGATCTGTGAAATCGTAGCTGAAATTTACTAAAAGTACCTTCAGAGCTCCCCAGCTACTCTTGCTGTTGATGATTTTGAGGAAAGCTCTGAGTGCACTTGCTCAGCTGTAAATCCATATGCAAAAGGCAGTTATTGAGGATGTTACATATACAGGGTCTTTATCCTTCTAATTCCCCGTCTTGCTTAGATCTAAATCATGATTGAAATTGCATACAGTAGTTTTGTAATTGAAGTGGATAGTTGTTGCTGATTATGTAGAGACCTCCAAATTGGTTTCATGTAGATCAAAACCAATCTTCAGAACTAAATAACATTTATCAGTGTTGCATGCTGACTCCTAGATAGCGAATAAAATTGCTTTGCATATCAGATTTTTAATCAAGCTCTTATAAAAATTAATATGATGATAAAACACATGCAGTGAAGGAAGTATTCTGCCCATCTTTCCTAATAACGTTAAGTCTAATTTTTAACCTGGAATTCAGTCTGTTTTGGAACGTCCCCAAAGTTTGCTTAAATTTGGACTTGATGCTACATTTTAAACTTGTCAAAGCTGTAAGCGATTAAATTCAAATTATTTAGGTGTGTTTTCTTTCTCCCACAAATAAACGGATTATCTAAGGACATGTGGGCGGGAAGGAATTTCAGAATGGTAGTACACTTTCCCATTTTTATTTTCAGCTACTACCATTGGAAAAAAAAATCTGTTTTGCACTTGGTTGGAACACGGTTACTAAATGCATTGTTATCTCCTACTGGTCTTTATTAAGGAAATCTTAAATGTGATGGGAATCTAATCAAAACCCATCTTAGTGGTGGTATGTGAATTGGTCCAATAAAATCAAAATACTGATTCTGTCATTTTAAAAATTACCCCATTCCAGATTTCGTTCACTCATTCATTACTGTTATTTTAAAATAGCAATGAAATGAGGTGGCAAACTATTTTAAAAGCTTTTTGAAAAATTACTTTAGTTGATTAATTTCATGTTGGGGTTGAAGATGTACTCAGTACATCTTCATTTCCATTCATTTCAGACATATTATGTCTATGCTTATGTCTGAAATAAAAAAATGTTTAAGTGTATCACATGGTGGTATAGTAACAGAAGTAGCTGACATCTCTTTCAAATTTTCTTTGTATTTATCTGTCTTAAATTCCTGTGCATGTATATTAATATCTGCATCTTTGCTTGACCTTGTAGATCTGGCAGTGTGGGGGAAAACTGTTGTTTGTCCCCTGTTCCCGCGTTGGACACATCTATCGTCTCCAGGGTTGGCAAGGAAATCCACCCCCTGTCTACGTTGGGTCTTCTCCTACGCTGAAGGTATTATTTTGCTGATTTGAGATAACAGATTTAAATAAATCTTTGTAAATTATCAGTAGCAATTTAAAGAGCACTTCATCCAAAGGTATTTAGCATGTAAAGCTAAGATGTTCATCCACATGGTGATCCTGGGTTTGCAGTCCCCCACTGGCCTGAAAGGGTGGTATCCCAGGCTCTCTCTGGGTTAGTGAATGCTCTAACATCTCTCAGAATCTGTAAATTAAGAAGCAGAGGATGACACCTGGGAAAATGCTGTGCTCTGCACTTGGTCAGGCACCTCATAGGTTCAGAAGTTTTGTTTGAGCCATGGTATTAAAAGTAGACAACACCTCTAGGAAAGAATGAGCCACCTGTCTGTATCCAAAGACAGAACTTGAATCAAGAAAAAAAATGTTTTGTATAAGTTTGCAAGCAGAAAGGGAGAGGACCCTCCTGTTAAGGTTTCTTATTGCCAAGTTTAAGCTTCCTCTTGTGCAGTGCTTTGGCATTTCCAAATCCCACTCCTAAAGACCTAGATCATTGTGAATTCCAGTCACTCAGACATCATCCTAAAAGTTACCTGTGATGACAACTACAGGTTTAGAGACTATGGCTTGAATCAAGCTAACAATTGTTTCTGTTCAAAAGTGAGTGTCCCAGCAAAGCTTCACAGCAGAAAACATAGCACGCACAAATGAAATATATCCTTTATTAATAAAGTGAAGCGATTAACATTTTGATCAAGCTAACAGGAGGAACAGTACCATGGAGGGTAGCTGGAAATAAGGATAGCTGGGCATAATGACAGAGAAAAAGGGCAATGGGAAGGGGGCTTGTAAGTGATAGCTCCATTTTTCTGTGCAAGCAAGTTTGTCTGAAATTATAAAACCTTTCCACTAATGTGAAAAATCTGATCAACACCATCTTCTGCATATCTAAACTCCTTACATGAGTCAGCTCATCTGCTTACTGGATGAAACGAAGCACTGTTGAGTGTTCTTACATAGTAAGCAGCTTCTATGTACAAGGCAGTATAGCTTTCTACCTCTTCAGGCACACTTCTATCCTAAAAAGCAACAATAAGCTACTTCACTTGAGGTGCATGAGAATATAAAATCTTTTTTCATAGCTGGCCTGTTTAAGACTTGTTTTTTTTCACCCTTAGTGGAATAAAGCATATCATGCTGGATATTTAAATTGTAGAAGTTGAATGCAAACTAAATTGCAGTTCTGGTACTTAGCAAATGATTGCAACATTTATTGTACCTCTATTGAAGAGTCTTTATTTAAAACAAACAAGCAAACAAAAGAAAATTAGGAGAAGACTTCGTACTCTCATTAAGCCAGTCTATTTTGCTAATTCACACCTAAACACTCATTTGAATCATAGTCCTGTGCGTCATAATCTGCTGAAGATGACAAAATATTAGTGCTATATAACAATTTCACGCTGTTATGTTTTTTATGTTTTTTTTGTTTGTTTGTTTTTATGTTTTTTTAAGAGAAGAAATCTTTAAATTTGCGGAATTAACACGTTATTGTGTCTGACTGGTTGTGCATGTGCTGAGGTGACAGCAATGTCGTTCTTCTTCACAGAACTATGTCAGAGTTGTAGAAGTGTGGTGGGATGAATACAAAGATTATTTTTATGCCAGTCGGCCGGAGACAAAAGCACTGCCATACGGAGATATATCTGAGCTGAAAAAATTCCGTGAAGATCACAACTGCAAAAGCTTTAAGTGGTTCATGGAAGAAATAGCATATGATATAACATCGTATTATCCCTTACCGCCTAAAAACGTGGAATGGGGAGAGGTATGTAAAGCACATAACGTGCATTTATTTTCAGAGGATTCTTTTTAAAGTTCAGAATTCAAAAGGAAACGATTGTTACTTGACATCAATCTGAGAACAGGCTCTTTGTTTCCTGCTATACTGATGTGATACTGGCCAGAGGGCTACAGAGAAATAACCAAAGGGGAAAAGAAAAAAAAAAAAAAAAAAAAGAATGCTACTTTAAAAGGTAGGGTTTCTTTAAAATTAGATCCACATTTCTTTCAAGATCCATTTTTGTATCTATCCCTGGCCTCAGTTATGTTTAAAGCTCTTTTCTCCAAAATTGAAATTTATTTATTTTTAAAAGAAAACAAATAAAGCATTTTGTTTGTATTAGAGTATTTGCAAAGATTAATAGGTGAAAATATTGTGTGTGTGTAGTCATAGAGAATAGATTGTGAAATACAGAAAGAGCACATTCTGCCTATGCTTGCTAGCCCGAGATGTAATCATACTGGCACAGCCTCAGTAAATCCCTTACCTGCATGTAATAATTTTATATGATTCCTTAAGAGTTGTTTCCAGCACTAACAGATAAGAGTACGACTTTGCTAAATTTAGGGTGTGGTTATAAACTTGTTTTTTTCACTTAGAGAAAATTCAGCAAAAGTGGTGATTTCACTTAGTTAAGTTACCAGGTGGATGCAGGGCACCTCCTTGAACCCTACCCCTTTCCTTCGGGCTGTAAGCCCACACCTTGAGGAGCCCTTACTACAGGTCTCCGTCACGGCTTCAAATTATATTTTGGCCTTTTTCAGATGGACCAGCCTTACTGTCTCTCCTATCAATTTTGCTTTTGAAGATAGTGGGGGCAAAACTGAAAAATCATCTTGCTAGCAGGGGGGGAGTCCTGTGTCTCTCCAAACTGAACAACCTTCTTTCTGATGCACCTGGTTTTGTAACTTCAAAAGAGGATTAGAAAGTAGAGATCTATGCATATTCATGTGACCAAGAATGTGTCATCTCTAACTTCTGTGAGGAATTAGTGATATATAGTGTGTGCACGGTGGAAAGACGGTACAAATAGTCCTGTATCTGGGGACCAGGTGAACAAGGCCACCTTTATTTCTTATATGAAAGCCGACACAAAGCATCAGGTTAGTGCATTAGCTTTAGACGTGCTTTTGAATTCACATAAAGGGTTAGAAACGCTTGTTATGTATTGCTCTTCACTGGGGTGAAAATATCTGAAGAGAATAAAATAATAATGGTCACCTTGTGGGAAATCATCCCTGATAAAAGTGAACAGCTCTAGAGCAGAATCAGGAAAGACTGAAGTTCAGAGACTTCTGTGAAGTTGTCTTCAACTCTTTGCTCGCTGACAGTTATCCTACAACATCTGAGGTATTTTTTTTCTCCATATGTTTGTAACATCACACTAATTGCATTTCCAAACTGTCAGGAATGAAAGCGTGGGGTTTATCTTCCCTAATACTGTCTGGAAGTCAGGTCTCTGGGCTAAGCTTAGTCCTCCAGGCTTCCTTCTGCAGTCACAAAGGAGAAAGAGGCTCCAGCGAAGAAAATAGGTTTGGCAAGTAAGTTATTTTGTGCCATAAAGCCTTTTCAAAGCCGTTTGTTGATCCTTCTGGGAAGAGAACGGGATAATCAGCAGCAAAGGAAGGCATACTTTCTGGCAGGACTTGTGCTCCTTTATCCTTGTGCCTGTGCCTGCCCCTCATCAGCGTTATCTTTCCTTTCCCCGTGTAATTGCTGCTGCAGAATGGACTGCTGAGCAGCCGGGCCACGGGGCTGCTCCTGCCTGCACTTAATGACCTCTGTGTGCAGCTCCTTGGCATGAGGTTTGTCTCCTCACGTCTTCCACAGGGTGAGAGCAACTTCATCAAGCTCTGCCTTTATTTATGACGGTCCAAGAGACCAAACGTGCTTTGATAGGAGATGGAGTAAATTAAAATACTTGGAAGTCCTGCGCTTTAGTGTCGTTAGTTTGGAACTGAGCTTTGCAACTCTAGTTTCATTAGTGTACTCTAACTCCCATAAGAGCTCACAGGTTAGCCTGGGCAGCTAAAAGCTCCATCTCCAACAGTTAACATCATTTTTTAAATTTCATGTGCAGGTTTCTTCTGTATCCGTGTGGCAGATACCTGTTTCTGGTCTGAAAGAAGAGTGGGAATTTTCCGAACTCTTCACACTTATTTTTCCTTGAGACTAACTGAAAGTGCACAACCTTTTTTTCCAGATTAGAGGCTTTGAAACTTCTTACTGTATCGATAGCATGGGTCACACCAACGGTGGCATTGTCGAATTGGGGCCATGCCATAGAATGGGAGGAAATCAGGTAAGTGACTCTGAGGCAAGGTTGAAAGAGAAGTGCTTTCAGTGAATGATAACAGGTCATTTTTCTTTTAAGTCTGCACATAAAGTCACTTATGTGCTGGCTGTGAAAATGGGAGATAGGGGTTTTTCATAAGCAAACCGACATTGATAAAATACAGGAATCTGAAAGTACCATTTCAAACACAGACTGCACAGAATTGAAGGCAAATTCATAATCTTGTTTTCACAGAAGCAAGTATATGTGGAAGCGAGAACTGTGCTTTAAAGCAACCATATCACTGCATTACAGAACAACTGCAGCTGGTAGCATCACTGCTGATTCATCCTTTATCCTCCCTTATTAATCCTTCAGGAAACAGCAACCCCCCCCACTCTAGCTCAATGATTTCACAAAGTTGTTTTGCTCTAATGGAAGCATAAAATAGTTCTGTGCAGTAACTCACCTTCCACCACAGGAGACACAATATTGAATATAAATTTCTCTGCTTCATTTACAAATTAAGTGACAGAACATGATTACTAATAGATGATTGCAATCCAAGCTACTATTGTGTTTGACCTGCGTCTTCACGAACCTATGCAAACTATCAGGCAAACATGCTGTTCTGTATTTGCATCTCCCTTTTCAGTTGGATAACTTTGCAGCACTTAAAACCCCTGTTTGTACTGATGTAGACTTGAACCAGGCAAGTTGTGTCACTGCAGTCCTGAAATCACACGCAGGAAGATTCTTTAAAAAATCATATTCGGTTAATTCTTAATAGGCCTTGGAAATTTATCTTTTACTTTGATATTTAATGCAAAAGTTCCCTAAACTACTTTTTCTGTTTATGCTACCTCCAAAAACCTCTAGTAATTATTTCATAAGAAGTAGCTAAGATAATCTTTCATATGCATTAGTTTGATTTCCTCCATGTCTGAAATACCAAAATGTTACTGCCTTTACCTGAAATTACTGTCCAAGACCAAGGACTTGCTACCAAACCTTTAGAAAGATAATGGCTTAAAACATCATGTCATAAAAATACTTTTGGAAATCTCCCAAATAGGTGTCCCTTTATTTTTATCATTTTTCTCCTGCTAGGTAAGTTTCTTAGCCTTCTAAAGGAAAGCTATCAAAATATAGTGTCCTGATAGTAAAAATGTTACATCATGTAAAATAAAGATAGGTGTAATAACACCAGAGAATATTTTCAATGTTGGAATTTCATTGGTATTTCAGTGTTTCTAAAGTGTTATTTCAAGACAGCTGTTAAAAAGGTGGCATCTTTTTTCTGCTAGCTTTTCCGAATCAATGAAGCGAATCAACTCATGCAGTACGATCAGTGCTTAACTAAAGGACCGGATGGATCCAAAATACAGATTACACACTGTAATCTGAACGAATACAAGGATTGGCAATATTTCAAGGTATGCAAGAGATGTATAGGGAAAAAGAAATTATAATTCTCATTTTGTTTTATTACGCCTTCTTATTATTATTCTACATGTATTGGAAAATAGAGATCTATGACAAGATTAACTGAACCAGATAAAATAAATCGTTAATCACATGTTCTCAGAAATCTGTGCTTGCTGGGAAGACTTCCCCTAGGGAAAGGTGTTTTGCTAGCACTTCCAGCTAGCACTTCCAGTCGCTGATTTCTGTAGCAAAATCTTTAAATAAAATCTCCTGAGAGGATATGTGCTGCTGCAGGTATGTTAGGAGTTAGCACTTGTCTCAGAGGAAGCAAAGAGGATGTCCACTACCAGTGACAGCGTTTCTAAAAGCTCTTTATGCCACCACCCTCTCTGCTTGTGTGCTTTCTGTCAAGAAAGGTTCTTTACTGGGTCTTGTGAGAAGATGGCTGAAGTGCTGAGGTGCACGTAGCAGCTAGGAACAATACATCTAATTTTGAGAAGGCTAAATTGAAGTGTTTAAAGACAAAAGGCTATGTAGGAATAGGTAAACATAGTGTTACTCTTTGTCTTTCTGCATTGTCTTTGCTTTCTTCAGAATTTCTTTTTCCTGTTCATTAACCATTCCCTAAGAACATGCTCTGTTGTGAATTAAGGGTGTGGCACCATTATAAAGCTATTGCAAAATCTATGCATTTTTAATAAAGACTTGGAATGTTGGCTGATATACATGAGAGGACTGTTACAGCCTATTTAGTAAGTACATCTGCAAGTCCGCCATTAATTCTAGTTTTGAAAGTGTTATTTTTTAAAAAGTGTAAGGTTATATTTCTGTTTCTCTTAAAAAGAACGAGAATGAATAGTCCAAGGGTGATGTTATCCTTGGATATGGCTACACATAACTTGGTTCTGTCTCTAAGAAAATATCATGCATTGAATTTTTATTTTTTTTTCCTTCAATCTTTCTAGCGTATTGCATGTTTCATTAGCTGGTTATCTGGATTGTGTTTGTCTGAAAGATGTAGGTACTATTGATTGCAGTGAAATCTGTTTGTTATCCTTTAAGCCACAACACTGTTTCTGGTACTTGCATAGAGCTGTGAAATCTCAAGCAACCGAATGCTGTTTCCACTCAGTTGCCTTGTGCCATTTAGACAAATTCCTTTACATCTGAAATTTAAAAATCAACAAGTAGTGTTTCAGTGCCTGCTGACTTCTGCTGTAACATTAGAAAAATATATAGCACTTGCTAACTCTCCAGCCATTCTAGTGTGCCCCAGCATGTTACTTGGCTCTTCTGTAAGCATTTATTTTATGTGAGAAGATCCATTTCCTCCACAGTGGTACCAAGTTGTGTAATTGTTTGCTTATTACCACAAGTTATAAGGAAGCCCAGTAGGCACAGTTTGGGCTGTAGAACAAAACACTGACTGGCTTCCAAAAGGAAAAAAAAAAAAAAAAAAAAAAAGAGTTGGGGGGTGAGAGCGAAAGGACCACCAAGGGTGTGTAACCAAGCAGATATTAGAAATTTGGCACCCTTTGCTGAGCAGTACAGAGGGTATGACCGTTTCTCTTAATGAGGAGGGTGTAAGGAATGAAATGCTTATGAACTGCTGAAAAATGTTGTGGCCTGGTGTAAATGAAAGCTGCCAGGAGATGTTATCTGGTTGGTTGGTTGTTTCTGGAATGAACATTTGTGTGCAGTTTGGTGAGCATAACATCTGTGCTTCTGCAGCGTGGAGCAGGAGGGCTCTTTGGTGACCGCATGCCGGGGAGAGCGTCTTCCCACGGCCATGGGAGCAGGGGACAGGGCTGTGAAGCCCCAGCCATGGTGCTGCAAGTTTTTCTGCTGCTCCGTCATTTGAATGCAGCTTGTCAGCGAGGCAGGGCTGCCTCTGGTGCCCAGGGTCAGCAAGCAGGAGAGAAGCCATAGGGCTGCTTTGCAAACGCGTGAGATTCGGGCGCTGCAGCAAGGGGGTGTGGAAGGAGCCAAATGTGCGAGTCTCAGCCTGACTGTGCTCCACACAATAGGTCTGCAGTTTCTTAGGCAGTCTCCTGTTGCTCTGGAGGCCAGGCTTGCTCTCGTACCCTCTTTTCTTCCTTCTACTAATCAAACCGGCAGCGAAGTTATGGCTTTTTTCCCCAGTGGAGTTAATGTTGCTGTTGTGCATTTGTTTTATGTGAGGGCTAACCAAAGGAAGATCTGCCCAGCAAAGTCAGTCTCGTAAAGCCGTCCTCCAGAGTTAATCTTCTGTTTTGGTTACAGGACAGATGAAAGTGCTGGAAGTATTTTAGATACGGTTTTGCTTATATTCTTAGCAGTTTGCTTCCGAAGAGAAATGCAAGGCATTTCAAGCTAACTTATGTGCATCAACATTTCATAATATAAAAGATGTAAAAATACAGTTTTAACAAAGAAGTAAGATGTGTATAGAACTGATCTTTTTCAGGGCCCCTGAAACCTGTTTTTGTAACAGCAAATAGCTATATTACAGTTGTAAAGAAAATGTTTTAAGACAAACAAAAAAACATGTTCCTGGTGGTTTTGTTTTCCAGAATCTGCACAGATTTACTCATATTCCATCAGGGAAGTGCTTGGATCGTTCAGAAGTCCTACATCAAGTTTTCATTTCAGAGTGTGACTCCAGTAAAGCAACGCAAAAGTGGGAAATGAACAACATTCTTAGTGTGTAGACAAACAAAACCTACCTACTGACACGTTAATTTGTACAGGACTGAAAATAGCCTGAAAACTGCTGCAATTATTAACTTTGTACAGCTGCGAGCCTCCTGATTTGGATGAAGGACATAAACGAACTGTGATTATTACAATAACATTATCATCCGCAGTTAATGT
The DNA here is from genome assembly GCF_011077185.1 of Oxyura jamaicensis. Classification (NCBI taxonomy): domain Eukaryota; kingdom Metazoa; phylum Chordata; class Aves; order Anseriformes; family Anatidae; genus Oxyura; species Oxyura jamaicensis. The sequence goes on from NC_048896.1 coordinate 32,601,368, forward strand.
TTACAAAACTGCTTTACCTTAAACTCTGTAGATGTTTACATCTTTTTGTTTTAAGATGTTGGTAAATTAATGTGCTGTTAGCTATGTTTCATAGGAACGTAGCTAAAAGCGTTGTCTTCTTTGGGATTACACTCAGGGGTCTGAAGGCAGTTTTTTTACACACACTTGAAAAGGTTGGAGTAACCAGATTTTCATAGAACTTGGTGATTATCAACCTGTTGTATATTTTTATTTAATTTTACATCTTACTAAGCACTGCCACAGGTTATTAGCCAGGGTGGCCTTCTCTCACAATCATGCTGCTTTTTTGGAAGGTGAATTTCAACATATTTAGTGCCTCTTTCATTTCTCTCTTTCACAAGAAAAGCATTTGTCGGAAATTATACAATGGATTTTTCTGAGCTGTCACCACGGGTAGGGATCAACCGTACCACCCCATGTAATTATTGTGTTGCTGAAGACAATTTCTATCACCAGTTCAGCCGCTTGTTGGTGGGCGGGAGCAGAGGCTGCACGCAGACATGCTGCAGGCGCTCTGACGTGCCCCTTTGCTGGGGATGCTCTGAAAATATTATGCTGGGTCGTTACCCCACGTTCTGCTCGCTGCATCTGCTGTGCCTGGCGGTGCTGGAGCAAGCAGGCGCTTTGTGTGGGGCAAGGAAGAGCTTAGTGTCGAGTTTAGCACCAGTGTGGTACATGCTGATGGAAGTAAGCACCCTCTCAATTCCAGTTACAAATTTATAAGCACTAACCTGCTCGTTTAAACCATGCCTTACGTAAAAAAAAAAAAAAAAAAAAAAAGATTTTTTTTTTAAAAAAAAAAAGAGAGAGAAAATAAAGTTGCATGATTATGTAAAAAAAAAAATCTAATGCTTCGTTTATATTGTTATTTCAAAAGAAAATCACTTAGAGGTGAACTAAAACTTTCAATCAGGAAAAAAATAAATCCAGCTTGCTAACACATTTGCTTACTTCTTTGAAAGGACATCTATCAACTAGTTTGGAGCCAGGTCTTAGATTTGAAACGAGAAATCAAAATCCTGAAACCACATTTATTCATGTTAATTTTTTCCATATTTTTTTTTATTGGAAACTTTTCCTGAGGGATTATGAACACAAAATACAACCGCTTGGTGCTATAATGTACAGAACAGAACGTGAAGAAGTTTCTGAAAATGTTCCGAAGAGGAGTTTGTGAGAGCTCCCCTTGGGAGTATAAATACTTACTCGGAGTGAACAGACAGGTGGAGGAGAAATGACTTATCCTCACTTCCTTATTCAAGATTTTGTGACTGTTAAACGTTGACATCAGTGTATTGACTTAATAAGAGTTATGTCTATAACATGTCACACTATTAAATATGACTAAATACTTCCCTGAAATCTAGAATAGCATTGCATGCAGCTTCCATTGATGTTAACAAGGGTTATGTATCATATTTGGTGACGGAGTTTGATCTTTATAGGGCTGTCTGCACTGATATATTAATTTGGGATCTTTCCAAGTTTCTTTAAACTTCTCACCTATTCTTTCAGAGGTATGAAAAATAGAAAATAAAGGAGGGAGAAACTGGAATAAGGAAAATAAGGGTGTGTGTTGGTACTTGTTCCTTGTGTGTATGAAAACTTACTCCATTTTTATGTGTTGGGTAGATTAATTTAATCATATTACTATGCATAAGAGAAAGAATGGTGGCACATAAATTGTGCGGGTGTGCATTTTAAATGGGTATTTTGTGCAATTCATTAAAAGCTGATGCTGTGTGTGAACATGAATCTCTGTATGTGAGACTGAAACCTTACAAAACATGAGATCATAAGAAGCTGTTGCTGTAATGACTTTTTCATACTATAGCCTGCTTGGAAAAAATAATTCCCATATTCTTGCTTTGTAAGTTGATGATAATATCACTATGCATTTCTACATATTTTATAAATTTGATTTATGCAGATTTTGATACACTGTATGTTTCTGTAGAAATTGTATAAATCTTTAAAAAAATTTATTAGGGAGAAATCTGGGAAACATGTATATCTTATGGGTTGCTTGTTTTTTAGGTGAAATAAATAAAATATTTGAATTTTTGGGTTTACTATACTTTTACAGAGTAAAAATGGATTACTATCTTTATAGGAACCCCGTATCTCTAAAAGCGGACAACTTCTATGTTACAAACTTAAAAATATTAAAAGTGTTTTATTTTCCTTTTTTTTTTTTTTTTTTTTTTTTTTTTATCTAGGTACCTTTTGTCATATCTGTGGGAGCTCAGTTTTTTATCCAGCAAAGTAAAAAATGAAGTTCCCACTGTGAGTTGCCACGTGGATTTTTGTACCTCCTGCACCAATCAAATTAGGTAGATTTACCATGCCCCCAGAATATGAACCTGAGAACGATTTCTAAAGTAGAAACAAAGATCCGGGGGGGGGGGGGAAGCAATATACACAACCTGTAGGTTTTTCACAATATTGCATTGTTCTGTGGCTGTTCTGAACAGTCATGTGGATGGAGACTCTCTTAATTCCTTGAAAGAGCTGCTGGTGGTGGCATGTGCTGGGTGAAAATATGCCCCCTGCAAGCTGTGCTCCCACGCAGGCAGGGATCCCTTCCCCAAAGCCCCCCGGGAAAGCACGGTGTCCTTCTGAGGTACACCTGGGGGACAGCAAGTCGTGCCTGGTAGTGGAGGCCTTACTAGCCTGAGCCTATAGGACAGCTTCCCTAAGGCCAGCATGGTTGTCCGATAGAGAACTGGGATTACGATTTTCATATTTTCATTTCTGAGGCAGCATAGACAATGAATGACAGTAGCAAGGGATGAAGGTAGAGGCCTCTGCTGGGTTCTTAGGGGTTCATAAGAAGAGACGTTTGGGAAGAGATGACCAGAACAAAGAGTGCACCTAGCTGTGGAAGTGCTTCCAGTCATACCGTTTGCCACTGCACTGAGGAATGCCCTGAAGTCATGACTGTCTCGAAGCTGCTGAGGGATCTCTGGAGGCCAGGAATGATGAAAGAAGGGAAAGCTGTCTGTCCTGTGGCCTGGGAACTAAGGTAAGGTGTGGGAGGAAAACAGCTCTGTAACCCCAAGTGGGGGTCTGGTTGCTAGTGATATTGAAGTTATCAGGGACAAAGTAACGTTGTACTGAGCCATTCCCATTTGGAGACTGGAGCTGCCCCTTTCTGGTAGGTGTTTGTTGTTGTTGTCTGGTTGTTTTTTTGCCTGTTATAGTGTCCCATTACCTTCCGTGTGATGTTTGTGGTCCTTGCTTCTGAAATATCAGGATCCTTTGTCTCTGTTGGGCAAAAGCAAAGAATATTCTGACTTAGGACATGAACTGAGCTTAACAGAAGAACTTTAAATGTGCATATGAGATCAGACAAAAAGTCTAGTTAGCACAGTGGCCTTGCTTCCCTCAGTAAGGCTCACTGTGGTCCAGCAGCACAGTGCAGAGCGAAAGGACAGGGTGAGGATACTTTCGTAACACTCCCTACTTTTGGCAATTTACAGTTCAAGGGATGTCTGAGCTAGGAACAGTGTTTTTCTGTTTAGTATTCCAGAATTTGTCTGGCCACTTTTTGAATCTAGGCAGACTTTGGTCATCCATCACATCTGATTATGCAGAAAGCGTGAAGGTTTCTAAAGGGGCACACTGGCTCTGCAGCTTGTTCTCCTGCTGAGACAAATCAGTGAGATACAGAATTATGAAGGCTCGTTAATGGTCTTAATTCCTGAAGGAGGATTTAGTGCTAGGTCAGTGCTGGGTTCAGCTAGCCAGGAGCGGGCTTCAAGGTGGCAGCACTGACAATAATGTCATCACAACACATTTTTCAAAAGACCTTTTTAGAAGAATGTCGTCTTCTCTACTGGAAGCTACCTGACCCTGCTGTTAAAGCTTGTCCATTCAAATATCCCTTTGGCTCTGCTGAAGAGATGATTCATGTGCACAACTTTACTAATAGAAGTTTGGGTCAAGAAACTTTGAGAATAGCCATAGAGCTTGTAGATGTAGCACCAGATCGCTAGGTAAACATTTTTCTGGTGGCTGATGCCATATTCAGTCCTGAAAGTCCAAAAGTCTCTCCAACAGTGAGGCTAAGGCTAGTTGGAGCAACCTACAGGTTCACTCACTAATTGCTGCTGGCCTGTGACAGCTCTTGATTGTGCTGATGAAGAAAAAATTGTATAGACAATCAACTTTTTTACTGGGTAGGTTTAAATGTCATGCACATCCCACAGTTGGAAGGGTTATGAGTCCCATAAGGGCTGTGTGTGTTGGAGAATGTAGCAATGAGCTCTACATCTGGGCTCTGTTACTGGATTCTTGACACTGGATTCAAAAGGAATCATGGAATAGCAGACCAGGCTGTGATGGAGCTCATATGAGAGGCCCAGCAATTCCAGAAATGCAGGGATTGTGGGCAAAACAATTACGTACTTCAAGATGTGGAAAGAAATACAAACCAAAATGAGAAAACAAAGATACATATATGCCTGGATGGTAATGCAAGTGAAGCGGGTTTAGTGGCAGTCACCACCACAGCAAATAATCCATTGCTGAGCAGTAAGTAGCTGATTATATACTAGTGTTATACACAAGGTGCTTGTCATACACAGCTATGAAACAGTTTGACAGATCATTAGCTGATCAAAGATAAAACTTTTGTTCCATGCTTTTTTATTTTTTGTCCAAGTCAATTTGCAGTTTTGTTGTTGTAATTGTTGATTAAGTTCTAATGCCTATGTATACTGCATTCAGCTCCTGGGTTTGTAGCTGTTCTGATCAAGGTTTTCCTTTTGAGAACACCACAAATGAATAAGTAAATAAATGGCATATTAAACCTTGTATTTCTTTAGGAATAAGGCAAAGTATTCATAAGTAGTTCTTGTTTTGTTGAATTACTTGTAGAATTACTTTACCTAATAATGCCTGACTTGCAATATGTTTTTCTAACAAACATCTATTATATCTTCACAGAATTATCTTTTACAGTTCCAGCATCTCCTCCAGACTAGCATGTAATGTAGCGTATTGTCCATCCTCATCACCAAAGACATAAACAGTAGGCCTCCTATTTCCCCTTTGCCTGTGTTGGGAGAAAATGTATTAACTTGTAATGCGTTTTGTATAAACAGCATGTTTCACCTGCTGTTTTTATTATGCTCTCACTTCAGGATGTAGTCTAGATTTGCACTTCTTCGCTGTTAGTTCTCATCTTCGTTGCAGCACCATTCACCACTTTTCTACAAGTCATTCACATGTATCTACATATATATATATATATATAGAATAGTCACCACTAGCCCTTAACCTGACCTCCAAAAATAACCTATGGGTTTTCACAGGTGATTCTCCTTGACTGGTGAAACTGGTAATTAATTCCTATTTTGTTCCTGTATTTTTTATCCCATCACTTATTAACGCAAGACCTTCAATGACAGCTTACTTTCTTTATGAGGAGTCTGTCAGGAATTTCAGAAATCTACCTGATCTCCCTATCTTCACATTCATTGATTTTTTTCAAAGAATCCTTACAGGTCTATGTAACAGGACTTCCTCTCATGTCTTATTTAGCCATTTGTCCAGAAATTCTCAACTGTACTGTGAGAATTTCTCAACTTGCCATATGGACATGACTGGTCTGAAGTGCCCTGTATCCCCATGGAATGCTTTCTAAAAATTAGTGTCATATTTGTGACCTTCCATTCCTCTAGTGCTAGGCAGTTTTAAGTGAAAAAAGACAAAGTACAGTTAATGGATCAGCCATTTCATCCTTGGGTTTCTTTAGAACTCTAGGATGAATACCATCTGTCCTGTCATTCTGCTTCAAAACCTTTTATAGCTGGATTTGAGACAGATGCTCCACCATGCCTCCTCTGTTACAAGTTCTGTCATGAGGACTTTCTGAAGCTCCTCTTCAAGGTTAAAAATTAAAATTAAAAAAAAAAAAAAAAGTTATTTTCCTGAATCTACTCTGAGCATTGATTTTAGCATCTTGATCATGTGTTGTCCCAAAGGACTGTTCGGTATGCCCCCTGGTTCTGATGTGTTTGAAAGTTAATAATCGTGTCTTTTTTCTCCACGTATTCCAATGGTATTTTATCCCCACGACACGTTGCTGCATCAGGTCTGTTGGGGTGCAATTTTCTTCTCTTTTACTGGTTTAGAAGTAAGTTCCACTTTTTAAAGATTGCTCTCTTACATTTGTTATTCTTTTACACCTGCTCCTTATCCACATCAGTCTTGGTTTTGGTGGTCTCAGTCTACTTTACTGAGTGATATGCATTTATGCTGGACCTCTCATGCAATTTATCAGTCTTCCTGATGCTGATGGCCTTCTTACGTGTTCCTTTTAGATTTGAGACAGACTTCCCAGTTCACCTCCAGGTACAAGTTTCTGGTGAGTAATTTCATAAGATTGTCCATATTGAACACGGATGTGAAAAACTAATTTAGCTTTTCTACTACAGCCTTGTCTTTTCTGAATGTTCCTTTTATGCTTTGATCACTTAGTAGTTCTTTCAGTATTCCCAGGTGGGCATTATCTGAAACTCCTGATCTGACATAACCGTACTTTTTAAAGCTTAATTTGAAGGTAGTCATTTCCACATGCTCTTTTCCTTTTGTCTTTAATCTGTATTCAACATCCTTCTTATCAAAAGGTCAAAATATTATTTGAAAAACTACTAATTGTATTTAGTCACTATATCATTCTCAGTTGATAGATCAACCTGATGCGGAGCTTTGCTGTGGGTTGCTGCAGCTCGTGCTGACGTGTGCACACAAAATGATCTGGGTAATGATGTGGGTCAGGCTGGCAAAGCAGCACAATAGACTATTTTTGCAACAAAGATCTTCATCAGTCAGCGTGTATTTGTAAATGAGATCATAAGAAAAGGTAACACAGGTGGCTCTTCACACAGCATCATTAGGATATGGGAAAAGAGTGGCAACGTTACACAGTTCTGCATGGTTTTATGCAGAAATTGTGTTGGAAGCTAAATTAGCCAATTAATACTAAATGAAGTTGAGTCCAAAAGTCTACCTCACTGAGGAAAAAATTAGAAGAGCCCATTTATTCTGAATTACCTCAAGGTACACTCTTACTCAGGCACAGTATTTAAAATTCTGTAACGCATACAGCTTTTGAGGACACTTATTTTGTTCAATTTAAAAGCACTAGAGCAGAACTAAAAAACATTTCAAACCATCAAACTAGTCAATTTACTCTGATGTTACTGTTCAACTGCAAAAGATTATAGAAACCAAATCAGGAAGACTTCTTGAAGTGTCACCATTTTACTCTGAAAGGAGTCTGAAAATTCAGGGGAGATGATGGGAAGTTTCTACAGGAAAACCTGAGCAGAATATGATGAAAGTGAGACCAGTGCAGCCTCAGCTACATACTCTGAAAGGGAATTGTCTCTATATGGAAGAATTTTGGAGACAAGGACAAAGGTTTTCTGCAACTGCAAATTCTGTATTAGAGGATAGCACACAACAACAGCCTCTCACTTCCAGTTTACACCTGTGGCTTCCCAAAATTTGAGGTAATAACATGGAGATACTGGCCCTGCAAATGCAGAGTATCTCTGGTAGGTCCAACAAGCAAAACAGCAGTTAACCCTTCTGACACTTTAAGT